>NC_138371.1:142023077-142063958 GCF_054177405.1 Leptonychotes weddellii | reverse complement strand
TTTCCACCCCCTCACTTTCAATCTGGGGGTGTCTTTGGGCCTAAAATGAGTCTCTTGCAGACAGCATCACTTAGCATAATCTCTTTAAGGTCCATCCATTCTGTTGCAAATGGCAAGATTTTGTTCTTTTTTATGTCTGAGTAGTATTCCTTTGTGCATATACCACATCCTGTTTATGCATGTATCTATTGATGGGCAATTAGATTGTTTCCATATCTTGGCTAATATAAATAATGCAACAATGAACATAAGGGCTCATATATCTTTTCAAATTAGTGTTTTTATTTTATTTGGATAGATACCCAGTACTGGAATTCCTGGATCATATAGTAACTTTTTTTTTTTTGAGGAACCACCACACTATTTGTTATAGTGGCTGTACCAATTTACATTTCCAACAGCAGTGCACGATGATTCCCTTCTTTCCACATCCTTGCCAACATTTGTTATTTCTTGTATTTTTGGTAATAGCCATTTTGACAGGTGTAAGGTGATATCTCATTGTGGTTTTGATTTGCATTTCCATAATGATTATTGATGTTGAACATCTTTTCATGTTCTTTTTTTTTTTAAGATTTTATTTATTTATTTGACAGAGAGATACACAGTGAGAGAGGGAACACAAGCAGGGGGAGTGGGAGAGGGAGAAACAGGGTTCCCACTGAGCAGGGAGCCCAATGCGGGGCTCGATCCCAGGACCCTGGGATCATGACCTGAGCCAAAGGCAGACACTTAACGACTGAGCCACCCAGGTGCCCCATCTTTTCATGTTCTTATTGGCCATCTGTGTGTCTTTTTTGGAAAAATGTCTATTCAGATCCTCTGCCCATTTTTTATTAGATCATTTTTTTATTATTGAGATGTGTGAATTCTTTATGTATTTTGAATATTAACCCCTTATTGGATATACAAATGCCTTCTCTTCCATTCAGTAGGTTTCCTTTTTGTTTTGTTGAGTGTTTCCTTCACTTTGCATAAGATTTTTTGTTTGATGTAGTCCCAGTTATTGATTTTCACTTTTGTTGCCCTTGCCTTTGGAGTCGGATTCAGAATAACATCACTAAGACTAATGTCAAGGAACTGACTGCCCATGTTTTCTTCTGGGATTTTTTTTTAAGTAAACTCTAGGCCGAATGTGGAGTTCACACTCATTACCCTGAGATCAAGAGTCACGTGCTTTACTAACTGAGCCAGCCAGGAGCTCCTCGTCTAGGATTTTTATGGTTTTAGCTCTTACATTCAAGTCTTTAATCCATTTTGAGTTGATATAATTGTGGGAGATTTGTAAGGGAGAGGTAAAGTCAAAAGATCATCTACCTATTCATTTGTTTTTTTCTACTAATGAACAAGATGAAGAAAATATTAAAGTTACTACTATATTATTTGGGGTACCTGGCTGGCTCAGACAGTAGAGCATGTGACTCTTGATCTAGGGTTGAGAGTTTGAGCCCCATGTTGTGCATAGAGATTACTTTAAAACAATTACTACAGTATTATTCAAGTACTTCTCTCTACCTTTCAGCATGTTAAGAGGCATTTGCATTTGGGCAGTTCTGGTCACCGTAGCTCCTTGGTTTTGACTTCCTTGTCTCTTGATTTCCACTGCATAGTGTTCTCTTCCTGTAGCACAGTGCTGCATAAGCAGGTGTCACCAAGCCTACTTCTTGTCATCCTATGTGAATTGAGCCTTGGGCAACTTATACAAATGCTGATACTCCACTATTGCTATTGCTGTGAGTAGTAAAGTTCTTCGTCTTTGACGTAGAAGTCTTGTGTTTTCTGCCACTGTTCAAGAAATTGGAAAACTAATTTGTTAACTCGCAAGTACAGTAAAATCTCAGACCTTTCACCTTTCACATATGGATGTGTCTTGATCTCAAAGACAGTAGTATTGCTACTTGCTTTAAATCCTGATTATTTTAAAAATATTTTATTTTCTGACTTTTATTCTAACTGATTTAGTATCTTTTACCAATTCTAAAAATTTCTTATCAAAATATTATTTTCAATATTGCATTTGCTTCATATTCTCTATTATTAATTTTTAAAATGTTTTTATACATATATTGATGCATTTATCTTCCAGATTATTTTTCTCTTAATTATCATCCATCTTTTCAGTTCTTCATGTTGCATTTTATAATATCCTCAGTTTTGTCCCCTAGTTTATTAATTCCCTCTTTTATTGCATAAATTTTTAAGTTAACTGGCCCAAGGAGTTTTACATTTGAAAGTCTACATTTTTCTGTAATAGAAATACAATCTTGGTTCTACTTCACATCTACTTGTACTTTTTCATATTATCTCATTCTTTTAATATTTTTAATCCTTTAAGCTTTTAATCATTTTAGATACACCCATTTTTTAATATTGTCTTTTGGATTATAATATTTTTAGCTTAAGGCCTTGGAGTTTCAATCACTTTTATTGTATCTGATTATTCTAAATTGTGGTTGAGGGGCACCTGGGTAGCTCAGTTGGTTAAGCGACTGCCTTCGGCTCAGTTCATGATCCTGGAGTCCTGGGATCGAGTCCCGCATTGGGCTCCCTGCTCAGCAGGGAGTCTGCTTCTCCCTCTGACCCTCCTCCCTCTCATGCTCTCTGTCTCTCATTCTCTCTCTCTCAAATAAATAAAAATTAAAAAAAATCTTTAAAAAAAAATAAATTGTGGTTGATTGCTTCCTTACGTATTTTGTAATTTTGAATTACTCATATTTTAGAAGGTCTGTGTTATCTTTTGCAACCTGAAAGGAGCTTCCTTCTCAAATACTTATGTGGATCCATCTTTTGTCCCTGCATAGACATTCCACTCCAAACCCTAATTTTAAAGACCCAACATCTGTGTCATAGCAACCATGCCATATGCCTCCTTTATTAGCCACAGCATCACTTGATGTTTCTAGTGTCTCAAAACCACTTTCAAATTAATTGATTTGCTAGAATGACTCACAGCACTCAGTAGCATGTTACAGTAGTAGCTAAAATTTATTACATCAAAAGATACAGAGCAAGATTGCTATGAAAAAAAAAAATGCATTGGGTGGAATCTACAAGGGTCAGGTACAGGCTTCCAAGTCATTATCCTACCAAGTCTCATGGGACACATTTTTCTATCTTGTAGCAAACTACACATGCATTATACCTCAGCTCAAGGAAGTCCATTTGAATCTCAGGGTACAAATATTTTTGTGAATAACTGGTAACATAGATATGTTCTACTATACAACCAGCTGTGATAATAGAAGCTCAAGTTCCTGACAGTGAAAGCAGTCACATCATTAATCTTAATGTTTGCATAAAAATCATCCTCATATGTCCTGAAAATATGGTACAGCATGCCCCATTCTTCTGGGTATATGAAACATAAGTTATGTAAGAAAATGCAAGTAAGATAATCATATTTTGAGGGTTTGAACAAGAGTCAGTCTTGGTTCCAATTACTGTAGAGACACTCTAGGGCTGAGAAACCAAATCTGCCATGTTAATCTTTTCTCACATGAGCTTTGACTCATTTTTTCACTCCCTTCTTGAATTCTGTTCTTTAGGCGTTTTACTTTCTTGTTGGTAAGTATAAATACTCAAAATATGGCTTTATTTTATTCAATATTTGTAAGTATTTTTAAAAATCATTTTTTTTTACTTTTGCTTATTCTCCATATTTTCCTGTATATATTTCTTTTTTTTTTTTTAAAGATTTTATTTATTTATTTGAGAGAGAGAATGAGATAGAGAGCATGAGAGGAGGGAGGTTCAGAGAGAGAAGCAGACTCCCTGCCGAGCAGGGAGCCCGATGCGGGACTCGATCCCGGGACTCCAGGATCATGACCTGAGCCGAAGGCAGTTGCTTAACCAACTGAGCCACCCAGGTACCCCATAAATCTTTTTTTTTATACTTTTGCTTATTCTTCATATTTTCCTGTATATATTTCTTTATATGAAGGCCTCTACTTGTTGTCTAAAGAATTATTTGTGCATATTTGTGTGACTCAGCATTTCTCATAGTGGTAATAAAGAGCTGAATGTGCTGACGTTTGCATACAGAGTATGTACATGACAAACATTTTAATAATCTATCACATATCTATCATCTATCTATGTATCTATGTATCTATCTATCTATCTATCTATCTTCTATCTATCCATCCATCTAATCTTCACTTGTTAAATAACTGTAATGAAAATGTTATAGTCCCAGAAGGGAAAAAAATTAAGATACAAAAAAACCCCCCAAAAAGTCATGTATACTCTTCTACAGTTTTATCTTTGTATCAGAAATGATTCCAGTTCAAGAGAAAAATATTTCAAAGATATGAACTATCCTACATCATCACAGAGTCAAAAATTTTCCTTTAAATTAGATTTCATTTGAATTTTCAATGAAGATCTTATTCTTTGAAAAAATTTTGTTATAGCTCAAGACCACTGTAATATTGCCACTAGCTTTCATATCCCTCACATTTACCTATTTTGCTTAAATGTATTAGTTTTGAACATAACTAAATTGTCACTAATAGTTATTAAGTTGTGTTTTGTATATATTCCATTCCTCAGTTGTAACTGGAGTTCCTCTACAAGTGTTTGCATAGCTTTCTCCTTATTAGTTAGATCCCTGTTTACTCTCGTTTATTGCTTTTTATCAAGTGTGACCTTAATAAAATTTAATGACTTTTCAATTATGCTGCCAAATACGTTTCTAAAAATCTATTTGAAATACAAGAACTATGATATAATATCTGCAGGTGAATTATCAGGACTAAGACTGAAAACTTACTTGCTTGCTTGTTCATTTTTTCATTCAACACGTATTTCTTGGGCAACTACTTTGTGACCACTGTTATGTCCTAAACACTGGGAATAGAGAATTGAGCAAAACAAATAAAATTTGAGATGTCCCTGGAGATTACCCTTGGAGAAAATTATCATGCAACACTGTTGTCATCTTTCTATTTAAGAAGAAATTACCACCTCTTGCAAGAACTTAAGAGTTTTCTCTTCTTTTGATATTCTTTATCCATTACAATGCCAAAAATTGTTCTGTTGAAAAAAATCGGTGTTAATCCAATCTAAAAGATGGAATATTAGTCTCATGGAAATTAATTCTTGTCCAAAAATTGGATTTTGCTTCATTCAGATTAGGGTGACTTTTCAAGTCAAAACATTAATTTAAAAATGGTACAGTCACCCTTTCAACTAGTTCTGATGGTCTTTTTAGCTCTGGCGGAGCTCCCGGATGGGAGGACATGGGGGGAGGAGAATTGGATTGTTGCATTTCTGCTTGGAATAATCTTCTTGTTCTAATACAATTTTTAAGACACAAATCCAATATCAGATTTTATATGCATCATACTGATTCCCTCTACCATCCTGACAGAAGATGCTGTACTCTAAAGTGCTATTGCTATACCATATGGTTACCTTAAAAATCCATCTACTATACTATATTACTTGTGTTTATTTATTTATTTATTTGTTTATATTTTTACTCCTTTTGATATGCTGGGAACTCCTACAATGTAAAGTTTGTTAATGATTCCCCATTTTTACTTCCCTGAAGCATAAGGCATACTGTTGGCACATTTTGGTTTGGTTCATATAATAAGACAGTGTTGTATTAAAAAAATGAATGAATCAATGAATGTCATACAAAATGGTGGAAGTCCAAAGACTTTCTAAGCAGTGTCCTTGCCCTTCTGGGCTTGAGTGATATTATAACTTGTTTGAATGTTTCATTTCTGTTTTACTAAAATATGTTTGTTTCATTAATCTGTGTTATTATAAATGCATTCTGTAATGGAAAATAGTTGAGTTTTTTTTTTTAATAGGTCTAATTGTCTTGCCAAATGTTGAAATCATATAATCTTTCTACCAAAAACAGCATATGTCTTCCTACTAAGAACTAGAATTGAATAAATATGTCCTAGATAGATTTAATAAAGGCTGTTTCTCTTGGTAGACTTTAAGTGATTAAGCTCTTCATGAGTGATAGATATTAAAGATAGATGGGAGGTAAGAAGTGAAGGACCCAGGCAAAGACATTTTTAATTTTTTAACTTGATCTCTTAAGTGAGATATATGTTAGCTGTGGTGCACAAGCTGTTCTTTACAAACCAGCATTTTAAATGCTTTACATCAGTCACTTGGTAATGAGTATTATTATTATTTTTTAGTAAAGCTTTTGTAAAATTTCCTCTTCTTTTAACTCTTCAAGGAAGAAGAAAGGTCAAGTTTTTATCCAGCCTGATTTTCTGTGTATTGCTGGAGTAGTGTTGGCACAGAATAAGAGATCCCATTGAGACATTCAGGATTGATGATCAAGATCATGTGGAGCAGAAGCCCCTTCCTATCCAGAGATTCATCTTTCAGGGTGAGTTTGAAGTTTCTGGTGTTTTCTCAATTCAAAAATGTGAAAGCTCTTTAACTTCTGGTTTATAATCCCACCCATACTCAAACCTTTTAAAAATTGAGTGTCTGTCTATAATGTGCAAGGGTATACTTAGTGAAAGGTACCACTGCTTCAGTGAAAATTGTCAGAGCAGATAATTGCTCACCAAGAATTGAACACACATCAGTGAGTGGACTGAGAGCCAGAACTGACAAGTTTTGTTTATTGTTGTGATTATTAACAGTTTGGGTGAGTAGAACTCCCTGTGACAGGCAATAAGGGTTAAATGCAGGAATATTACTAAAATATTATTTTAGAGTAATCTGGGAGTTTCTAAATATAGTAATAGATCTAGGTGACCTTTTCAAAATAACGTTGGATATGGCTTAGAACTTAGTGAAAATAGACTCTGTTTCCTTGATATCCATGATCATTCTGTCCGTAAAGGTCTGTTTTTTCACTGTATATCAGTGAGAGTTTGTGTTTCACCAGAGAGACTTGATTACAGTAGCTCAAGCAAAAAGGATTTGTTTATCTCATGCAAAAATATATCTACTGGTAGGACTCTAAGACTGAAATTCTGCCTCAATAATGACAGGAAATGGTCTTCTTCTATCTCTTGCTACCTTTTCCTTAGCAGTGCTGCTATATTCCCAGTTATCACCAGCATTCTGGAAAAGGAGGAACGAAAAGCCATCAAGGTAGTGCCCCTTCATTTCACAGTTCAGAAGCGAATCACATGAACACTTTTCAGCTCATAGAGGCTTAAAAAAATGTAGGGATTTTAAAAACAGATTTCTAGTCTCTCTTCTGGAGGCAGGGTAAAAAGCCATTTTCTGTTGAGTGAGCCAAACTAAAGTATCTGTCATACTTTCTTCTGAAATGTCACTATATTTTTATCATCTCAAACCTATGGTTGACTTTTCTTATTCTATATTTACTGATTCTCTGCATTAAAATTCATGTAAATGCTTTGTAGTTGTAATAGTAATGCATATCACTAAAATTCCCAATTAAATACCCATTGAGTTAAACAAAAACAAAAAGAGTAAACATTGAGATAAATGATAAGATGGTGTTATTTTAGAAAAAAAATCACAAATGGCAGGCCTTGTGGTGGTTGAGAAATTCATTTACAACCTATGGAATCTGCCATAAGTGGAGAGAAAGCAGAATTAATGACTAAAGAAGATAGAAAGAATATGTTATTCATTGTTTTCTCACTACAATATTGGCTCCTTCTACTGCAGCTTCAATCTTTTGCTGAGTATAACCTAAAACAGCCATTTTTTTTCAACTGTCACTGAGTTTTTATTTTCTGCATCTATTAGAGTACAATGTATATATAATGTGATTGGGGATAGAGGGAAATGGACAGTGCCAATTCTGTAATGTTATGTATAATAGTTATTTGTCAAGAAGCATACAGGAAGTGAGGTCAGTTTGATTATAGTGAGCAACAAATGCTGGTGATTTATTATTTTTTATACTGTGCTAGTAAACAAAACAAAACAATAAAATCATTTTTAGGTACTACCATACCCAGAGAGCCTGGCAGCAGAATGATCCAATCCTTTGTTTCAGAGAACCTGAATTAGATGAATGCCTTCCAGGGCCTGAATATTTCCTAGGGCGTGTTCATACTGCACTCTAGAATAATACCACTAAAAAGTGGAATATATGTGTGGCTAAGAGCCATCCATACACCGATTTTATGCCAGACACTGACCTGGAAATACAGCTTTTCAAGTGAAGTTATATAAAAGATCTGTATAGTTTATACAAGTCATAGTACTAATCTAGAACTAAAAATCCTGAGTACCTTGATGGCTAGACTGTAACTTCCTCATTTTATCAAGGGAGCAATGAAAAGTTGCTTCTTAAAAAATGTTGTGATAAATAAAGAAGTAAAATTTTAAGTTTTAAGTCTCTATGGCAGAATAGCTGGAGAGAGAAATTAAATTACTTGTTTCTCCTCTGCAAGTTTCACATAATAGAGAAATTAAATTACTTGTTTCTCCTCTGCAAGCTTCACATCCTTCCTCCATCTCCGTAATATTATGAGAGTTTCGTGTCCTAAATGTTTCTCCATTCCATTTGGTCAGGGGATTATTAAGAGTTATTTGTTTTTGAAAGTCTTAAATTGGTCATAAATTAATAGCCAAGAGGTCATACATGGCCTTACACTTATTTTATTTGGCTTACATAATGTAAAAAGGTGAGCCAGCATTTTGATTTTGAAAGACATGAAATAAAAATACACATTTCTGATTTTTCTCTCAGAATAAGTAGTTTTGGTTATTCTGGTTCCACATTTCTACACAGCAACATTAGTGATAGTTGAACAGTCCTACTCTCTTTGGTTTACTGTTTCCATGGTATTTTCTCCCCATCTTTTCACTTTCAACCTATTCAAATCTTTGTAATCTCTTGGAAATGGCATATTATCTGGGTCATATGTTTTAAAAAATCTGTTCTATAAGTTTCTGACATTTGATTAATCAATTTATATTCAATGTAATTTCTAATAAGGTAGGATTAACATCTGAAATGTAGATATAATTTTTTGTATGTCTTATGTCATCTTTGTGCCAAATCCAGGCTGGGTGAAGAGAACTATTCATTATCTAGAGCTTCTTGGCTTTGAGCTATATGCAGTAACTGTTGGAGTTACTGTTGTTTACATACTTCAGTTTTTAATTTAGACAGACCTATAGAGGAAAGAAAACGATTACAAGAACTGTAAGTGTAATATGGTATAAGTGGTCCTCAGTTATTTTTTAGGGTTGCTCAAGGTTGAATACATGTGAAGTAAAATAAGTTTTAAATCAAATTATAGCATTAAGATTTTCAATTTTCAAATTTCTGTGCATGCAAAGTAGCAAGAATTTCAATTTTGGTCTATTTCTGTATATGGGATAATAATCAGTGGAGGCATAATCAAATCAAATTTTAAAGGAATAGTTTTTTTCTACATTCATTATGATGAATTATAAAGCAGGAAAGAAAGGTTCAACTTTAATTCAGCTTTCTCATGGTTGAGCATTTTTTAATCAACATAGCCACAGGGTGTCTAATTTTCTCCTTTTGGTATGATTCTTTTCTGTATTCAGTAACAATTGCAGTTGATAATGGTAATGATAATAGAGACTACATTTATTGAATTTGTACTCTGATCCAGGCTCTAAGCCATGAGTGTCACATTCTCATATGCTTGTATGCCTACTTTTTTTAAATCACTGTCTTTCTGTCTCTGTTTCTCTTTCTTATTGTCTCCCTCTCTTTCTCTTTCTAAACTCAGTCTCTTCCCTCAAACATAAAAGCTGCTTTATAAATGTCCCTCAATCATTAATAATAAAATGTGTTTGCAAAACAATAACAAAAAGAGTTGACAGTCATAAAAGATTGTGTGCTGGATTTTGAGATTTATTTAGTATAAGCAAACTGGACTGTACTTTGCCACCACAGATGTATTAGTATTCTCCACGTGTGTTTTGTGTGTGTGTGTGTGTGTGTGTGAATAAATAGATCTATTTTAAGAATTTGGCTCATGCTATTGTGAAGGCTGGCAAGTCCAAAATCTTCAGGGTGGGCTGGCAGGCAAGAGACCAGGGCAGAGCTGATGCTGTAGTTCGAAACCAAAGGCAGTCAGGCTGAAGACATAGAGAAGAACTAATGTTACATTTCAAGTCCAAAGGCCATCTGCTGGCAGAATTACATTTTCTCAGGAGAGGTCAGTCTTTTGTTCTACTCAGAGCTCCAACTGATTACATGACTCCTACTCATATTATGCAGATCAATCTGTTTCACTCAAAGTCTACCAAGTTAAATGTTAATCACATCCAAGAACCTCCAGAATAATGTTTCACCACATATTTGGGCACCACAGCCTAGCATCCTCTGTTAACTTGCCACCCAAATGCATCTCCTTAAATCATATTTATTCTCAAAATAAAGACAATACCAATGTCATACTTCCCCTAACATGATACAACTATCCTGCATACAAGAAAAAACACAGTCTGCCTGGGAGAGGATGAAAAGCCCTCGAGTGATGTTTATTCTTCTTGATAGCCCATAACTTAAATACTATGATGTAAAGTCCATACATCTTATGTTACATGATTACATGATATGGGTGTAAGAGAGGGAAGAAAACAAAGATATATACACATACACACACACACACACATCACACAAACACCCACACGTATATATCACACAAACATATAACAAAGTAAAAAGGAGATATGACAATTACAGCCCTTAGTTCTATAGTTCTATAACTGGTCATGTGATCATAGCTGGTATTTATTATTACCTTCTTCCATGACCAATTCTGAATTCCCTTTGCCTTCAGCAAGCACCTCTTCTGGTAATAGTTCTTTACCTATTGAGATGACCCAAACCTTCATTCATTAAGGGTCTGGGATATTAGTATACCTGCCTGGATTGGACTGCTGTAGTTTTCCACTGACTTTATCACAGGGCACAGTAATACCAAGAGATACTCCAGGGAATCTCCTATATTTCAGACATACTCTTTTTTATTTCTGTTGTAGAGATGTAGTATCTTTGGTCATCAGGATCATTCACCCCAGCCAATACCATAACTCCTTTTTTGCTTTTTGATTCAGAGCCATGAAAAGTTAAAAGTGGCTGGGTGGCCTTAACTTCGAGTGAAGTGGGACCATTGTTGTGTCTCCTGGTGGAAGTGTTCCTCCCTCTGGAACTACATATTTGGCCAGCAGAGAATAAGGTTGTAGGGACAGGGAGCAAAGATTTTGCTACTGGGTCATTAGGCATAAAGTGAGTGATGCAACTTCCTTTTTCACCCTTTCATTCCTGTATCCATGAATCCTGTCTATCTGAGAAAGCATCATATACTGGACACTGATTCAGAGCTAGATAACCTCTTAGAGAATCTTGCCTCAGTCCTGCGAGGTATTGCCACCATAGCTGAGTCATTAAAAGGCCATTCCACTGACTTAATGTTAACCTTATCTAAAACACCCTCATAGAAGCATCTAGAATAATATCAGACTATATTATCTGGGCTCTGTGGACTAGCCATGTTGACACATAAAATTAACCATCACAATGGACAGGATTCTTTCAGACCTTACACTGAAGTAAGAGTGATCTTCCATCAGTTAAGTGATTGGGTGTCAAGAGGAGAGAGGGTGCTATCCACCACCAAGTATTGAAAGTGGTATTTTAGATATCCTTTTCTACTTCCTGTCTTTAGAAATTTACTTTGATAGGCCTAAGTCATCATGACTTGAAGCTGTTTCTTTCTTCATCCAATATATTTAAAACCACATATTAACACTAACCCTCAACCTTCCTTGACACCAAGTTTTGAACTGATTATGAGTTTCATCTTGTGAAAACTTCCTTTCTTTTTTGTGAATCAAGCACCACACATCTGCCTCAATCTATCCTCCAAGAAAACTTGCATTCTGTGTAGGGCCAGCCACATCTAACATGTCTTTGAGGCATTTTAGTTATGTATGGTATTGGCTGCTCTCAGAGCTTACTGATTTGGAATTTCTTCAACTTAATAAATGTGTTTAAATAAAAATTTCTCTCATATCTCCACATTTATTTTCATTAGAGAATCATTACTGATTTCTGTATTGAAGTAATTATTTATGTTTACAGAAGCAATGCTCACAAGTCCTAAGGAGGACCAATAACTGTCTAATTTTCTCCCAGACATTCCTTTCCCCAGCTTTGGAATTTTTCTGTTCTTGTATAACTTTGCTATTTTAATGGTAGCACCTGTGTTTCCTTACAGTCATTTTTTTTTCCTTTTGTGAAAGAAAGAATATGATTCAAAGTTTCTGATCCTATGTTTGTGCATTACATCATTGAATAATTACTGAGTACATAGTGTGTTCAGGCACCTTTTAGGCAATTGGGGTTCATCAGTGACCAAGATAGGTAAAGATCTCTATGCTCATGGTGCTTTTTAAGTTCCTCCTGCTCTGTTCAAATTAGTTCAGCTCACTATTTTAACATTTTAATCTTATTTTTACGTGGTTATTTTTCTACCATATATGGATCTTTTGAGAATAATGGAAATGTGAAGCCATTTTCACAAAAGCAAAGGTTGAGGTTTTATCAATAACATAATTTCATTTCAGGAAGAGATGAAAATATCACAGAAGAAAGACCTGAAATACAAGAAGGAATGGGGAACATAAACATTAGGGGGAAAAAAGGTGGGGGGAAGGAAAAATTATCTATATAGAAAATTTAAAAATATGATGTTAATAATAACATATAATTAATAATAATGTATAATTTGAAGGAATAGAAAACTTCAGACCCAAACACCAGACAAAATTAGCATGTAAATCAACAAGAGGTTGATTGGCAGTAAAATTCTCTAAGGTATTTACATTTGTAAAGAAAAGAATAAAGTTAATTAACACTAGATTCCAAAGTCAAAATAGATTTCAAGGGTAAGCATTAAAAGGAGAAACTAGAAGAAGGAAATAGGAGAGCTGTAAGGAAAGAAGAGAAAGTATCTACTAAAAAGAGAAAAGGATTAAAATAAAGCATAAAATTGAAAAAAATAGAGCAAAACTAGATACTAAAAATTAAAATCTCAGCAATGAAAGCAAATATGAATAGATTAAATTCACCAGTCCAAATAAAGATATTTCAGATTAGATTAAAAATCCAGCTGCAAAAACAGACTCCCATGAGTAAGTTGAAAACAGGAGTGGAAAAAGTTCATAGCAGTAAGAGATGCCTGGGTGGCTCAGTTGGTTAAGTATCTGCCTTCAGCTCAGGTCATGATCCCAGGGTGCTGGGATCCAGTCCCACCCACACTGCTCAGCTGTGCTGAGTGGGGAGCCTGTTTCTTGCTCTGCCTGCCTCTCCCTCTACTTGTGTGCTCTCTCTGACAAATAAATAAATAAAATCTTAAAAAAAAAAAAAAGTCATAGCAGTAAGCCAATAACTTAAAAGAAGCTGGCATAGCTATAGAAATATGAAACAAAGTAGTGCTTGAAAAAATAAGAATTTATAATTATTTAGTGAGGTCACTATATAATATCATAGGTTTAAACTTTGAGGAAAATACAATTAAAAACAAAATGTTCTTCTAATCCAGAAATCCTCTCCACAAAGGTAGTACAGAAATAAAGCACTTATTACTGAATAAGCATTAAACCACGATGTTACCCATTATAGGCAATCCAATAAAGATATTGCACAGATAGAAAACAATTTCACCCCTTTATATAGTGACATCAATACAACCCATTATAGACATGTTCTCAAGATAAACAGTAACTAATTCTCAAGTAAGAGGACTTGACAGTACTATTTGTCACACATATTTCATCTTAACTTTACCTGATAATTGGGCAACCATCAGTGTTTACTAACTGCCTTTATTCCAAAGGAAAACAAATTGACATATCTTTATGACAGGGTGTAGTCTTGCAATTTGGGGCAAGGCACCCATTGGAGTTAGGCTCTAGCTCTCCAACAGAAAGTAAGAAAAAGGAGTCTGTTTCCTTTGATGTTTACATTTAAAAAGAGATGTTTCCCAGCTCATTGAGAAAGACATTCCTGGGTCCTACATATGACAAAGGTCTATCTTTTCTTCAGAGAGATTTATAAAAGAGTAGGGGGGTCGGGGATGGGTTAGCCTGGTGATGGGTATTAAAGAGGGCATGTTCTGCATGGAGCACTGGGTGTTATATGCAAACAATCAATCATGGAACACTACATCAAAAACTAATGATGTCATGTATGGTGATTAACATAACATAATAAAAAAATAAAAATAAATAAAATAAACATTTGAAAGAGAGGAGAAAGTACTTAGAATTTAAAGTCTCTAAAATAAATGCTCTGAGAAAGAAGGAAGGGAAATACTTTATTATTTTTAACTTGTATTTGTCCTTACAATACTCATCAGGACATTACAAAAAAAAAAAAAGAAAAAGAAAGAAAGAAAGAAACTTGTATGCACCTGATAAAATAACCTCACAATATGTAAAGCAGTAACTAATGAAATTACAGAATATCACTACTACACCACAGCATTAAAATATTCCAGTATACCTCTCTTTAATATTGACAGATAAAGCAAATAAAAACAATAACATTAATCAAAATATATTTTAACACAATATACAAGGTTGGTTTAATGGAAACACAGAGAAGTCTTCCAGCATTAGTAGACTACTTTTATCCCCCAGGATCCGGTCTATAAAATGGTGAGGATATTCTAAAAGCACACTTAACAAGAAAATAATGGCCAGTTGTGAGGTTATATTTATTCTTGTACTGTTGGTGTTGACTAAAAATAAGACAATTAATGATTAAATAAATAAAAGAAAGGAATAAATCTACTGCATTGGTGTTTTAAGGCAGTCATAATGGAATACAGTAGATTGAGTGGGTTAAACAGAAATTTATTTTCTCATAGTTCTGAAGGCTAGAAGTCTCATATTAAGTCTGGTAGTGTCAATTTCTGGTGAGGATCTCTTCTTGGTTTGCTAATGACTGCTTTTTTGCTGTGTCCTCACATGACCTTTCTTGGCATGTGCACATGTTAGAGGTGGGGATAGGGAAGAAGGGAGGGAGGGGGAGAGAGAGAGAGAGAGATTGGCTTCTGGTGTCTCTTCTTATAAACACACTAATCCTAATGGATCCTAATGGATCTGGGCCTGACTTTTACTTTTTTTCTTCATCTTCAAATATAGCTATACTTGGTTGGGGCTTCAACATATGTATTTTAGGGGGACACAAATATTCAACGTATAACTCTGTCATTATCCTCATTGTATAAAATTTGCCACATAGAAAACAGAAAATAATCTATAGATACTTTATTATGGTTAATAAGAGAGTTGTAAAAGTTGTTAGATAAGGTATCAATGAACAAAAATCAATTTTATTTTTGTGATCCAGTGGTCAGAGAAGAGTTAATTAATACAAAACGCTACTTCCAGTGACAGCAAATATATATGTGATTTATCAAGATTTTAAGGAAATCGATAAAATTCCATGTTTATTTTAGAAATAAAATTTTAAACATTACTTCACAACCCACCAATACTTGAAATTTTCATTCGCTGAAACTATCACTTTTAAGGGGAGCCTTGTTTTGCATTAAATACTCTTTCTCTGATCATCAAAATGCTGCCTTGTCTATCCCCCCTACCTGCAGAACCAGCTGTGGCCAAGTGCTGAGGTTTGTTGGACACAGAGGTCTACACAATCTGTTCAACCAACCCGTGCAGCTTGCATTGCTCAAACCTACACCTGTTATAAACATTCACTTGCCAGTACACACCTGCTGTGACAGCTGCATCAAGAGGCTGGTTCTCATCATGGAGTGTTTTGGTCCCAAAATATAACTCCTCTTGCCAGTTTCTCAAGGTTTCCTTGCCAAGGCCCCATGTGTTAGAGTGTGGAGGTAATGATTTTGTATACACTCCTATAATCTACATTTTGAAACAATTAGGAAGCAGATATAGAATGAGATAGAGATTAAAATGTACATGATACGTTGTTTTGTTTCATGTTGTGTTATGTTATATTATTATAGGAGATGGCATCTTGTACCTGAGACTAAAATGATCTTTTTAATATTTCTGTCACCATCACCCTAGACCTTTGGACCCATTGAATGGGATGATCAGTTTCCCAGTCAGTTTTACAGAGGACTGCACTCTTCCCAGGATAGGGTTATTAAAGGTGTGGAACAGGGACGCCTGGGTGGCTCAGTCAGTTTAGCATCTGCCTTCGGTTCAGGTCATGATCCCAGGGTCCTGGGATTAAGTCCTGCATCGAGCTCCTTGCTCAGCAGGAAGCCTGCTTCTCCCTCTGCCTGCTGCTCCCCCTGCTTGTGCTCGCTCGCTCTCTCTCATAAATAAATAAAATCTTAAAAAAATAAAGGTGTGAAACAAAAGTCAGTCTTATATCTTATTGTTGATAGTGTAAATTGCTAGAACCATTTTGAAAAATTATTTGTCATTATCTTATAAACTTAAATGTGCATACTCGATGTATAATGTGAGGGCATTCATAACAAAATTATGCACAAATACACATGCACACACAAATACATAAATACTCATAAGACTCATATATATACTGCTACTATAATATAGAGTGTGTAATACATATATATAATGACTCTCATAATATCTGTGAGTATATAATATTCATATATACTCTAATATAAATATACATATTTATGTGTGTATTTACTGTATAATTATATATGTGTGTATATATAGTTATAAAATATATATATTTGCACCTATCTATCTATCTATCTATATAATTATCGGCAGTTCTATGGAGAAGGTTGATAACAATACTCCCTAAATTACAGGTTACTTACAGCATGCCCTGGTTTATTATGTAATCATGGATAAAAGTATAAAAATGATCAGATGTATAATATTGTTCGTTTTGTACTGGGAAACATGGTACGTGTTATTCTATGCTCATCAACTATATCTTTACAATATTTTATGTACACTGAAGATTTGCCAAATCTAGATTGGAATCAGCATGATTTACTCTCAGTGTGTACTTTGACTCAAGCTCTAAATATTATTTAATGACTTATATGTGTCCCACATGTTTGAGGGCTGCAAAAACAATTAGAGATATAAATACTCCTTTGAAGAAGCTGAAGGTAAATAAAGGGAGAAAGGCATGAAAAAAATGCAATAAAATCTTGTGTACATGCTATGGTATAATCTATATAAGGATATACTAGAGGTAGAAAAGGTGATAGGAACAATTTATGTTTGAAAGTATTGTTTCAGGGATGACTTTTAAAATACAGTATAACTTGAATGGAGTCACAAACTAGAAGATGATTTTCCTGGGCAGATTAATATGGAAAAATATTTTCCAAAGGAAATTAGAGGAATCAAAGACTCTAGAAAATTTAAATAATCAAAAGCCCTTTGAAGCCCATATTTCTGGAAAGACAAAAGTGTTTTGTTTTTTACTTCGCAGATATATTTAGGGAAGGAACAACCAGATGTATAGCCACATAATTCACATTTCTTTAATATCAGAAGGGAAAATAGCATGAGACAGAAAATTGACTTTATTTGGACTTTACATTAAAAAGATTTAAAGTGTTAAATCTTAAATATTGGCAGCAATTGAAAAGTTATCCATTCACTTTTTCCTAGAAATGCACAATGAGGAATTTCATTATAGCTGAGAGAAAAATCTCATAATTTTGTACTCAGATACTTTTTATTTTTTATTTTGTTTAAGATTTTTATTTTTTTTTAATTCTTTATTTAAACTCAATTTAGTTAACTAAGTGCTGTACTATTCGTTTCAGGGGTAGAATTTAGTGATTCATCAGTTGCATATAACACCCAGTGCTTATTACATCAAGTGCCCTCCTTAAAGCCTATCACCTAATTACCCCTTCCACTCACCTACCTCCCCTATAGCAACCCTCAGTTTTTTTCCTAGAGTTCAGCATCTCTTATGGTTTGCCTCACTCTATTCTAACCTTATTTTATTTTCCCTTCCTTTCCCCTATGTTCATCTGTTTTGTTTCTTAAATTCCACATATGAGTGATACCATATGGTATTTGTCTTTTTCTGACTATTTCACTTAGCATAATACCCTCTGGTTCCATCCACGTCATTGCAAGTGGCAAGATGTCATTCTTTTCAATGGCTGAGTAATATTCCATTACACACACACACACACACACACACACACACCACATCTTTATCCATTCATCTGTCAATGGACATTTGGGCTCTTTCCATATTTTGTCTATTGTGGACACTGCTGCTATAAACATTGGAGTGCATGTACCCCGTCAAATCACTATGTTTATATCTGTGGATAAAAAGTAGTGCAATTACTGGGTCATAGGGTAGCTCTATTTTTAACTTTTTGAGGAAACTCTGTACTGTTTTCCAGAGTGGTTGTACCAATTTGCATTCCCACCAACAGTGTAAGAGAATCCCCCTTTCTCTGCATCCTTGCGAACATCTGTTGTTTCCTGAGTTACTTTTAGCCATTCTGACCAGTGTGAGCTGGTATCTCATTGTGGTTTTGATTTGTATTTCCCTGATGCTGAATGATGTTAAGTATTTTTTCATGTGTCTTTTGGCCATTTGGATGTCTTCTTTGGAGAAATGTCTGTTCGTTCATATCTTCTGCCCATGTCTTGACTGGATTTTTTGTTTTTTTGAGTGTTGAGTTTGGTAAGTTCTTTATAGATTTTGGATACTAGCCCTTTATCTGATATGTCATTTGCAGATATCTTCTCCCATTCCATGGGTTGCCTTTTAGTTTTGTTGACTGTTTCCTTTGCTGTGCAAAAGCTTTTTATCTTGATGATAAAGATTTTTATTTTTAAGTAATTTTAAACCCAACATGGGACTCAAACTCAAAACCCCAGGATCAAGAGTTGCATGTTCCACCCACTGAGACAGCCAGATGCCCTCAGATAGTTTTTATTTTAATCTTCAAACCCATTGTGAATTTTATGTGTCACCCATTTGTGGGGAATGTTTTTTTCTTGGTATTAGTCTATAATACCACCATTGAGGTAGAACTTGGCACTCAATAATGAAACTTTGTTTTTAGCATATCTAGCTATCCCCAAGAACTAACATGTCATTTTCATGGGAACAAAATAATATTTATAATATTAATATTTTATTATCTCTATGTTAACAGGGTAAAATAGCAAGCAATTTATACCTTCAAGGTGGGTGTGAGAAAATATACAATTTCATGGGCAGTAATCCTTGACTTATTATGTAGTGGAATATTTAACAACTTGAAACCCAAAAAGCATAATACAGAGAACAAAATGTAATCATTGAGCAGAAAGTTGAAATAGGTCTCATAAAGCCCATATACTTTACTCCTCAGTGTTTTCTTTTTATCTAGCAGCTTGTGTAATATTTATAAAGACAATTGAAGAAGTTTGATTTTACGGCTTCCATTTGTATCATATGGTACCTTTCTGGATAAAAGTTAGCAACTGAGAAGGAGGGTTGAGTTTGTGAGACATATCAGTAGTGAGAAGTGAACAGTCTTAGTGAGAAGGAATACTTACTTTAAACATCTGAGGGAGCTGTAGTAAAGAAAACCACAAATGTTGCATCAATTGTAACAGTCCTAAAGCACAAGAGTACTTGAATTGTGTTAAATATTTTGTGTTTACTAAAGCAACACATTAAGAAAACACTCTGATTCTTTAATTAATTTTTCAAGTTTCAACCAGAATAATTTTGTCAAAGATGAGGATTGATTATTCTGCTTTACTGCTGCAAATTTTTTTAATAACTTCCCATTGCTCCTAGGAGTTAATCTCTCACATTCAGGACCTTTTGCTTTTATTGCTGGAACACTTTGCATCTAATTTTCGTGTAGCAAATGATAGCAATCTCACTTCCTCAAGGATATCTTCCCTAGACTAGGTACATTCTCCCTAATCTACAATCTCAGAGAATCTCTTTTCCCCTTTTGAAATACTAATTAATTACAGATACTTATTCAATGACTGTCTTCTTATTCAGACTGTAAACTCTATGAGGTCAGTTACAATGATTGTTTTAATCCAACTGCTATTTAATGAATAAATTGGTACCTAAATGATGAGATAAATAATTTTATACTTTTTTAAAATTTTTTTTAAAGATTTTATTTATTTGAGAGAAAGAGTGAGAGAGAGAGAGAGAGAGAGCATAAGAGGGGGGAGCGGGAGAGGGAGAAGCAGACTCCCTGCTGAGCAGGGAGCCTGATGCAGGACTCGATCCCGGGACTCCAGGATCATGACCTGAGCCGAAGGCAGTCGCTTAACCAACTGAGCCACCCAGGCGCCCAATAATTTTATACTTTTGATTTAAAATATCCTCAAACTAAAAAAAACTGACATGTCTTTAGCAATATGCAAAGCAAAACAAATGAGTGCTATAAAGATCTTGATGAAACTTCTACTAAACAAAACAAAACAAAACAAAACAAAACCATTTTGAAGTATTGACATTTTAATTGTTGGTAAACTCTTAGAACACTTTTCATTAACTAGCAGGCTAATGGAGCTGTTTTGAAACAGTGAATGGACTGACTATGCTCAAAAACTGCATGGTGATCCCCCACACCTAAAAATTCACTCACAAATATTTCATAGTTTTCCTAGTGTTTGCTAGCTTCTTTAGTCCTGTAAAACCAGGATAGATAGGAAATAAAAGTTTTCTTTACACTATATGAAGACCATGTTTCAAGATAACTTGTATTAATTTCCTATTGCTGCTGTAACAAATTAGAAACTGAGTTAGTGGCTTAAAACAACATCAAACTCTTATAGTTCTGGATCTCAGAAGTCTATAGGCAGCGCCTCCTGGAAGCTTGAGGGGAGGGGAGGGTCCATTACTTTTTTCAGTGTATAGGGACTGCTGGCATTCCTCGAATTGTGTTTACATGTTACTTCAAACTCTGCTTTCGTGGTAACATTTTCTTCTCTTGACTCTCACTCTCTTGCCTCCCTCTTTCCATTTTAAGGACTCTTTGGATTACATTGGGTCTTCTTGGATAATTCAAAATAATCTCCCCATTTTAAGATCCTTAATTTAATCACATCAGTTAAATTCTTTTGCCATGTTGAAGTATTATATTCACGGGTTCTGTGGGTTAAGACATGGATATCTTTAGGAGGACATTATTCAGCCGTTCATATGCGTCTTCTCTCTACATGTATTTGAAGAATAATGGAGGGGAGGAAAAGTTTTCCTCTACTCATTTTAGGTCTCCATAACAAAAGGTCTCCATAACAAAAGGCATGAGAAAAGCATACAAATTTAAGTTTCATATGACGGGGGAGCCCTCAAAAGGAAATGACCCAAAGAAGTGGCAAAATCTAGAGTAACTGGAAATAGGGTGAGGATAAAGGAAGATGAAAACTATTTTAACAAGGTCTTTTGAGGAGAGTTCTCTTGGTCTCAACTTCTCATCCTTGATAAAAATGTTACTTTCCTTCTGATACAGGTAGGGAGGGCATCTTTCACATGGAATTTCATCTCCTGTCTTTAGGAACAAAGGGGAGATGAGAATGCTTCTTATATTTGCCTTTTTTCCCCCAAGTGCCTTTAGCTCAAAATAACCCTTTGCTGAAGCAGCGTATTTTGGGGTGCCATATTCTGCCATCATTTAAATACTACTCTCAGAAAGCAATGTGCAGGAAATAGAAAACAGTACAGAAGGCATTCTACATTCACATAAGCACATATTACAAATCAAATCACTCTAGGCAAGACTGCAGACAGGACATAGCTGTGTACCGGCGTGGTAGTCGTTTAGGTATAGCATCAGTTCAGAATATCAGAACACAAAATTGTAACTATAGCAGGTTTCCCATTTTGGTTAGCAGAACTGCACTAATAATACAACTACCAATGCCATAATACTGTTCCTTAATACTTGTAAGGACTTTCTCTTAGCACTATATACATAAGCGTGTGTGTGTGTATGTGTCTACAGGTATATGTATATATAAGTGTATATTACATATATACACAAGAAATATATATATTATTATACAATTTTTCTAAATTATCTAAAAAGATATATATCTTTTCTTAAAAGATTATATATGCATATATTTTAAATATAGATATATTTTTTTAAAGATTTTATTTATTTATTTGACAGAGAGAAAGGGACAGTGAGAAAGGGAACACAAGCAGGGGGAGTGGGAGAGGGAGAAGCAGACTTCCCGCACAGCAGGGAGCCCGATGAGGGACTCGATTCCGGGACTCCAGGATCATGACCTGAGCCGAGGGCAGACCTTTAATGACTGAGTCACCCAGGCGCCCCAAATATAGATATCTTTATATCTATAGACACATATATCTTTTTCTAAAGGATTAGGAAACTAAAGATTAAAACATACAATGAAATTAAATATAGGCTTCCTTCAGTTCGAAGGCCTTATTCTTAGCAAAGCAATCCATCACCAAGAAAGCCCAATAGAAATGTAGCTATCTACAAAACCATCCACACATATTGTTCCTTACCCTTCTATTTTGTAGCACAGATGCCATTATGCATTAGTATAATAGAGTTTTAAAAGGAAAAGTTTGTGCTATAATCAAACATTTTAAATCCAAATAAGTTGACTTTCATGAATGATAACAGACAACATAGAGCCCTTCTGTGGTGTAACTTACTATTTATATTTTTGAGGAAAAAAAATAAAACACTTGATGAAATATCTATGAGTCCATACTGATATCAATAAATAATTCAATAAAAATATATGTGGGAGAAAGGATACCCATTCTTTACAGAAGACTTTGAAGTGATGGATATAGGGCGCCTGGGTGGCTCAGTTGTTTAAGCTACTGCCTTCAGCTCAGGTCATGATCCTGGAGTCCTGGGTTCGAGTCCCGCATCGGGCTCCCTGCTCAGCGGGGTGTCTGCTTCTCCCTCTGACTCTCCCCCCTCTCATGCTCTCTCTCTATCATTATCTCTCTCAATAAATAAATTTAAAAAAATCTTTAAAGTGATAAATATAAAAGGAACGAACAAAACCAAAAGCCACCGTTAGAACGCTATTAGAAGAACATGTGCTACAGGCAAGATCTCCCAATGGATGCTAAAATTAGTGGACAAATATAAGGAGCAACAGGATAATTGCAGTCTCAAAATATCTCCCTCAAAACAAGCCTTTTTAATCATAAAGGGAAAAACAGTAATTTTATAGTGGAGAAAACTTAGCACAAAAAAACCTTCAGTAAATATAGGAATGATTAAAGAATAACTATACATTAAGATAAATCCAGTTTATCCTTAACTTTTAAAAAAAATATTTTCTCTGCTTAATGGAAATCTGAATGAAATTTTTATCCTTAATTTTTCTTGAGATAATAAACTTTATACATGAGTATGGAAACATCCATTCAATCAGAAAAAATAGAATATGTATATGGAATTGTGATATTCAATAGATTCATTTTTATGTAAAGTATCACATAAGCACTGGAAAAAGAGACTAAAATGAATCATGGACAAGAAAATGAAGATTATGGAGCTATTCTAGAATGAAAAAGGAAAATATAATTCCAAAGTTTATCTAGGATAGTGATGTATGTGTCTGCATGTGTTTATAGTGTTTAGATTGGAAAATTTATTGTATTTTTCTCCTTTAAGAAGATGTATCTAATGTTGAACATAAAATGAAAGGACTAGGGTATAATAGACTGAACAGTTTTCCAGAAGTGTTGACAGAAGTTAGAATCTATGATGCATGTGAAAATGGCTGCTCTTGCAAAAAAGAAAGCATATTCTTCCTGACATAGAGGATAAGGAAGAGACAATAGAGGAAGATAGAGTGTGGACGGAAATGGAAGGGATAGTAAAAAACCACAGAGGATACGCAATATCAGAAAACTCTAGGCCAAGTCACATGCACAGTACAGGATGGTCGTCAGGAGATTGAAAGACTGGGGAAAATATTTAATGAAATATGATAAATATGATAAATATCATTAAATATGATAAATACTTCCGTTGTAAAAAAGTTTAATTTCTGAATAGGAAGGCTTTAGCTATTGGTTCCTGTACTCCTTCCTCAGTCTGAATACATCATGTATAAATACCATCAGTCCCAATGCAGAAATGCCTATTTTTGTGCTCAAGTATTTACTGGGTTTGTTGTACAATTCTTGACACATAGTGGAAATTCAACATACAAGTTTGCATGAAAAAATGACTGAATCACACAACATAAGTTAAGGCATTACTGCAGGTTGCTAGAAAAAGTTTCAGTTAGAAAAATTCCAGCGTTTTAAAAATCTTACTGCTTTTGGAATAGTGCCTGAAACTTGTCAAAACTGGCTACTAAAATCCAGGAAGGATAACTTGTTGTGTTTTTGTTTTTTTTCCTATAATGATCACAAGGTATCCCCTTATATAATTATCTATTCTTGTTTTTCCCATGATTATGGCTTTTATTTCCTTGATCTCTTCATAATCTTCCATTTTATTGATTTCTTTGCTTAGTGCATTATATTGTTATGTTATTAACATATAATTATATTATCTTATAATTTATTATTTAAAAATTGTATTTATCCTCCATATTTTGCTAATTTCTGTTTTCACTAAGACAGAACTACATAGCATTTTTAATTCTTTGTGTTTTAAGCTTATAAAGCTTATACATAAAAAATGGAAAATTATTAAAACCTCCAGAAAAATCAACATTGCAATAATTTTCCTGAATATACTTACAGAATGTAACTTCAGGTATCTATATTAATAATTACTCTTAATGAAACTTAGTTGTTTATTTACTTATTTTTATGACAGGCCAGTTATCTTAAGAATATTTGTTGAATAATAAATATTTTCTTCACTGACACACCACTTTTATCATATACTAACCAGACTTCTCATTTTGGGTAAATTTATGGATTCTATTTCTTTCCATTCAGAGGCTTCTTTCTCAAAGCTTACCTTTTTACAACTAATTACAGCTTTATAAGACTTTCCAATAAGTGTAGGGTTAAATTTTCTTAAAGTAGAATTTTATATAATTTCAGTGAAACTGTGAACAATACACGTAATATCTAATTGGCATCTTAACTGGTATGCCATTAAAGATAGATTAATCTAGGGAGAACAACATTTTTTCCCTCAGTGACTCATCGTTTCTTAGAATTATTTCTTTAGTACTGTTTAATGTTTTCAAGTAGTTTTCAATTATTCCTCAGATAGGTACACTACACTTCTCTTTTTCTCTTACATACGCTTTTTTCCCCTATGTATAATGAAATATTTTCTTCCTGGCATTCTCTGTTTTTAACCAGTATATATGAAAAGTAACACATTTTTATCCCATAATTTTGTAGTTGGTTGTTTTATAGGATAATCTTATTATTTTGTAGTTGGTTGTTTTATAGGATAATCTTATTATTTG
Organism: Leptonychotes weddellii; assembly: GCF_054177405.1. NCBI lineage: Eukaryota > Metazoa > Chordata > Mammalia > Carnivora > Phocidae > Leptonychotes > Leptonychotes weddellii. The sequence continues at coordinate 142,038,611 of NC_138371.1, read as the reverse complement.
ACTGGATTTTCAAATTATTCTCTGTAATTTTCCAGGTGTACAGTTCTATTAACTAAAAGTTTTGCATTCGTTTCTCTAAAGAATTTCAACTGAATAATTGTCTAGCTATGTTTTTTTAAGTAAGTATTTCATAAAGTACCAGAAAAAATTGTCAAATTGACAGAAGTATTACATTTGGTCAGAATAAAAACTTCAAAGATGATTTTCAATGACCTCTGAATAAATATAGTGTAGATGATTAAAGAATTTTAATTTTCCAGGGCACCTGCATGGCTTAGTCAGTTAAGCATCTGCTTTTGGCTCAGGTCATGATTCCAGGGTCCTAGGATCGAGGCCCACGTGGGGCTCTCTGCTCAGCGGGGAGCCGGCTTCTCCCTTTCCCTCTGCCTGCTCCCCCTGCTTGTGCTCTCTCTGTCATATAAATAAATAAAATCTTTAAAAAAATAAAGAATTTTAATTTTTCAAAGAAAAGGCATTCACTTTATATTTCTTGTAAGAGTACATTTTAATAGAAGATGTGACTGCTGGCACTGGCGGGTCAAAGTAAAGCATTTGCACGCATATACTGACATCTGCTGGATATTCAGTTTATGATCTGGAAGATATTCAGTATAGTATTTCTAATGTAAAGTGAAGGAAAATAAATAAAATGTATCATTAGAAGAACAAAGTTCTAGTTAAATTTATAAAAATAGTAAAAACTTATTTTGTCTTTATTTTCTTGGGAATCTAAATATAAGAAAAATGCAAAGAGTTTCTCTAGACTCTTTTTTAAAATTTTTATTTATTTGACAGAGATAGAGAGAGCACAAGCAGGTGGAGCTGCAAGCAGAGGGAGAGGGAGAAGCAGGCTCCCCGCTGAGGAAGGAGCCCAACGCGGGACTCGATCCCAGGACCTTGGGATCATGACCTGAGCCGAAGGCAGCCGCTTAACTGAGCCACTCAGGCGCTCCTCACTAGACCCTTAATAAACTTATTCTGAACTAAGTTTTCAGTTTGTTGTATGTGTAGAAAATTATCTATAACCCATTGTATTCTAGTGTCTAACATGTTTTGCACACTGTAGATACGCTGTGTTGCTAGTATTTACACAAATGGTATTCTGTATCTATGGATAGCTAAAATTGTTACTGGGTCAAAACATATTTAGAAAGAAGACTGACAAAGTAGAGGTGCTACATGTTTAGCAGTGTTTTATTAAATTAGAAATATCTTGAGAGTTAGAGAGAAAATGGAAAATGGAGTTTCAGTAAAAAATAATCCAGAAGCAAAGGTTTTTTGTTTTTTTGTTTTTTTAGTTTGAAGAGGTAGGCTATATAAAGCAAAGCACTTTGTTTTTAAATGGCTAGTTCTGTTGTATGAAGATCTTAGATGGGCCCCAACACTGCTGAACATAATATTCTTAAAACTGTTGTGCAACTGAGTTTGGGCACCATGGCATAGCAAGGATGTTATTAGTCTCCACGCTGGATCCACAGCTCAGGGTTTAATTACATCTTTTTATGATAATAATCCAGGCACTTAAATACTGAATGACCCCTTCCCATTCTACAAAAGAATAATCCTGAAGTTCTATGCTCCTCCAACCTTGAAGGTTTCACATTCCCCGGGAATACTGAGACCATACACCTTCCAGTTCATCCACATTATCTTATTTCTTGATCTTGTGTGTCTGTGACATTGCATGTTTTTGAGCTCTGGAAAAAAAAAATCTCAAATTCAAGTTCTAATTCCTGCCTGACTTCAAATATGAACTGCTTTTGTAACCTGGCGTATCTCTCACATCTGATTCTGAATATTTAAAGTATTAAATTGACTAGGTCCAAAATTTATTAGTCTGAAAATATAGCAAATTTAAGAACCATTTATGTAAACCTGCCTGTCCATTATGCTTCAGTTTATCCTACCTAGGAAGAGGAGTGGAGCCAATATAGGAATTCATATATTATTAATATCTCTTTTCTAATTGTCAATCCAAATCTATTCGCTACTCTTTAAAAGTCCTTTAAAGGATATTTTCTTATCTTTCAATGTGCTTTTTGAATGTTTCAAATAAATTTTTATCTTTTTTGTTGTTTTCTTCCTTTCCCCCCTCTTATTTCATACCTGACTCTGTCAATCTCTGATTTTATACCCTCTCTTCTCCTTCCATTTTACATCGTTCTATATGACAGGCAGTGAGATTAAGAAAGATGGATATCTGACATATTGGCCATGGCTTCCATTTTAAGATCATTTACTTTGGCTCTGAAAATCACCGTAAAGTTTGTCTAGTTCTACTTTCTTTTTTTATACAATTATGAATAATTTCATGCAAAAAAGATCAAATATTTGGGCCAAGATCATTTGGAAAGTTGTCCACAGAACTAGATTTTTCACTTACTTTGCCCAGCAGCCTTTCCCATTTTCCAACCCTTATTTCCTAGCTAGTCCAGCCTAGCAAAACTGTAATCTAACCATTTTATGCCTCAGGGAATTATTTTCATTCACAATTCAAAGTGAAGCTTGTCATGATGGAGTCCTATCTTAAGGTAGCTGAATTTGAATTCTATCAGTTTCCTTGATTTTAAATGTGTTTCTTTTTTAATCAACATATTTCTTAGCTGTGGGAATGATAAATACTTAGGTCTTTTAAAAATTTTATTTTTGCATATTTTCCTCAATATTTTCTTTCTCTGGTTTACAAATCTGAAAATAGACGTAAGGGGGTTGAGGTAGTTGTAAAGTAATGAAGTGGAGGTAAGGTATATAAACTCCTAATTTTCTTAGCTTTCCTGGTAGGAAGCATGCCTAGAATCTCTATCTTTGTCAGTCATCCTAGTGGTCCTTATATTTGAAATTTTTTTATTGAAATTTATATCTTTACTTTTATCCCTTCTCTTCTTCTTACTCATTCTATCAATTTTGTACTAAGAGTTTCTTATTTTACAAGTTATATGCTAGGACCTGGCAGAACAGAGGTAAAGGAAACAACCCTTACCCTTAAGAAGCTCACAGTAGAATTTGGAGGATCTCTGTTCCTTGAAATTTTCCACTCCTTCAGCTTTACTGATGGAGAAAACTCTTCATTATTCTTTCAATTTTTCAAGTTCATAGCGCCTTTGTCTCTCTTTTTGTCTCTCTGAATCTCTCTCTCTCTCTCTTTCTCAAGGATCTCTTTATTCATCCTAAAATTTGGTTCCTTGAAAACTGCCTTTCTTTCTCCGTATACTACCTTTGGGTGATTTCACTGGTTTACATTGTTTCAACTACTAATTATATGCCTCTTTTTTCCAAATGTATCTGTCCTCTTAGACCTCTCTTTGCGGTCTAGGATTAATTAATCAAACTGCTTGCTGTACAAACATAGGCAACACACAGGAGCTTCAAAAATGTCAAAATTGAACAAATATCCTTCCTCCCAGGCCCTATTTCTTCTGTATTTTCTCTCTCTACTGGCAGCACTGTGTTTGATCTATTAATACAACCTAAGACCTAGAAGTCATTCTTTTTTTTTTTTTTTTTAAGATTTTATTTATTTATTTGACAGAGAGAGACATAGTGAGAGAGGGAGCACAAGCAGGGGGAGTGGGAGAGGGAGAAGCAGGCTTCCCGCCAAGCAGGGAACCTGATGCGCGGCTCGATCCCAGGACCCTGGGATCATGACCTGAGCCGAAGGCAGACGCTTAACGACTGAACCACCCAGGCGCCCCCTAGAAGTCATTCTTGACTTTTTGTTTTTTTCCCTATCTCCTCTTGTGATTAATCATCAGTTTCCCTGATTTTACTCTCCATGTATTTTTACAATCAGCCCATCTCCTCTATCCTTATTACTTTTGCCCTCTTTCAGATCCCAATTCTGTCATAACTGAAAAAACAACTGTTGCCTCCTTTCCTTTTTCTTCTTACATCTGCCTTCTCACACGTGTCAGAGTGGTGTATTATAATGAAACTTTAACTAATTACCTAAAGACTTTAATGGTTCCCTGTTTTTATTGGATACATCCCAATCTCCTTAATCATACATACATAATATAGAATATTTTATAAACCAATGCCTTACACTTTACAGTCCAGTAGCATTAAATTGCATTTTGTATTATATACATGTTGTCTGAATCACATGTCTGTGGCTGCAGTTTCTCCTCTGTAATTTCCTAGTACCATCTGTGTTTTGCTATCTTTGACCTTCCATCATGCATCATAATCAACTTCTATCTGCATCTTCATGCCCCCACCCCCATATCCATTCCTAACATACTATAAATCTGTGAGGCTGGGATATACAGTATAGCTGTATGTGAGACAGGCTGTCAGTTATTGCACAAATAAAAATAAAAATTAAAAATAATAACATTACATTATAGTTGATAACGATTTATCATATATATTTAAAATGTCAATGTGATCATGCCACTTTCCTGCTTGAAACCCTTCACCAGTTCCTTACTATACATAATTTGTGTGCCTTAAGAATCTCCATTTTTTTTTATAAAGATTTTTATTTATTTATTTGAGAGAGAGAGAATGAGAGAGAGCACATGAGAGAGGGGAGGGTCAGAGGGAGAAGCAGACTCCCTGCCGAGCAGGAAGCCCGATGCGGGACTCGATCCAGGGACTCCAGGATCATGACCTGAGCCGAAGGCAGTTGCTTAACCAACTGAGCCACCCAGGCGCCCAAGAATCTCCATTTTTTAAGAAGCTTATTGTTTCTATGCATAGAATATTGTTCTCCCAGAGCTGAGTGATGGCTCCTCCATTTCTTTTGATTTTGTTCAAATTTTACCTTGTCAAAAGAGTTTACCAACCTTTGTCATAGTCTGTCTTTCCCCTTTGCTTTATTTTGTTCATTGTTTACTGCAGTCTGATACAGTTAAATAGTTAATTTTATTTATTTATGCATACCCCTGAGTTTTTCAGGCTATATGTTCCATAAAAACTGGGATTTTATGTATTTTGTTTACTGCTTTATTCACAACACCCAGAGTATTACGGATTTTTGTGTGTGTGTGACAAATGTATGAAATACTACATTCATCTTTGTTTAGTTTCTCTCCCAGGTTAAAAAAAAAAAATATATATATATATATAAGTTCTGAAAACTTTATAGTTTTATCTTAACCCAAAGAATTCACCTTGATGTTAGGATTTAAAATATATACTCAGGGAAGAGTTGTTTGAAACATTTGGGATGTTGGTAGTCCCTAAAAATATTTGTATTAATTTGTCTATGTCCTAGACTTCTACATAGGATTTTTCCTACTTAATAATAAGATTCTGTGGAGCTTTGGGTATAAGAACTGAGGCTATTAATAAAACCAAGAGTTACCAAAGTTTCTGTGCATGGAATAAGAAATAGTTTATGTAGTTATTAGACTTGCTATATGAATGTCAGAAGGGATTTAATATTTACTAACTACTCTGTAAATAATTGGAATTTACATATTAGGTACCATTATATTCATTCTAACTTTGAGTATCAAGCCAAGATTCAGAGATACTTGAAAACCTAAGACTTGAAAAATTAAGACTTGAAAAATGAAGACCCAATGGCTCATACATAGGAAAGCTAGGTCAAAAATGGGACATATGTTACAAAACCACTGAAAGCGTTGCTTGGCATATATTTGAATTTACTTATCTTTTGGGAATTTAGATTAAAAACATTAATTTGAAGATTCATCATGTATTATTATTATTTTTATATACTAGAGCTACTGAGTTACCCCTGTAAAAACTGGGATTTTATATAATACCTCCAATTCTTTCTTCTCAAAATTATTTTTAATACTCCTCTAGATGGCATTTATAAAATAATTAAAGAAAAAGAAGTATCAACAGAGATTTAAAGAAAGGCTGAATCCCTATAAAAATAAACAATTTATAAATTGTTTATCAATTTATAAATTTATAAACAATTATAAAGTAATAGATTAAAATTAGGCTATTATTAGTATTTATCTGCTATTTGATATTATTTGTGTGGATAATCAGAAGTAGATTATATCTAGACTAACATCAACATCCATAGGAATTAACTAATAAAAAATGCCAACATAGATACTTTTTAAGTATGGAGATACTGATTTTATGTCCTAGAACATGTAGAAATAATCTTAATTGGAACTGTTTTTGAATATGATATATATTTGGAAAAATATATAGAATTATACCTAAAACCTTTTTTGGTCATTAAACACAGTTTGCCATAGGCAAAAATAGGTATAATGCATTTAAGAAAGATACATTGTTTTCTTACTTGAGGAAAGGGTACTCTCAAATGATTTGTACAGTTTGGAACTTGAAGCCTTTACAGTTATATTAATGAACTACATATTTGGATAGCTATTTAGAACATTTGACTATTATTTAAAGATTAATATCAACATCAATACAGTCATTCCCAGATATAGTTTACCAAAGGCAATATTTTCCCTGTACATAAGGGCATTTGGGGCTTACCCCAGTTAAATTGTCTATCAACACCTTACATTACAGTGGTTATGTGAAGAAAACTTGTTTTGGAATCTCCAGAGTAGTTCCTTTTCAGCGGCCTGACATTGAAAATTAAACATTTTTATTTTCCTGAAGCACAGATTCCTGGAATGTTCTTTGTTGAAAGTTTTACTACCTGATTCAGAGTTGATAGTGTTAAAAAACAAAAGCATAAGTGACTCCATTTTGGGCATGTTGTCTTGTTTTTAGTAATAGGCAGGAACTGTTTTGTTATTGATAATGCCTTATTAGAGTAAGACCATTTGAATTATCTGACTCCCTTAAGGTTAGTATTAAAATCAAACTATAGTTGTTATTACTGCTGCTGCAAGTACAGGGATGTGAAATTGCAAATGGAAACATACAATGATATGCAAACAGCAATCATAGAAGATCAATGCAATAGAAAGGCCAAAGTGAATGCCTAAAACTTCTATTTCTATGCCAAAGAGTGAGGTTGTTTTGACCAAGTTGGTTTTTGCATGCTATGGAATAAGGATATAAATCCAGGGAAACTGGCAAGGTAGGTAAGATACTTACTCTTGGAAAATAGGTTAGGAAAATGTGCTATTCTTTTTTTTTTTTTTAAAGATTTTATTTATTTATTTGAGAGAGAGAATGAGATAGAGAGAGCATGAGAGGGGGGAGGGTCAGAGGGAGAAGCAGACTCCCTGCTGAGCAGGGAGCCCGACGCGGGACTCGATTCTGGGACTCCAGGATCATGACCTGAGCCGAAGGCAGTTGCTTAACCAACTGAGCCACCCAGGTGCCCCGAAAATGTGCTATTCTTGATGAACATGGCCAACTGGTTTAGTGAATCACCAAGGAATAGCACTTCAGCATATTTTATTATATCACACTTCACATATGTGTGCATCATGGGCAAGACTGGAATTCTGCATCCCTCAGTAACATTATTTTCTTTGTCTTCTCCCCTAATTGATCCCTGCTTGAGAATTCTAAATAGATATTATTGGGATTAATGCAGTTCTGCTCTGATCAGTCACCCTTCTCATGTCCAGCTGCTTCAGTAGAATTATCAATTTTGTGTGGCAGCTTCATAATCAAAAGAACCAAATTTAAGGTTTTTTGTTTTGTTTTGTTTTGTTTTTTCCTCTTTGAAATGTAGAGTAGTTAATTTGATCAATAGCAGAAAAATAAATTGTTAACATGACTCCAAAATCCTAGTTATCCAAGTTGTTGTTGATTTGGCTATGTCAATATGAGGTATAAATACTAGGTTTTTTTACAGAAAGATAATGAACCTTTTAATATTGCATTTACAATGAAACAAAAATAGGCTTAATTATCATCTATCATTTATGTTATTTTTCAGGTGAGGTGAGTGTAGCATAACTTCTAAAACAATCTTTAGCAAACTCATAATTCACATGGTTCACAGAGATATAATAATAGAGGAACTATTTTATAACCATATAATAGAGAAACTTTTATAACCAATTAAATAAGTGTGCTTGTGTACAGAAATATGTCAATACACAATTTAGGTATGGAGACTTGTCTATATGATATCTAAAATTAAATGCCAAACAGTGTACTCATTATCTTCTCATTAACTCTATTAGGAGACAAAAACTTAGATGAGGAATTACCAAAATGATGCATTCCTTCTATGAGAAAAAAAAATCTAAAAATAATGCCATGCTATCCATTAGAGAGTTCCCAATACGATCTTCATTTTTACAGAGGATTTGAGAAAAATAGTATTTCTCTAATGGTGACATTTCTGACATTTTTTAACTGGCTGGAGATATTCTAAGAAAAGAAACCTTTCTTAAAACATTAGAAAACAGAAAATAGAGTGAACTCTGTGTGATCTCCCGTTACCTTTCTCATGTACATAATATGATGTTAAAACTCGAAATTCACCTTATCTAATAACATCTGATGCTAGAAAATTTTGGCTGTATTCATCAACCAATGTTTTATGTCATTTTTGCGCCAAACTGTTAAGGCCAAATTCTTAGTGAATTCCTCAAGAAATTTCATTATCTGTCCATATCCTATCATTTAAACCTATTCCTATTTCTCCTTTAACAAACATCTATAGACCTTCATACTATGTACCAAATACTTTTCTAAATGTAGGAAGCAGCAATGGATGCAATAGACAACTTCACTATGTACATCCTTTAGTCCCAGTTCTCTCCAATGACTATGCCAAGGCTCCAGCGGTCAACATTGCTTCTACGTATATTCTAGAGGTGCTCTCAAGTCATCTTCTCTTTCTTCTCTTCCTGAGAAACTTCTCCTTGAGTTTCAAAAATCAGGGTGTACTGCTGCCATTCCTCGGGAACCTTCCTTGATTCTCCTATGTACAGTTCATTGTTCAAACTTTTGTTTACACTGGTATTTTAAAATATCAGATGTTATGGAATTTGTAATTATTTGTTTATCTCACTCAGTTCTTAAACTTTTGGAGTCATTGACATCTTTGAGCATCTGATGAAAGCTATAAGTAAACACTTTCTCCTAAAAAGTGGTATGTACAATATCAAGTTGAGTGTAATTTCAAGGGATTCCAAATTTGCTGAGATTTGTTAATGTAATCCAAGGTTGGCACCATTTCATGCATTTATTTTTTAATAATAACTTTTTAAAGTTTTATTTAAATTCCAGTTAGTTCACATACAGTATAATATTAGTTTCAGGTGTACAACATAGTGATTCAACACTTCTGTACAACACCTGATGCTCTTTCACAAGTGCCCTCCTTAATCCCCATCAACTATTTCACCCATCCCCCTACCCACCTTCCCCCTGGTAACCATCAGTTTCTTCTCTATAGTTAAGAGTCTGTTTCTTGGTTTGTCTCTCTCTCTTTTTGTTTTGTTTTGTTTTGTTTTGTTTCTTAAATTCCACATATGAATGAAATCCTATGGTATTAGTCTTTCTCTGACTTATTTGGTTTAGCATAATACTCTCTACTTCTATCCATGTCATTGCAAATGGCAAGATTTCATTCTTTTTTATGGCGGAGTAGTATTCCATTATATATATCTCTATATCTATCTATCTACCTATCTATCTATCTACCATCTCTTTCTTATCCATTCATCAGTCTATGGACACTTGGGCTGCTTCCATAATTTGACAATTATAGATAATGCTGCTATAAACATCGGGTTGCATGTATCCCTTTGAATTAGTATTTTTGTATTCTTTGTGTAAATACCTAGTAGGGCAATTGCTGGATCATAGGGTAGTTCTATATTTAACTTTTTTAGTAACCTCCATACTGTTTTCCAGAGGGGCTGCACCAGTTTACAATCCCACAAACAGTGTAAGAAGGTTCCTTTTTCTTTTTTTTTTTTTTTTTTTTTTTTTTTTAAGAAGGTTCCTTTTTCTCCACGTCCTCCCCAACACTTGTTGTTGCTTGCATTTTTTATTTTAGCCCTTAATGAGAGGTGTGAAGTGTTATCTTGCAGTTTTGATTTGTACTTTCCTGATAATCAGTGATTTGGAGCCTTCTTTTCATGTGTCTGTTGGCTATTTGTATGTTTTCATTAGAAAAATGTCTATTCAGATTGCCCATTTTTTATTGGATTACTCATTTTGGGGGTGTTTTCCTAAGTTCTTTATATATATTTTGGATACTAACCCTTTATCAGATATGTCATTTACAAATATGCATTTCTTGAGAGTACTGAGTATGTTCTACTTACTTTATGGTGAGTGTTTCTTGAAGAAATGGAAGAGCTTATCAAGCAATGGCCACTGGGAATATTGGTGCATTAATACAATATGCTTTTTAGGGAACAGCAGTTCCCACCAAAATTTTAATGCATGGTTTTCTGCAATTTTACACAATGAACTCTAATGATTGAAGTAGACTAATAAATACGTGATAGTGACACAGGCAGGCATTTTTAAAATAATTTTGGTGTATTGTTTTGGCAGTTGCATGGTAAACATTTATTGTCTTTCATTTGTGAATATTTCTCAGATTTATTGTTTCAATCAGGCTTGTAAATTTGAAAGGAAATGTTAACTTCTAAAAGGGCATTTAATGGAGCTTACATCTTCATCTTTATTTTAAGGTGCATAGGTGAGTCTGCATTTCGAAACTTGCATTCCTGCTCTATGAGCTCAGTCCCTTTTGTGAATGACAGCATTTGCAATTTAAGTCCATCTGGAACACCTCAAGCATTCAATTCATTTATTAACTCATTACCAAGCTTGGCATATGAATCCTCAGACTATCAGTGAGGCAGAAAACTTAAATGAAATTAGATAAACAGACTTTAATAGAACAGTATGTGTATTAGAGATATTGAAAAGACCTTCCTGTTTTTCATTTTTAGGAGTGTCTGTCTATTTATCTCTTTGATGCCAGATTAGTATAAATTAGCTTTGCCCAAACTTTGCAGCAGACTTTGACCACTGTGGATAAAAAGAAATGAAATAACTGTTGTAGCCAGAAGAGGGAGATCTTGTAAAAATATTGGTAGTACAGGTTTTAAGGAATTGCGAGATTTGCACTTAGATAGTAAAAAAATAAATAAATAAATAAAGTTTCAGAAGTTAATACTTTCTATAATTATATTATTTCATTTTGCAGTATACTTCTTGGGAAAATAGGGCATAGCAATGTACTTTATCTTAACTTTTATAGAGATAGCATTATTTATATTGGCATTTTTATTAATGATAAAATCCTTAAAGTATTAAAAATAAAACAGCATTAATAAATGTTATTGGTCTTATTTATAAGGGTTTGTTTTTATTTCCTTTAAATTAATTTATTTAAATTTAAGTCCTTTACATAATTAATTCTCTATAAAAACATATCTAAGCTGACACAGTTAAAGAAGAGCAATTTAACATTATTAATTAATAAAAATTAATGAAATACATGATAGCTTAAATACACACACAGCTATTTGAGCACCTTTTTGGGCTACAATATACATTCTCTTTCTGTCTGTCTCTATATCTCTGTCATTCATATATGTATACATATTTATGTATATATATTTGTATTATAATGTGAAGCCATTTGTCTTTGCGAATGGTGTTAAATGGTGTTAAAATATATGAAAACTATCACAGATGGGGCGTTGATTGTACCACCTGGAGGGCTTCACTTGATGAATTTATGACATGATACAAAGAGAAGTTTGTCACTGATTATTATTAATCTTTTTCCAGTCAATTCATGTAACTTAGGAATTGGCATTTCTTTTGTTTTGACTGCCGCAGATAATACTTGTAAATTTCCATAGGTATTACCAAAATGTATGCCTCTCTGTTTTGTAAAGGTTACAGTGTGAAAAGTATTGATACTATGAACAAATATAAGTTCAGTTGCTCTCTATATATATGAATACATTTAGCAAGTTTAATGATACATTTATTTGCCTAAATTATTAGATCTAACCCTTTGGCCCTTTATTTCAGAAACAGCATGCTGTGTTCCTTTTACTCTCAAATGAATACCTGGAACTTCAGATCAAGACTAGCAACACTTGCCATGGCCAAACTTCTTTTTACTCATCCAGTAGAGAAAGCTGCACGTTATTTGTTTGTTTGTAGTACTGGGATCCTTTCAGTTCCCAGTGTAGGAATCTGTTTTCAGCATCTGTAAATGAAATACTGATGGGAGTTTGTATAGTTCTGGAATCTATGTGGCCTTGCCTCCTACCTATCAAATCTCAGCCTTCTCTACAGAGAAGCAGTGCATTGAAATCTTCCTCACGGGGCTCTTGGGATTTGACTTTGACTTTTTTTTATACCATATAATGTAGTCTTCATTGAATCATCCTAAAATACATCTCCGTATATCATTTAAACATTTTGTAAACTTCCTCTAGAAATTATTTGTATATATTTCTGTCTCTGAATATCATTGAATGTAAAGGGATCTCCTTGTTTTTAATGCTGTACATTTAGTTTTCAAGGTAAGACAATAAGTATTGTTAAAACAAGTATTAAATTCACCAGAATCCAGAACAGAAATATAAATTATAAGAGTGAATACCTTTGATATCAAATATGAATAACCTAACCAAAACCCACTCCTTTCTTTGGTGGTGGGAGAGAGAAGTGGCAAGAGCCTGCAGGAGGTTGCCATTGTTATAATGTTACCATATGTAAAACAATACTATACATTGGGTAGAGATAGATATGTATGTAATGAAAGTATAAAAGCATAAGTGAGATTGATGAACCGCCTAATCAGCACACTAGTCACCTTCCTGAGAAACAGAGAATTCTAACTCCACTTGGCATTTAATTTTTTAAGCTAGGGGTGGATACAGAGGTATTCAGAGTGCTTTATATGTAATTTGTTCCTTAAATGTTACATAATAAATATAATTAGGATTTTAATCTATAATGTCAAGATATCTCCTTTCTTTTTTTCTTTTTTTAGATTTTATTTATTTATTTGACAGACAGAGACACAGCGAGGGAGGAGGGAACACAAGCAGGGGGAGTGGGAGAGGGAGAAGCAGGCTTCCTGCCGAGCCGGAGCCCGATGCGGGGCTCGATCCCAGGACCCTGGGACCATGACCTGAGCTGAAGGCAGACGCTTAATGGCTGAGCCACCCAGGCACCCCTCCTTTATTTCTTACATTGCCCTAAATTTGCATGCAAAATTTGCTTTTACATTTTAAAGATCAATTAAAATGACTCCCCACTGGAAAACAATTGATGCCAGTCTGTAATTTGGGAATTACATCTTCGTGTCCAGCTTGTTGAGGAAAAGAAGAAAAGAACAATACAAATATGGAAGAGTAGCAGAGTCTTTATCATCCACTGTAGAAGAAAAGATGCAATGTCACTTTTTAAAAATGGGCTTTCTTTGTCTATAGGCATTTTAAAGATGTTTATTCAAAAAACTAACTCAATCTCACTGAGCCATCTGTGTTACAACCTCTGTTTAGCATTGCTAGAATAAAATTAACCACCCCATTGTCCTTAAAAGCATAAGTGTTATTTCTTTCTTTTTTTAAAAAAAAAATATTATCATGGAGATTCCACAGACTTTATTAGAAACTCTGATGATGATTGGCTTTTTTTACTTAAGAAATATTCTTTTAAAGCTATATCTGCCAGTAATATTAATTATGATTCCAAAGGAGTTTACCTACACAAGGATAGAGCAACAACTTGATATAATACACTTCTTCTCTTATCTCATATATTAGCCAAAAATCAAAACCAGTATTTTTCTAATACAGGACATAATTCCTAGATGGAGAGTTAAGGTATGTGACAATTGTTCTGTAAAAAACCTTGTTGTCACTCTGTGTGTTGTGTGTGTGCCCATGCACTAGCCCTGGGATTGACCTATCTGATAACTGGGTAGCTTTTTCTTTTTTTAAAAGATTTTATTTATTTATTTGACAGAGAGAGACACAGCGAGAGAGGGAACACAAGCAGGGGGAGTGGGAGAGGGAGAAGCAGGCTTCCCGCTGAGCAGGGAGCCCGATGCGGGGCTCCATCCCAGAACCCTGGGATCACGACCTGAGCCGAAGGCAGACGCTTAACCATCTGAGCCACCCAGGTGCCCCTGAGTAGCTTTTTCTAAAATGAAATAGCAAGAGATTAAATGTGTATCGAATGAGAGAGAAGTATATTTCATTTATATATTCCCTTCAATAATTTTATGCATCAGGAATATCTTAATAGTTAATTGTTCACTCTTAGTTTATAGTGAGTTGATTTCAGAAGCAATTTTAAATTCAGCTTTATAATTGATTTTTTTCTCAAACTCATTTTTTTCAGTATGGATTCACTAAAATTTCCAAATAATATTTTTCTCATCACTATGTGGTCCTACCAGCTCTAGTTTTACCATTAACAAAATACGCTTACTTTCAGTGGAAAAAACAATGGTCTGAGTGAAAACACTGTTTTAGTCCTGATTTACTACCAGCTAGTCATCAGACTTTGAAGGAGTCCATTTAGATCTTTGCCTCTCTGCTACATGATCAGAACAAGGTGGCCCACTTGACCACAGTTCCTATTTTTATTTATTAAATGTCAACGTATTCATGCAAGCACATTAAAACAATTAAAGAACAACTACAACTAGGCATCAGATAGTACAAAACAACACACAGTTTTTGGAAAAACAACTTTTGGAGCTCTATTGTATCAGATTCTAACTAAATAGCTAGAGATGTGAACAATTTATATAACTAGTGTTTCTTTTTTTTAATTTAATTTTATTATGTTATGTTAATCACCATACATTACATCATTAGTGTTTGATGTAGTGTTCCATGATTCATTGTTTGCGTATAACACCCAGTACTCCATTCAATATGTGCCCTCTTTAATACCCATCACCAGGCTAACCCATCCCTCCAGCCCCTTCCCATCTAGAACCCTCAGTTTGTTTCTCAGAGTCCATAGTCTCTCATGGTTTGTCTCTGCTTCCGATTTTACCCCTTCATTTTTCCCTTCCTACTATCTTTTTTTTTTTAACATATAATGTATTAATTGTTTCAGAGTCACAGGTCTCTGATTCATCAGTCTTACACAATTCACAGCACTCACCATAGCACACACCCTCCCCAATGTCTATCACCCAGCCACCCCATCCCTCCCACCCCTCACCACTCCAGCAACCCTCAGTTTGTTTCCTGAGATTAAGAATTCCTCATATCAGTGAGATCATATGATACATGTCTTTCTCTGACTGACTTATTTCGCTTAGCATAATACTCTCTAGTTCCATCCACGTCATTGCAAATGACAAGATTTCGGGGTTTTTTGGTGGCTGCATAATATTCCATTGTATATATATATAACAGCTTCTTTATCCATTCATCTGTCAGTGGACATCTTGGCTCTTTCCTTAGTTTGGCTATTGTGGACATTGCTGCTATAAACATCGGGGTGCACATACCCCTTTAGATCCCTACATTTGTATCTTTGGGGTAAATACCCAGTAGTGCAAAGTTCTTTATAGATTTTGGATACTAGCCCTTTATCTGATATGTCATTTGCAAATACCTTCTCCCATTCTGTCGGTTGTCTTTTGGTTTTGTTGACTGTTTCCTTTGCTGTGCAAAAGCTTTTTATCTT
>NC_138371.1:141981483-142022577 GCF_054177405.1 Leptonychotes weddellii | reverse complement strand
TTCCCCTCTTGCTATCTTCTTTTTTTTTTTGAAAAAGAAAAGCTGGCGGCATCACAATTCCGGACTTCAAGCTCTATTACAAAGCTGTCATCATCAAGACAGTATGGTACTGGCACAAAAACAGACACATAGATCAATGGAACAGAATAGAGAGCCCAGAAATGGACCCTCAACTCTATGGTCAACGAATCTTTGACAAAGCAGAAAAGAATGTCCAATGGAAAAAAGACAGTGTCTTCAACAAATGGTGTTGGGAAAATTGGACAGCCACATGCAGAAGAATGAAACTGGACCATTTCCTTACACCACACAATAAAATAGACTCAAAATGGATGAAAGACCTAAATGTGAGACAAGAGTCCATCAAAATCCTAAAGGAGAACACAGGCACCAACCTCTTTGACCTCAGCCACAGCAACTTTTTCCTAGAAACATTGCCAAAGGCAAGGGAAGCAAGGGCAAAAATGAACTATTGGGATTTCATCAAGATAAAAAGCTTTTGCACAGCAAAGGAAACAGTCAACAAAACCAAAAGACAACCGACAGAATGGGAGAAGATATTTGCAAATGACATATCAGATAAAGGGCTAGTATCCAAAATCTATAAAGAACTTATCAAACTCAACAGCCAAAGAACAAGTGATCCAATCAAGAAATGGGCAGAAGACATGAACAGACAATTTTCCAAACAAGACATCTAAACAGCCAACAGACACATGAAAAAGTGCTCAACATCGCTCGACATCAGGGATATTTTAATCAAAATCTCAGTGAGATATCACCTCATACCAGTCAGAATGGCTAAAATTAACAAGTCAGGAAATGACAGATGTTGGCAGGGATGCGGAGAAAGGGGAATCCTCCTACACTGTTGGTGGGAATGCAAGCTGGTGCAGCCACTCTGGGAAACAGTATGGAGGTTCCTCAAAAAGTTGAAAATAGAGCTACCCTACAACCCAGCAATTGCACTACTGAGTATTTACCCCAAAGATACAAATGTAGGGATCCCAAGGGGTATGTGCACCCCAGTGTGGATAGCAGCAATGTCCACAATAGCCAAACTATGGAAAGAGCCAAGATGTCCATCAACAGATGAATGGATAAAGAAGCTATGGTATATATATATATATATATGTATATATATATATATAATGGAATATTATGCAGCCATCAAAAGGAATGAAATCTTGCCATTTGCAATGAGGTGGATGGAACTGGAGGGTGTTATGCTGAGTGAAATAAGTCAGAGAAAGACATGTATCATATGATCTCACTGATAAGAGGAATTCTTAAACTCAGGAAACAAACTTAGGGTTGCTGGAGTGGTAGGGGGTGGGAGGGATGGGGTGGCTGGGTGATAGACATTGGGGAGAGTATGTACTATGGTGAGCGCTGTGAATTGTGCAAGACCGTTGAATCACAGATCTGTACCTCTGAAACAAACAATACAATATATGTTAAAAAAAAAAGAAGTGAATATTCTAGTTTTAAAACTTATTATTTCTCACCTCTGAAGGATTGAGATAATTATAGCAATAATCCATAATTTGAACCATTAATTAGCATTTGTATTAGGATAATGTTTAATATTTGGTATAGTTTATAAGTAGAAGATTATAAAAAAAATATTTTACCTCTAAAAGTCTTATGATGCCAATAGGTTTATTTTATAACCTTTTAGAAACATCAATAACTAATATATCTAATTTTTTTTGTATTTCTTGACTTGATCCAAAATTTCATCATTCATTATCCTTTATACCTTTAGTATTCATTCCATCAGTTTTAAATGTTATAATTTCTGCTAGCTAAATAAATACTTGAAATTTAATGTACCAAGGTAGTTACCATAGCATTGAGTATTTCACATTGATAGGTCGGTGCATATTGTCCACATAACTGAATGCTGATAAACATGACTATCAGTGGGGCACCTGGGTGGCTCAGTTGGTTAAGCGACTGCCTTCGGCTCAGGTCATGATCCTGGAGTCCCGGGATCGAGTCCCGCATCGGGCTCCCTGCTCGGCAGGGAGTCTTCTTCTCCCTCTGACCCTCCTCCCTCTCATGCTCCCTGTCTCTCATTCTCTCTGTCTCAAATAAATAAATAAAAATCTTTAAAAAAAAAAACAAAAAACAAAAAAAACATGACTATCAGTTTATTTAAATGAATAATTATGAGCTCAAAAAGCCCTGTGCATATATTTTCAGTTTTTTTGAGCCTAAAGTGATCTAATTATGGTATGAAAAGAATAATACAACCAGGAAATCCTGGGTATTTTTCATTTATTTTAAAAGAAACTATTTCCCGCTAATTAGTAAATAATATATGATAATGAACAATTGAATGAATTTTTCTTTGGAATCTAAGATAAGTTTATGGCAACTATAAAAATCTTAGCAACTGTGTTTATGAATGAATGTTACATTATATATGTGTCTTTTTTTTTTTAAGATTTTATTTATTTATTTGAGAGCGAGAAAGAGAGAGAGAGAGTATGAGAGGGGGAGGGTTAGAGGGAGAAGCAGACTCCCTGCCGAGCAGGGAGCCCGATGCGGGACTCGATCCCGGGACTCCAGGATCATGACCTGAGCCGAAGGCAGTCGCCTAACCAACTGAGCCACCCAGGCGTCCCTAAATGTCTTAAAATAATAGTTTTCTTATAAAATATGGTGAATTAAAATAATTTTTAAAAATTTGCAGGCCCCATTTTGAAACTTATGTAACAAACAAGAAAACCTTGAAGAATACAGAATACTGTTTTTATCTCTTATTTTTACATCTCTAACCTGACCACGAGTTTCTCAGTTTATGAACACATTTCTTAATATTACCCTTCTATTTGCTTCATTTTTTAAATTTGTCCTTCAATATTTATAATGTACATTTGATTCTAGAACAATGCAGGGGTGAGGGACACTATATAACTATTAACTTCCCCAAAACTTAATAATAGCCTATTATTGACCAGGAGCCTTACAGATAACATAAATAGTCGATTAACACATATTTTGCATGTTTTGTATATTATATTCTGTATTCTTGCAAGAAGGTAAGCTAGAGAAAAGAAAACGTTAATAAGGGAATCATAAGGATGAGAAAATACATTTATAATACTGTTCTGTAAACAATCCACATGTGAGTTGGACTCGCAGAGTTCAAATCCGTATTGTTCAAGGGTCAACTGTATTGTTTTCTTATGTTTGTATTTCTTCTGTTATTCCTTAATTTTACACCTTTTAATTTTAGAACTGCTGTGCAGTTATCAGATGATATATCTTGGATGGTCTAATGCTACTTTTAGTTTTGTCATATGACTTGCATTCATGGTAGATTGTTTCCCAGTTTTTAAAAGTGAAATCTTCCTCAGTGAAACTTTGTCCATGAGTTTGGGTGCAGGAGTTTCCTTCTGGGAAAATTTTACTTTTACCCACATAAGATTCCCCCTCAGATGTACTATTAACTAGACTGAATTTTTATGTTATTTATTGAGGTCTTCTTCATTCCAAAGTCACTTGAGATCCATTTGTTCTGTTCAAGGTATGTTTTTAGGGTTTGGGTATTTAGTAGTGACTGATTAAGTCTAAGTCCAATGGGTCACATCTAAACTTTTAATGTTTCTTACTTTTCTTACTAAGTTATTTTTTATTACAGTTACAGAAAATGCTACATATATTTTTTAATTGGCTGAAATGTGATGTTTTCTTTATATCTTGCTAGAAAAGTAAGAATAAGTTATGGATGGCTAAGCGATATGGAGGGCTCATATCTCAACAGAGTCAGCAACTTCTTAATATAATGACATTCTTTATCCCTGTAAGTAAATTTTTATACTATTTAATAACAGTAGTTGATTACTGTTAATCATGTTAATATTAATAAATGTTGATAATTTAGTTTTCAAAGATCTACAGTGATGAAGACCACATACTTTCTGGAAAATGTTTATAAAATCAGATGAAACAAATTTTAAGCCCTTTTCCTCATGTTTCAATATTTCTATAGATGGGAAAGAATGATCTTACAACTCCAAATCTTCCCTTCTAAAGTTGGCTTTGTGGCACAGGATCTGTAAGTGGGAAGAATATATTTTTCCTTTGTCACTTTTTTCTTGTTAGGCTCTTCCAATAAGGTGTTCTGCAAAGAAGACTGCAAGGTTGGAGGAGAGAGGGATAGATTTCTTTCTGTTGGAATTTTCTTCCTCTTTGTGCTTCCTATTCCTGTCAGTGTCACTAGCCTGCTTTTCTACCCCCAAACCAGCATTTTATTACCCTTAGCAGTTTACACCTCTCACAGAACTAGTCTTGTTGTGCCCTCTGAGAGACATCAGCACCAGGTGGCTATTGTCCCTTTCTCTGATGTTTGGTCTAACTCTGTGGGGCTGTCTTCTCATCTCTGAGGGGCAAGTAGAGTCAAGCAACACCACTTTCTCAAAAGTATGAGTTTCAACTCCACAGGATCCTTTGTCCAGGTCTCTAAATTTTAATAATCAGAAACTCTTCCCTCTGTTTTCCAAACCTAGGTAGTAGTAGCTTCCTCTTGAAATTGTTACTTTTGTTAGATCTCAGTGGCATTTCTGTTCTTCAATATTTAGAATCCTTTATAGTAAATTCTCTCTGTTAAACCAGCTAATGCAAATATCTGGCTCTAGATTATATCCTGAGTTATTTTAGTATTGCATATCTTATAATAAATATTTGGTGAACAGTATTTTAATTAGTAAGGCTTGTGTATTGTGTATGTATAATTCCTATTTATTATTATTTTTATTATTAAGGCATAACACCTGGACCCAATTAAATTTCCTACATGACATTTTAAGGCAAAATATGATCAGTATAGTAAAAGAAAGAGAAAGAAAGGAAGGAAGGGAGGGAGGGAGGGAGGAAGGAAGGAAGGAAGGAAGGAAGGAAGGAAGGAAGGAAGGAAGGAAGGATGGATGGGTGGACATGTGTAGTGGGGGGCCCAAAGAGGAAAATACCATTTCTTATTGGAAAGTTTGAGGTGGTAGATTTTGATGGGTGAATAGAATTCCTATGAGCAGAGATTCTGGAATGATGGGAAGGATATTCAAATGAAAAGAAGCAGGATGAACAAAAAGGTACTAAATGGGAGATATTTGGGGGGAACATCAATCAGAGCATTTTGATTACAGAAAATAGAAACTCAAAAACATGGGATGTGGGTCCATGTGAATTATAATAGTAGTACCTATAAAAGTACAGATTAAAACAATGAGAAATAAATTCTGGATAATAAAGTATTAAAGATTGTAAAACAAATTGGTTATTATATATGTATTTCAAAATAAGAAATAACCTGTAGAGATAGGCCCAGAATTAAGGTGAGAAAATGGGTTTGAGATTTTAGGGGTTTTTAAAAAAGATTTTATTTGTTAATTTATTTCTTAGAGAGAGAGAGTGAGAGAGAGAAAGGAGGAAAGAGAGAGGGACAAGCAGACTGCACTGAGCATGAAGCCCAATGTGGGGCTTGATCCTTCAACCCCAAGATCATGACCCAAGCCAAAATCAAGAGTTGGACATGCAACAGATTGAGCCACCCACGTGCCCCTTAGTTTTGAGAATCATAGACAAAATGATGTTAGTCACAAATAAAACTTTGTTTTATTGAGTTTTATAATGTTGCAACAGAAGAAATGATGTAAATCAATATATATTTCTGCCCCACTGACTTTAGGCTTGGTCTTATAAATTGTTTCAGCTTGTCGTGACAACTGAGGATGAAACATGTTTATTTGGTTTATATTGTACTCCAGTGTTCATGAGATTTGCTGTGGGGAAAATATAACTGGGTTAAAGTAGCCAGAGCAAGAAGAATATGGAGACAAGTAGAGCTGACATGAACCTGATCCAAAGATTGAAGCCAACAACAGCTGATCTGTAGCCTGAAACAGAACTATTCCAGCTGACTTACAAACACTTCAGAAGAAAAAAAATGCTTATTGTAGACCTGAAACTTCTGGGGTGGCTCGTTATGCAGCAGTAGTTGACTAATACATGCAATATTTTATGATTTGGGGGGTGAAAACAAGGTAAATAGCTTAATGAAAACTCAGAATGTAAACTTCAACTTTCTTTAACTTAGGTATAGGCAGTAAGGTGTTTCCCCAGACCTCTATACAGTTCTCTAATAAAGTATCATAATAGTTTATTGTTTATAATTTATCAAAATATATAAATTCAGATAGCTACAAAAGTAAATAAAAGATACCAAAATACTTTAAGTTAAAGTAGGATTGTAGACTGTTGTATGTGCACACATTGTACTATGTAAATATACTGAAAAGACAGTGTCTGTATAAAAAAGAAAAAAACTTCCTTTGTAATAATACTCAACTTCTTTTTTCCCAGCACCTTAGGTTTATTATCCAAATATATAGTAACAAGCATTTTATCTATTTTCCATAAAAATCTTAAGTGGGTCCAAATTGGACAATAAGTTAACTTTTTGCCATAGGTTAGCCAATTTGATTTTCCATGTCATATTCTAAGAATATCATCTTCTCAATATAGCTCATTTGGAATTTTACAGTGAATATAATAAAACAATTAAAATGCTTCAACATGTGTATTTACCTGCCTTCCCCTAAGTTACCTGAGAAGATAATGTCAAAGTTAAATTCCCATTTTAATTGATTTCCAAAATATAATTCAAATTTTCAGTTTAATTCAATTAAGAATTCAAAAATTTTCTCCATTTTTTGTTTTGTTTTGTTTTCCTTCATGGGGTAGTCACAGAGGTCTTACTTGGGTGCTTGTGAGATATCTGGGTACTTTCTTCTGCTTTTGTCTTTCTAAGAATGACACCTCAAAATTTGAATTAAACTAACTTCAAGTTCCTCCTGTCTCTCACACTCCAAAAATTCTTCTAAAATTAACCTCAATGAAACCACTATAATACATTTCCAAGAAAAGTGATGATTCAGTGTTATTCAAAAGTGGGTATAGATGAAAAGCATAAGAAAGAAGAGATAAATGATTTAGGCTTCAGCTTTTAAAAGAAGCCAGTCCATTGTTTATAATTTACAGTCAACTTGTACAATCACCCATCAAAATGTCAGTTGTGACATCTTGCTTAAAAATTTGTGCATCCATACATACCTCCTTTCTCTCTTAGCATTTGAAATGGTTCTTTTTGCCCAATTGTGAACTTTTGCAAGGGACACTATGCTTGTCTACTGTGCTTCCCTGAGGTTCTTGCATTCCTTTGGTTTTCACCTCATGTATTTACAAACCTGTGCTTGGAAATAGTCCTTGAATTCAAGGCACTGCACAGTTGAAATACATGTGAGGATTCTGTAGGGAAACAGACTATATTTAATTCTACTACCAAGATGCCCAGTATGAAACATAAGACCATGGTACTACTCAAAGTGCCAAAGCCCTCCATTACCTAGATTTTTCTGTATTTCCTTCTCTGGGAAGATTCCATATCATTTTTGTTTTGTCTTAATATTAATGATTCTGCTGCAGATTCCTAAAGCATAACTCCAGGTCCATAATTCCTGCTTCCTAAGATATTTTCTTCCTGATCTTATCATTTCTGTATTTCAGACTCACCTCAATGCTATTCCTAATTAAAACTGTTTGGCTTCAGAAGCTTGAGGAAGCCAATATCTAATGAGAACCTGTATAGACTGTGCTATAATACGTACAAGAAAATCTTTTCTTTTCCTCAGTATTTTCTTTTGTAATTGACAAGACTTGATTAATTTGTGCTATTTCAAAGACATCAGAAACATTACTATCTATTACATTCTTTCCTGTTGTTATGGATTGGTTTATGTCTTCTCAAAATATGTTCAATCCTAACCCCTAGAACCTGTGCATATAGGATTATTTGGAAATAGGTTCTTTGCAAATAATCAAAGTAGGATGAGATCATTAGGATGGGCTCTAATTCAATATGACTGATGTCCTTATAAAAAAGGGGAAATTTGGACACAAAGATGGACATGAGTAGAGGGAAGACCATATGTAGACACAGGAGGAATGCCATCCATAAGCCAAGGAATGGCTGAGGATACCAGAAGATAGGAGAGGTATGGAGCAACTTCTCCCTCACAGCCCTCAGAAGAACCAATCCTGTTGACACCTTAATTTTGGACTTTTAGTACTCACCAGAACTGTAACACAATAAATTTGTGTTGAGTAAACCACTGAGTTTGTAGAACTTTATTATGGCAGCCACAGGAAACTTTTACACCTACAAATGAATCCTTTGTGTGTTTCATTTACTTTCTGTTAGTTTCCCATACCTTTCAAGGAGAACCTGGCAAAATTTTTAATAATTAATTTGCTTTCAGCCTTATCTCCATTCCTTCTCTGCCTGATGCAGGAAAACACTATTCCTTCTCTTTGAATTTGTTTTGAGTCCAGATGTTTATTTTGCTAATATATTTTTCCTGATTTTGTGATACAAGTCTTCTGGAATGAGAGATTCAATTTTTGAATTTTGACTGTGAAAAAGCACCCACTTCCTTCAAAAAAAAAACTTCTTGCTTCCCCAAATAGAGTAATTCCACTGAGAAGATCATCAACTACTTGTCCAGAATTCCAAAAAGTTAGATTTAATTTGTTTTGCTTAACTTTATCATCTCATCATACATGAACTCCCACTTAGCATCTGGTGTTCTCTTACAGTATAAGAATTACTTGGGGCACCTGGGTAGATCAGTTGGTTAAACATCCAACTCTTGGTTTCGGCTCAGGTCATAATCTCAAGGTCATGAGATAGAGCCCCATGTCAGGCTCCATTCTCAGTGCAGAGTCTGCTTGAGATTCTCTCCCTCCTCCTCTTCCACTCACTCAAGTACTCTCTCACTCTCTCATAAATAAATAAATAAAAAGAATTACCTGATTTCCTACTTGGGTTCTATTTTTATTTTACTTCCTTCAGGATTCTGTTTTTTTAATCAAAATACTCAACAAATGCTTGAGTTTCATGCTGATATTCTCAAACTTTTCTTTCGGAAATGTGTCCAAATCTTACCTAATAAACTAGTGCAATTGTTCCAATAAACAAAGGACACTGTTAGAGGATATAATTCTATACCTTTCTGCCTCCCATCCTTCTTATGGAAGTCTTCTGATTTTGTTGTTGTTGTTGTTAACATCTTCACTCTTATATATGAAATCATTTTGAATCCTGATCCAGAAAGAAAGTATAAGTATGGGCACATTATCTTTTTCCCTATTTTGTAGATTTCTATGTAAGACCTTCACCTTTTTCTAAGCATATCTCTTTTCCTCTCTTGCTAAATCAACATGCCTTCTTTGCTTTTTATTTTCATTTACAACACAGTTCCAATTCTGACTAAAAAAAAAATAAACTGCTTTTTAAACTCATTTCTTTCTTCACTATGTCTCTGTACAATCTTAAATCCAACTGACAAAGTGATATGAGAATAGTATTTTTAAATTATCACTTAGCCCATGGGTTTATAATAATTACAATGACTTTTTTCCTCTATCTCAGCTTAGTGGTATGATATCTCATGGTATCAAGTCTCCATTCCACATTTTCTGTTCACTGAACAAATCTATGCTTCTGTGGTGTTGATTTATCCACAGACTGTGGGTTCCTGAAATCTACAATTGTAATCTGGGTGGATGTCAGAGCTATCTTGAAAACATGGTGGGAGGTGACTACAGGAGCTTCTGGGAATGCCACAGGGATTTAAGACAATTCTTTCCTTGGCCTTGAATGTTGTTCAAAGATAGAGAGGAAAATTGTGTAACAGGTCCCATGCTGCTGTTAATATCTTAAACTTTATCTATCCCTAAAGTCATGTATTAGTACTCTTTGCTTTTTTAAATTTATTTATTTTCATTTTTTAAAGTCTCATTTTGCATACCTGAGTGAGAAAAATATAAAACAAAGTTTACCAAAAAAAAAAAAAAAAGACAACACTATTCTACTAATCACTAACACAGAATCTGCCTGTATTTCCTTTTTCTGAAATGAACCTTACCAGAATGAAAATATTTTCATCAATAATGCAGTAACAAACTTGTTTATGATATCACCTCTGCCACATCAAAATATTCAGGCTCTTTTCACAAAAGTTTGCTTCAAAGTTAATTTCTTTTTAAATACACTCATATGGTTCCAAATCAACCTGTGATTTATAAATGGTTCAGATAAAATACGATGTCCTGATCTTCATTATTTTCTTTTTTCCCTGTCAAGAGAAAAACAAAGTATGATTTTTCAAATGGCTTTGCAAACCTTTATACTATTTTCCCTCTCTTTTCTCCTCCCTGCCCCAACCCCCTGGTTTCAGGATTCTTTGGATTGAGTTGGCCATTGGCCAGTAGGAAGACTTATTTTCACTCATTGAATCCCTGCATTGTTAACTCCCCGAACTAAAGATAAATTTATACCACTGCAATAAATGAAAAGGCCAACCTTATGTGCAGCCCCAGTTATAAAGTATATAGTAACAAAAGCATATTTTCCCCACTTTGGGTGTAAGTTGTCCTAGGGAACCTAGCCCCTGACCCCTGAGCCTGGTGTACTTAACTTAGAACTTGATAGTAGCTTAGCCTACTATTAATGTTGGGGACATTATAGCAGTGAGGAAATTGTGGGGACAGAAGAAAAGTGTGAAAATATATAGTCACTTATTTGGATCAACAAATTTGGAAACAGGGAAGTTGAGGAGCAGTGAGGAATGTTAACATGTTTTTATGGCACCATGATTCTACATGCTGTCTTTGCTTCTGAATATAGATAAAATCTTTTGGGTGACAAGACAGTAAGAGCAGCAGAGTATGGGTAACAATGTTTATTCTTCCTTATGAGGAGAGGGAACAAAAAGTGACTAATGACCTTGCTCTCCTAAAAGTTTATTCTTGCAGACCAAAAAGTTATTCATACATATCAGTGAAATTGATATTGAATGTATTGGTGGAATTCATCACATACAGGAAAAAAGGCAAATAGCTATATGATTGTTTATCAAAAGACATAAAAATAATTTGTTTAATAAAACCCTGCTTTTATTCTTGATTATAATATGTTATGAAAGTGGCATCTGAAGTGTAATAGGAAAATTGCTGACATTCAGAATCTGAAATCATTGCAGTTGTATTCAAGTTAAATAACTTCTAACTCTGTTACCTCATGTAAATTGCAATGTCTCTGATTCTTAATTTCTTCGTTGGTAAAATGAGAATAATAAAATTACCTGTCTCATAGGTCATCATTAGGACAACAACAACAAAAATAGCTTATGTTAGAATATCTAGTACAGTGCTTTGTATATATTTAGTGTCCTCTGGATATTATTTACTTTTAAATAGTGACAAACATGTCTTAAATTCAGAGTAGCGATAGAAAATGTATCCATGATATATAAAAACATACTTCAGATCTGTCTACTTTTTTGTTGCTGTTGATATATGCTTCCTTTGTCTTCCTCCCCTCATATTCCTTAACTTTTGTCTCAATAATACCAAAGAAGGAGGTCAGAGGTAGTTTTTTATTTCTAGGCATAGGTAAATACATGATTTCCCTAACATGGCATCTGGTTAGCAAAAACTAGGAAGAATAATTGATAGGAGATATGTTGGTAAGTGGTTATTGTGCCCCTAAAAGCTGATTTTTAGTGTTTGCCCATTTCCAGTGTACAAATACTCCCATCATGGCCAATATTGAGCTACTAAAAAGATGTTACTGAATGCAGAGTTGGAAACTGATGTACAGAGTGAACTCTCACAAGTTGGTACACACAGCTCTAATATACTGCTACACATATTTGAGAGTTAAGGGATAGAGATTCTGTATTACATGCTCCTTCTGCTTGGTATGATAGACTATCAACTTATCCTTTTTTTAGCCAACGTTCCATAATGTTTCAAATGCCTGTAACTTGACAACACTTAATCTCATCTCTACCCTATATCACTTGCTTCTGGACAGGAGCTTCTTTAAGGCCTCAACCTGGCATGCCTGTAAGAACTGCTGGTCATTTCCATATTCATTAACTGGATTGCGAGGAGGGTGACATTCAGTGGGTCAACTTTGACCAATGGGCAATGGTTATGGACAGGTAAATGATAATTTTTTCCCCTTCAACAGATAATTTTGCATTACTCTTTATATAGATCATTACATGGGAGGTGGAGGGTTGTATGTGCTTCTACCAGGATTGGGTGGTAGTTTTCCATAGTGTTTACTTGTCCCATAATGCAACCTGAACAAGAACATTTTCTCAGGCTCTGCTATCTGGAGAAAATAGCCTAAAACATTCCAATATCTTCCTGCAATTTGGTTATTAAAGTCCGTGAGGGTAAACTGAGGTGACACTGAGCAGTGTTGAGCCCGCTGGCCCTGGCAACTGCTAATCCACTTTCTGTCTTTATGGATATGCCTATTCTGAACATTTCATATAAATGGTATCATATAGTATGTGACTGACTTCTTTTTATTTAGCATAATGTTTTCAAGGATCATCTGTGTTGTAGCATGTTTCAGTATGTCATTCCTCTTTATGGCTGAATAATACTCCATTATATGAATATACTACATTTCATTTATCCATTTATAAGTTGATAGACATTTGGATTGTTTTAATTTTGTGATTTTTTTAAAGATTTTATTTATTTTTCAACAGAGAGAGAGACAGCGAGAGAGGGAACACAAGCAGGGGGAGTGGGAGAGGGAGAAGCAGGCTCTTCCCGCTGAGCAGGGAGCCCGATGTGGGGCTCGATCCCAGGACCCTGGGATCATGACCTAAGCCGAAGGCAGATGCTTAACGACTTGAGCCACCAGGCGCCCATAATTTTGTGATTATTATGAATACTGCTGCTATGAACATTTGTTTATGTGTTTTTATGTGGACATCAGTTTTCAATGCTCCTAGATATAAACTAATAGTGAAATTTTTGGTAACTCTACATTTAACATTTTGAAGAACATCCAAATTTTTTCAAAGTGGCTGTACCATTTGCAAGCCTATTATCAATGTATGACGTTTTTCAACATCCTTACCAATTCTTGCTATTTTCTGTCTTTTAAAAAAAATAGCCATCCTAGTGGCTGTGAAATGAAATCTCATTGTGATTTTAATTTCCATTTCCCTAATGGTATTGAAGTTTATTTCATGCTTGTATTGCTTATTTGTATATCTTCTTTGAACAAATTAGATGTATCTTTTTTGTTGTTGTTGCTTGTGTGAGTATAAAAAATGCATCTTGTTCATAATTTTTACTGTAGTATTTGGTGAAGAAAGTTCCTTTTTTTTTTTTTTTTAAGTGGGTTTTGCAAAACATTTGGTTATAGCCTTCAGAACAGCGGGGAATACCTAGTGAGATTATGCAATAATAATAAGATCAATTCTAGCTCTTTATTATTTGAATATGTTTTCCACATTAAGAAGGATGATGGGACAAATTCATTATTGGCTTCTGAGAGCTAATATTCAGGCCCTATGGCTCTGTTCTTTTAACAGAGAAGGCAATTAGCTGAAGATATGTGGCTTGCCTAAGATCACCCAGCAAGTTATTGGCATAGTAGGAATGTGAACACATGGACTCTCAGTTTCCCATCTGTTGCCTAGTTCACTTGGCTGCTTTGTTAGGAGTGGGTGTATGTATGTATATTTATGTAGTGTTTCAGGAATGAGCAAAGGAAAGTGGGATAGTTTGTGCATTGTTTCAAATAGACACAGGGAAGTGGGATGATAGCAATTTCTTTATGCACTAGCAAATATATTTAAGGTGGATCTAAACTCTGAGAAATAGGATGGAATTGTAAATTATCATCCCCTACTTTAAGCATTTAGATATGTTATTCTACATTACTTTAAATATATTTAAATAAATTAGTGAATACTGATTTTATGCCCCTAACTTTAATTCTTAGGTAGATATTTGGAGGTGAAGACAGATAAACATGTAGGTACTTAAAGGTGAAGACAAACATGTGACATTTGAAGGTAAGATAAACAGTGAACCCAGTTCATTCCTACCATGCTGATTTTAATTGTTAAAGTTAAAATAATTTAATTATTTGCCTAAGACCAATGCCTCATGCAATGTTAAAATATACATTATGTGTTATGCATTATTAAGAAAGTACTAGCTGGATCTACTATAATAGGTAGTATAAAAGTGTTCTGTGTAGTAGGAAGAGAAAAAAATTGTGCCTGTCCTGGACAGGGAGATTGAAAATAAAATCTCTTTATTCAACAAATACAGAAAGCACTGTACTAAACAAAGCTGAATATCCAATGAAGGGACAGGTGGAAAATAGGGAAATAATAAAGAGGAGTTTCAATTAAAGAGAAGAAAGATAAAAAAGATGATGGAGAATAAACCAAAAGGAGGAGGAGAAACAGGAGGGTAAAAATGGGGGAAAGAGCAATATGTTTGTATATATCTTCATTTCTGCAACTTAGAAATGGTATTCAGTGTTTCATTGTGTTCTTTCCTTTAACTTCTCTTGCAAAGAGAGCCTTATACAGTGATGTGGAATCAGGCACGTTTTGTGAATATTGGTGAATTTGCACCATTGAGAGGATGATCAGCATATGCATATGGATTATGTGTATGTTGCCTATATCTCCTTATTTTCTACCACACCCCCCCTTCAGTACTGAGAACAAGTGCACAAATAAGGAAGAGAAAGATTATGGTCATATCATCCATGCAGAGTAGTCTCCTACCTCTCCAAGTGACATTTTTCTCCTTTCAGCAATATGAAGATCACAGGTCGAGGAATGATAATCATTTTAACTATATTGTACAAATATAGGAGAATATGATCTAAAACTGGAACACTGAAAGAAATATAATTGATGTGCTTTGTGTTTTTAAGAGAAATTATTATATTCATTTTCTATCTTTCTTTTTTTAGCTTTTATTTAAATTCTAGTTAGTTAACATACAATGTAATCTTAGTTTCAGGTGTACAAATTAGTGATTCAACACTTACATACTATCTTTCTTTAGAGTAAAAATATAGTCAGTAATGAAGTCAGTCATTAAGACAGAATAAAAGACTGATTCATATAAAATGATGGCAACTATATGCAGTGTTAATTAGTAGGTTCTTCCTAACTTCAAATGTCCCAAAGTAAGAAGTGTAAAGGGTAAAAATCTGACTGTTACTGATGTTGATTATTCAGAATATAATGCAATTTTCTATTAATGTACCACTTTATTTTAAATGTTTTTATTATTTTTTTACTAGAAGTGCTTTATTTTAGAAGTGAATTGAAAAGGTGAACACTGCTATAAATCAAGTGTAATAAATGAAGTCTATATATAAATGAATTGTATAAATGAATTGTATAAGTGAAGTCTATTGGGAATTTCCTAATTTTCATTTACTAATAGTTACTAACGACTAGATATAAAATTAGAAATGTCTATATAAATAATTACCAGTTTTTAATATATGAATATTAAAGTTGAAGTATTCTCTTGATAGACTTACACATCATGCACCCTGTCTTGATATAGGCTCTAATACTATATCCTTCTCTATAAAAGAACTTCATAATCATCAGGAAATTGGGTTAGAAAAAAAATACTCTATATGATTGTGGAGCTATCATGTGAACCTCCTTGATTTTTGAATAAAAATCAAAATACATATCATTACATTTTAATCTCTCTAATTACTTGATGAATAAATATTGTACCAATAATCAAAATAAAATAAAGTCTAACTAAACTAATAATGTAATGTGGGGAAATATGTAAACAAACCCTGCATAAAGAAGCAAGAAAAATTCAATACAGCAGCACAACTCAAAAATTAATAAATAAAACATTTAAAAAAATTATCTGCTATTAGATTTTAAAGGTCTCTTTAAAGGTGCTATTATTTTATATAAAGAACTATATGCAGTTGAATTAGGGACCCAGATTAATTTGTTGGAGGTCTTCAGCATGAACCCCTGTGTATTCTTGGGGCCAATCTTGTCATTGATACGTATCCTCCAGAGAATGCAGCTACCTAAGGTATTCCTTAACAACCTCCTTGTTATATTATGTAGTTTCTATTTTTACAATGTATGTGTCAACTTCAAGGATTTTAAGGTGATTCACAAACTTTAAATTAACAGGGTGAGTACAAATTCTAAAAACATGCCGAAGGGTAGAAACGAATACTTATTTTTGTTGAGTTATAGCATTGTGCACAAAAGAGTGATTTGGCAGCAATGACAAGTGACCTAGCATATGACACTTTGAGGGCAAACAGCTTCCAGGGAGAGTAGGATTCCAGGTTTTTTCCTGCTAGAATGGGGGCTTTAGTGTCTCAGATAAGTGACTTTCAAGCCTCAGGCAGCTAAAACTCAGGAAAACAAGGTAAGTGGGTTTGGCAATGATACCAGATAAAAGAGTACAGTTGGACTTCTGGTAGCCTATTTTTATCTATCCCACTGTCTGCTGATCTTCCCTAGATCTGCTTTCTTTTTCTCTACCATTTTCTATCCAAGAGAGTTAATGGCACACACAACATCAGTAACACAACTAATCTGTGAAGTACACATGAAAGGTCTCTCCTAACAGAGGTCTAGAATTAAAACATTGTAAAATAGGCATGAAGAGTATAGATTCCAGTCCCAACTATTTTTTTCTTGGGAAGGTCACTGAATATCATTTTTTTAATATCTTTTTTTTAATGGGAAAGTTGCAGTATTTGATACATGATAAATTTTATCTCTATAGTTCCCTTTTTCTTTCTCCTTTCGTTTGTCATAAATTTCTACAGTTCTTGTCATTATATATGTGCCACTTGTTTCACCTGCCTTTGCCATCAGCTGTCATCTTTACATTAGTTCTTTTAGATAGAACATATCCCCAAATTATACTCTATCTTTGCATATACTGGAACTAGACACTTCTTTCCATGTAACATACCAGATGTTTTTATTAAAGCATATACTCTAATTTTCTAGTTATTTATACATAAAATGCATTCCAAAGATTACAAACACATGTTTTCCCACAATCACATATAGCCTGATAATTCATATCAAACATGAAAAATAGTAGTTTTGAAATTTATGGAGAATATTTACTGAATTAACACAAGAAATCTTTATGTAAAAAATCACTATGTAACAGCTCATGGAACAAAATTTTTCCTCAATAAATCCACCTCCCCTTCCTATCTAATCCTGACACTCTCATGTCCCCTACACTAAAAGGGCTGGAGAATTTATGATGAACCATCCTGCTATTCTACCAAACGTCAAAAAAGTAGAAGACCACTACCCCAGTCGATTTTGAGTTTCAAAATTCTGTCCTTTGCTTATCTTTTAGTATAGTGGCTTTTATTTTAATGACTTTATAAATGTATTAATTGCTTATGTGCTTCTAAATTTGACAGCTAATTATCAGTGATGCTACTTCAATAAAATTTCACATTGTTTTGATGTAATAGTCTTTCTCAATTTGTGTCTAAAATTATCCTTATGCTTCAAAACATTTATTACCATGTGTTGCTTAGATTGAAAAATTTACTTATTTTACTTTTAGTATCTATAGAAATTAAGTGAATTTTTTTATTTTATTTTATTTTATTTATTTATTTGAGAGAGAGAATGAGAGAGAGAGAGAGAGCATGAGGGGGGGAGGGTCAGAGGGAGAAGCAGACTCCCTGCTGAGCAGGGAAGCCCGAAGCGGGACTCGATCCCGGGACTCCAGGATCATGACCTGAGCCGAAGGCAGTCGCTTAACCAACGGAGCCACCCAGGTGCCCGAAATTAAGTGAATTTTTATGTCTTCGTTCTCAATCATTTGGCACTTTTCTGGGATCCTTCAGAAAATTATCTTTTTCAAAGAAAGAGAGGTGATGGTAAAGTAGGATCCCAGTATTTTATAATACTAATAACTGCAGAGATTTTTAAGATAATTATTCAATAATATTATTTAATCTATATCTATAAATTTGGGAACGTTGTTGCTATAGACACATTTCTTCACTTGTAAAATGCTAAAATTGGCAGTTGAAGTTACAGAAAACTTGAAAGTAGGGATAACTATTATATAAAGGAAAAGGTTAGGAAAAGTACTTCCGC
The DNA here is from genome assembly GCF_054177405.1 of Leptonychotes weddellii. Lineage (NCBI taxonomy): Eukaryota > Metazoa > Chordata > Mammalia > Carnivora > Phocidae > Leptonychotes > Leptonychotes weddellii. Next base: position 142,004,518 of record NC_138371.1, on the reverse strand, counting down.
ACCTCCTAGAATCTCAGTCCTGTAAACTTTTACAGGTGAGTTCTACTATGCTTTGAGCAAATAAACACTTTCATAGAAATTTTCAAAAATGGGCGCTTGGGGGGCTCAGTTGGTTAAGCTTCTGCCTTCGGCTCAGGTCATGATCCAGGAGTCTTGGGATTGAGCCCCACATGGGGCTCCTTGCTCAGCAGAGAGCCTGCTTCTCCCTCTGCCCCTCACCCTGCTCATGCTCCCTCCCTCTCTCTATCTCTGTCTCTTTCCCTCTCAAATAAATAATTCTAAAAAAAAAGAAAATTTCAAAAAGATAGGAAAAGAGAAGAAAGCACTACAATATATTTTAGCAATATATGGTAAAGGCAAACCAAGGAAAGATAGTTATAAGCTAATTTCATATATTGAAAAAGATGCAAAATATCTAAATGCGTTAAGTCCCTTGATCTAATGGGAAATTAAAACAAATTAGCTATGATCAAGTGAAGCTTATCTCCAAAACGCACAATTATTTATTATTAAAAATTTTATTAACATATTTCGACAAAAATGGACTATATCATGCAAATGAGAGTGAATGGTCAAATAGCACACAAACTGGACCTGTTCGAGCATCATTTAATAATTTTAATACTTTATATTTCATTTCATAAGCTACTAAAAACTTACGAAAACAGGAATAGTAGCAACTGTATGTTTCCTCTTTGTCCATTCTGCAGTAGAAAACAAGAGTCTCTAATGGCGCCGGATGTCATATACAGGAAAGAAACTTCAGTCCTTAGGTTATAAGGCATTTACAATACATGTATGAGCAGGAGTCAAAGCCTTGGGGTTAACCAAAATGTATTGCTTTAAGCATTGGATTGTATTTGTTTTTCTTGATTCTTTCAGGAGGACAAAACCTTTATCTGGAGGTTAGTATGCAATGAATCATTGTGAATAAGTTAATACCTACCTTCAATGTAAAAATTTTTTTCTATACATTTCAATAATTACTCTTTTTTTAGTATTTTTAATTTATTTGACAGAGAGAGACACAGCGAGAGAGGGAACAGGGAACATGTGGGAGAGGGAGAAGCAGGCTTCCCGCTGAGCAGGGAACCTGATGCGGGGCTCAATCCCAGAACCCTGGGATCATGACCTGAGCTGAAGGCAGATAAAATGACTGAGCCACCCAGGCGCCCCAAATTTCAGTAATTTCTTACTATTACTTTAAAAATAGAAAATAAAAGTAGAATTTATCTTTTAGAGCAATATTAGGTTCATAGCAAAATTTGAGCAGAAGGAATAGAGATTTCCAATATATCTCCTGCCCCTGCATATGAATAACCCTCTCCATTATCAACACCCCCCACCAGAGTGGTGCATTTGTTACAATTAATGAACCTTCATTGACACATAATCACCCAAAGCACATAGTTTACATTTGGATTTACTCTTGGTGTACATTCTATGGGTTTTAACAAATGTAAAATGACATGTATCCACAATTATAGTATCGTTACTATAGTGGAACAGAAAAGTTCCACTGCCCTAAAAATCCTGTGCTCTGCTTGTTCATCCATACCTCCCCACCCCCAAACCCTGGCAATCATTTGTACTGTCTACATAGTTTTTTCTTTTATAGAATTGTCATATAGTTAGAATAATAAATACATAGTATGTAGCCTTTTCAGATTGGCTTCTTTCACTTGAGAATATGATTAAGGTTCTTCTATAACTTTCTGTGGTTTGATAGTTCATTTATTTTTAGTGCTAAATAATATTCCATTGTTTTAATGTATCATAGTTTATTTATCCATTTACCTATCAAAAGATATCTTGGTTGCTTTCATTTTGGGGCGATGATGAATAAAGCTACTATAAACAACAATGTGCAGGATTTTGCATGGATGTAAGTTTTTATTTCCTTTGGGAAAATCCCAAGAAGAGCACATGCTGAACTGTATGATAAGAGTATGTTTAGTTTTGTAAGAAACTGCCAAACTGTCTTTCAAAGTGACTGTGCCATTTACATCCATACCAGCAATGAGTGAGAGTTCCTGTTGCTTCACATCCTTGCCAACATTTGGATGTTATCAGTGTTCTAGTTTTGGCACTTTAATCGGTGTGCAGTAGTATCTTATTGTTTTAATTTGCATTTCCCTGATGACATATGATCATCACATATGTGAGTATTTTTTCATATGTTTATTTTAAATCTTTATATTTTTTGGTGAGGTATCTGTTAAGGTCTTTGGCCCCTTTTTATTGTTTTCTCATTATTGTGTTTTAAGAGTTCTTTCTATATTTTGGATAATGGTCCTGTAGCAGAAATGTCCTCTGCAAATATTTCCTCCCAGTCTTTGGCTTGTCTTTTCATTTCTTTTTTTTTTTTTTTTTTGTCTTTTCATTTCTTGAAAGTGACGTGCAGAGCAGGCATTTTTAATTGTAATGAAGTCTAGCTTATCAATTATTTTTTTCATGGACCATGCCTTTGGTATTGTATCAAAAAAGTTATTGCCAAACCCAAGGTCATCTAGGTTTTCTTTCATGTTATATTCCAGGAGTTTTATAGTTTTGCATTTTACACTTAAGTTTGTGCTTCGTTTTGAGTTAATTTTGGTAAAGGTTGTAAGGTTTGAGTCTACATTTTTTTTTTCCTTTTTGCATGTGGGTATTCAGTTCTGTTCTCCCCATACATTTGTTAGAAAGATTATCTTTGTTCCATTGTATTGTTTTTGCTCCTTTGTCAAAGATCAGTTGACTGTTTTCTGAGTGGTTTATTTCTTTGCTCTCCATTTTGTTCCATTGATCTATTTGACAAGTCTTTGTGTCAGTATCACAGTGTCTTGATTACTGTAGTTTTACAATAAGGGTTGAAGTCAAGTAGTGTCAGTCCTTTGACTTTGTTCTTCTCCTGTGATATTATTTTTACTATTCTGGGTCTTTTGCTTCTCTCTATAAACTTTATTTTTATTTTTTTTCTCTATAAACTTTAGAATAAACTTGTTGATACCTATATAACTTGCTGAGATTTTTTATTGGGTTGCAAACTGACATCTTGACAATATTGAGTCTTCCCGTCCATAAACATGGAGTATCTCCCCATTTATTTAGTTCTTCGATTTCTTTCATCAGCTTTGTAGTTTTCTTCATATAGATCCTGTTTATATTTGTTATTTCATTTTACAGGGTGCTAATGTAAATGGTAATGTGTTTTTAATTTCATATGTCATTTGTTCATTACTGATATATACAAAAGCAATTGAATTTTTTTATATTAACCTTGTATCTCACAGTCTTAATACAGTAGTTTAATAGTTCCTGGAGCTTTTTTGTCAATTCTTTTGGGATTATTACCTGGATAATCATGTTATCTGGGAACAAAGTTTTTTTTTGTTTTTGTTTTATAAAGATTTTATTTATTTATTTGACAGAGAGAGACACAGCGAAGGGAAACACAAGCAGGGGGAGTGAGAGAGGGAGAAGCAGGCCTCCCGTGCAGCAGGGAGCCCAATGTGGGGCTCGATCCCAGGACCCTGGGATCATGACCTGAGTCGAAGGCAGACGCTTAATGACTGAACCACCCAGGCGCCCCTGGGAACAAAGTTTTATTACTTCCTTCCCAATCTGCATACCTTGTATTTCCTTTTCTTGTCTTATTTTATTAGCTAGTACTTCCAGTACAATGCTGAAAATGAGTGGTGAGAGGGGACATCCTTGCCTTCCTTGTCCCTGATCTTAGCAGCACAGCTTCTAATTTCTCACCGTTAGGTATTATGTTAGCTGTAAGCTTTTATGTATAGTCTTTATCATGTTGAAGACATCTCCTTCTATTCTTAGTTTGCTGAGATTTTATCATAAATGGGTGTTGGGTTTTGTAAATGCTTTTTCTACATCTATTGATATGATCATGTGATTTTTCTTCTTTAGCCTATAAATATGATGGGTTACCTTAATTTATTTTTGAAACTTGAATTGGCCTTGCATACCTGGGACAAATCCTACTTGGTCTTGTTGTATAATAATTTTCATACATTGTTGGATTGAATTTGCTAATATTTTGTTGAAGATTTTTGCATCTCTGTTCATAAGGGATATTAATCTACACCTTTTTTTGGTAATATTTTTGCCTGGTTTTGGTATTAGGGTAATGCTGGCCTCATAGAATGAGCTAGGATGTTTTCCCTCTGCACTTACCATCTGAAAAATATTGTAGAGAATTGGTATAATTTCTTCTTTGTTTGGTAGTATTTTCTAATGAGCCCATCTAGGCCTGGTGCTTTCTTTTTTGAAAGATTATTAATTATTAATTGAATTCCTTTATTAGATATAGGTCTATTCGAAGTTTCTATTTCTTCTTGTATGAATCTTGTAGGTTGTATACTAAAAAGAATAGGTCCATTTCATCTAGGTTTTCAAATTGGTGGGCATGGAGTTTTTTATAATAGTCTTTTAATTTCCCTTTAAAGTACATGGAATCTATAGTGATGTTCTCTCTTTAATTGCTAATATTAGTAATTTGTGTCTTCTCTTTTTTTTTTCTTACTTAGCCTAGTTAGCCCAACAAAATATTGAACACTTTAATATTTTTAAAACTCTGGAAACTAGGATTAGAAAATAACTTTTTTTTTTTTAAGATTTTATTTATTTATTTGACAGAGAGAGACACAGCAAAAGAGGGAACACAAGCAGGGGAGCGGGAGAGGGAGAAGCAGGCTCCCCACTGAGCAGGGAGCCTGATGTGGGGCTGATTCCAGGACCCTGGGATCATGACCTGAGCTGAAGGCAGACGCTTAACAACTGAGCCACCCAGGCGCCCCTAGAAAATAACTTTCTTATGATTTAATAAGTGATATTTACAAAATCTGTATTTAATGGATAAGTTTTTGATGCTATTTTAGGAAGGTCAGGGATGAGAAAAAATATTCTGTTATCAGTACTGTTCTTAATTTACTGGATGTCCTGGTCAGTGACATACGTTTAAAAAAAATTATAAATGTAAAAATTGGAAGAGGAGAAAAAATTGGCCTGATGTAGACGTGGTATAATAATTGACATAGAAGCAATACACAACAATTAGAATTAATACAAAGTTCAGTTAAGCTGCCTAATACAAAATGGATTTCAGTAGTATATAGAGATCAGTAGTATTTATTTATACTATCAATGACCAACTATAAATGTTAAAAAATATCATTAGGCTTATAGTAACAAAAATATTGTCTAGAAATTACCCTAACAAAGAATGCATAAGAACTTATTGCTCAAAATGTAAATAACTTATTAAGTAAGAAGGAGCAATAGGGAAAAGAATAAACTAGTCTTTTTTTTTTTTAAAGATTTATTTATTTTAGAGAGCAAGAGAGAGAGAGAGAATGAGAGGGATGGGTAGAGAGAGAGGGAAAGAGAATCTCAAGCAGAAATTCTCTGTGGGGCTGGATTTCACAACCCTGAGATCACAACCTGAGCTGAAACCAAGAGTCGGTCACTTAACCGACTGTGCCACCCACCTCTTTCTTATTAAATATAGTAACCATAATTGCTGTTGCTATTTCTTAGTGGAAAGATAATGGAGATAAAACTATATATTTTAGCAGGATGTATCTTTCCTCTCAATAAGTTTATTGTAAATAAAGCCAGAATCTATGGATTATGGGATTTAACACCCTGGAATATTCCCATAAATTATGGGAATATAAAAGGGAGATATTTCACAGTTGAAATATCTTCCTTTTTATAAGTTATGTCCTACTTTAATCATTTGAAACCTCATGTGTGAATTATAAATCATGGTGCATTCTGGTATATAAAGAAAGGACCCAGGGAACTGGAGAATTCTCAGACATAGCCATCTTTTATCTGTGCTTTGTGATTGCCTAGACCCATTAAATTACTGGTAAGAAATCTATAATTTCTTATAAGAGAAACTATAATTACTGTGAGTCTGATTTGAGTATTTGATCTTTGTGTTACGTAAAAATCTCATAGAGAGAACCTCAATAAAAGGTAAAACATGTTCGTGGATGGGCAAACAATTTTAAATGTGTCAATTCTGCTAAAATTTATCTATATACTCAATGAAATTCCAGCAGATTTCTAGGAGAAACTTTTGGGAAACTACACCTATTCTATAATTTATGTATCGAGATAAAGTTAAGGATATCTGTTATAATTCTAAAGTGGAAAGTTAAATATACATACATTATATGCATATATGTGTGTGTGTGTCATCAGTAGACATTAAGACACTTAACAAAGATGTAATAGTAAAAAGTGTAGTTTTTGTAAAAGAACTGACAAATAGATGAGAGAGAGCCCAGAAACAGATCCTTAAAAATGTGGTTACTTCATATTTTGTAAGAGGTAGTATATTGGGCAGTGGGAAAATTCCACATTTTTTAGTAAATGATATATGGAAATTTGACTCAGGATATGGACTTTAAAAGTTGGATTACAAAGTTGGATAAAAACTTGCTTTACAGGGGCGCCTGGGTGGTTCAGTCAGTTAAGTGTCTGCCTTCGGCTCAGGTCATGATCTCAGGGTCCTGGGATCGAGTCTCACATCGGGCTCCTTGCTCAGCTCGGAACCTGCTTCTCCTCTGCCTCTGCTGGCCCCCCCCCCCCCAATTTGTGCTCTCTCGCTCTCTGGCAAATAAATAAATAAAATCTTTTAAAAAATTGTTTTACATAGATTAAATACCCAAATGTCAAAAGTAAAATTAATGACATAAAAAAAAGGATATTTTTGTGACCACAGTGTTAGGAACATTTTTTAAAAACAAATCCTTATAGTATAAACAATGTGCAAATAATTTTTACTTTTGTTAGGTTAAAGTGAAAGATCTTTAATAAAAAACTTCATTATAGGCAAAATTAACTTCTATATGACAGACTGGAGATGATACAGGTAATGTGAAACATAAACAAATGCTTAATGTCTGTATTATAAAGGAAATCATTCAGTTCAACAACCAAAGGCAATATTTGAAAAAAATGTGCCTAGAACATGAATAAAAATAATAGTCAGCATTTATATAACAATTATTGTGTACTAGACACTGTGCTAAGCATTTTATACATATTTATTTAACATTCACAGAGTTATGGTTATCCTCATTACAGATGAATAGACTGAGGCATGGAGAGGTAAATAATGTATCCAAGTTTATTTTCCTCTAAGTAAGTGATGGAGGCAGGATTTGCCCTTAGGCTGTCTTGGTCCAAGATCTGTTCTCTTTATTAATTTGTTACATTACCTTTGAGGAAATATCTACATAGCTGATATATTCACAATCAGCTTAATCAGTAAATGTGGAAATATATATTAAAGTAAAAATTGCATACCCTCTTGCAAGTAGCAGATTGGCAAAAATGTAAAGGCAGTACAATGAAATGTAAGAATATGGGGGAAATTGGAAACTTTAAGCATTGCCGATGGGAATATAAACTTGTACAGGCATTCTGAAGATGTTAGTAACATCTGGTAAAAACATATGCAAATATCCCATATTTACCAGTTAGTCACACGGTAGAGTGAGTACCCCCAAAAATCCTTCCCACAAGTCTACAGAGAGATATTAATAAAGATAGTCATCCCAGTGTTGTAGTTTTGGGTAGCACAGAGTTATAGGCAAATTACAAGTCCATTACTGGAGAGGTACATTTACAACTGTGAGATCTATCTATGTGGTGGTATGATAAATGAATACCTCAAATATAATGAATTATACTTATTATATAAGAGCCTCAATATAGTTCAAAAAACTAATGTTGAATGGAAAAAGTAAGAACATAATATAGTTTATAGGACAATATTGTTTTTAAAAATGAAAACACATTTCATAACCAAACTATATTATTTTGAAAAGACATTTTTATACCTAATTCAGCATCATTTAGATGGATTGAAAATATTTACATTAGAGGTGCCTGGGTGGCTCAGTTGGTTAAGCGACAGCCTTCGGCTCAGGTCATGATCCCGGAGTCCCGGGATCGAGTCCCGCATCAGGCTCCTTGCTCAGCAGGGAGTCTGCTTCTCCCTCTGACCCTACCCCCTCTTGTGCTCTCTCTCTCACTCTCTCTCTCAAATAAAATAAAATAAAATAAAATAAAATAAAATAAAATAAAATCTTTTAAAAAAAAGAAAATACATACATTAAATACATTAGAAAAGGTACCATGGGTGTGTGTGGCAGGTGTTATGTGAAAAATGCAATTAAAAGCAGTTGAAGGGGTGCCTGGGTGGCTCAGTCGGTTAAGCGGCTGCCTTCAGCTCAGGTCAGGATCCCAGGGTCCTGGGATCGAGTTCCGCATCGGGCTCCCTGCTCAGCAGAGAGCCTGCTTCTCCCTCTCCCTCTGCCTGCCACTCTGCCTACTTGTGCTCTTTCTCATCTATCTGTTAAATAAATAAATAAAATCTTTAAAAAAATAAAAAAAAGCAGTTGAAAATACAAGAAATTTTAACTTATAAACCTGAATGTTTTCTGTGTTGTTTAGAGCATTCATATTTATATTTGGTTAATTGAAAATAAAATCATGAACACATTTAAGATATAAATATCCTCAAGTTCATTATGTGTTATGAATCAAAAGAGTCAGCATCTTTATTTTTTTATTTTTTTTAAGATTTGATTTATTTATTTGAGAAAGAGAGAGCACAAGTAGGCAGAATGGCAGGCAGAGGGAGAGGAAGAAGCAGGCTCCCACGGAGCAGAAAGCCCAATGGGGAGCTCGATCCCAGGACCCCAGGATCATGACCTGAGCCCAAGGCAGATGCTTAACCAACTGAGCCACCCAGGTGCCCCAAGAGTCAGTATCTTTAAATAAGCCTTTATAATCGTATTAAAGTCAATAGCAAATGTTCTTGCAACAATTTAAAATTTATATGTATTTTATAGCTTCATCCTTTAACATACCTCGACTTAATATTTTCCAACCTAAGTCTGCTAAAGCACTGGTCTTCCTTCAATAAGCACACTCATGAAGCATACATTTATTTTAATAGGAACCTAGTGTATTTTAATTCGGTTAACAATCAAGAAAAAATGTTTTAAAGAAAACAAATTTGAAATAAGGAGCTTTTTCATGTGTAAAGATAAAAATATTGTTATAATGTATCTAAAGGTTTGACATTTTAATATAAGGCACTATGAAAATGAGATATTAAAATATCTGTAGTCTTAATACACTTGATTTTATAACTTATTTATTTTAATGCCAACTGAATGTAAACAGAATGAGAGTGTTTAATCCCTAACATTTCCTCTTGAGAGTTTTCCTTGATTTTAGATATGATGTGAATACTGGATGACTCATTCAATATGATTCGGTGCCCTTGAGGAAGGTTGAATAGAATAGCTCAAATAGGGAAGATGAATTCCCTCTAGCATCTCAGAATGTAGCATTTTTAAAAGCTAGAAATATTTTTCCACACAATTAGCACAAAATCACATTGTCAGGGATTTGCCTTCAGGTCATTAACTAATATGTTCACTAACAACGTGCACAAAGTAGATTGGAAAAAAAAAGATTTTTCTGTCTGAGTCAGAACTGTGACTGATTTGGAATTAAACCATGCTTACTGGAATTCTATCAATAGACATCTACTTTCAGTATCTCTGTTGTAACCCTGTAATGACATTCAAAAATGTACTTTCTACCTCATCTATTTCTTCAATATCTAAATATGCTTTAAACAAATTTATTTAATTCTTTGTATTTGATCCTTCTTCTACTAGGAAAGAAATGTGTCCCTTATCATAGAATGGAAAACAATATGTATGACTCTTTGTCAAGGTTTAACGTGTGTTGATGTTGTGGTATTTATACTGTGTACAGAAGGATCATATTAAATAATAATGTTATGACAAAGACTAAAAAAATGAGTCTTTAGGAAGAAAATTGTCTACAATTCATGATAAATTATGAAGAATGTCCCCATTATCATGAAATTTCAAAAAACCAAAACTTTAAGGATGATTTTGAGTGCTAATATATCAATTCACCCACTCTGGGTAGGATGAAAAATTCTCTAAAATCAAGTCCTAAAAGGCTTATCAACAGTCCTTGGATTAACATGATATATCACTATAGGTAGGGCATGGAACAGTTTGGAAAACATCATTATAGGGGCACAATCCCTTGTTGCAGAATAGCAACTCAGTTCTTATTCATGTCAAGGGATGGAACCTGAGATTTTTACATATGCCAAAACTAGTATATAATATCTTCCCAGCTCACAGGGTTTCATGAGAATTAAAAAGAACTCATTTATTGGGAAGGAAAAAGTGATGTAGAGTTGTGATTGTAAAGGATCTGTTAAGACCCACTCACCAGCAAAGTAACTTACTTCTGTAATTCAACCATTCAATTTAAGAGTGTGGCTCAACAAGATCCCAGTTTAATTGCTCTGGATAGATAAAAAGCATTATAACTTAAAGCTGGTTCAGAAACATTCTACGCAGTACTACTGTATCCTAGAGATGTTGCGTAGATATTCTGGAATAGGTTGGGAACTTGAATCCCCACTTTGCGCTGTCCTTGATGTATTCACACAGACCACTGACACTACTACTCTAGTCATGTGAGACAGCAGGAAATAATGGCAAGTGGCTGTGAGTAAGTTCCCATTTGCCAGAAGTGAGCTAGGGTAACCAATCCCCTGCCAACTTGGACTTTCCTCCTGTGATAGTGCTATCAGCCATCTTGATGATGATGATGTCAAGAGATCAGTTTACGCCACTGGGACCAGCTGGAAAAGGGAAGTCAGCATCTCAGCTTTCTCTACAGAATGGAATGTGGTGGTTGAGAAAAATCCATCTTGACCAGAGAAGCTGATCTTAACTCAGAGATGTTTGGTAGGATTAGATCCAATATACAGGGATATACCAAGCTCAGAAAGACATGGTTTTTCAGGTATGGAAATCTAATATGTTCATTTTCCTTTTGTTTTCCTTATCCATTCCATCCCGATTGTATTCTTTCACCAAAGATCTTCTTCATATTAATATTTAGAGCTTTTCTATGGGGTGTGTATTGCAACTGTTTTTCTGAATCTTTGTATATTCATCCATTTTGCTAATAGTAAATTTTGCTATGGAGAGTTTTTCTTTATTTTTCATTTGAACAAATACATAACTCTTCTTTTTTTTGTATAGATTCTAGATTTTCTCTTTTTTATGATGATATGTTTTATGTGTTACATTAGGATGTCCTATATCTTGAAGTATATCTGTATCTTATGTATGGTGTTACGGGCTGAACTGTATTCTCCTAAAATTTATATGTTGAGTTCCTAACCCACCAGTACTTCAGAATGTGACAACATTTGGAGATAGGGACTTGAATGAGATAATTAAGGTAAAGTGAAGTCACATGAGTGGGTCCTAATAAAAAACATTAAAACACAGACACACAAAGGGACGACCATGTGAAGACACAGAAGATGACCATAAAGAAGCCAAGGAGAGATATCTCAGACCACAATCCTGCCAACATTTTGATCTTAGACTTGTAGACTCCAGAACTATGAGGAAATAAATTAGTTATTTAAGCCTCCCAATCTGTGATACTTCATTATAGCAGCCCTAGCAAACCACTGTATATGGGTACAGATATTAACGTATAGATATTTCACATATCCATTCAAAAATTGTTGTATTTTGGTGGTAGTGATGGAAAGAAGTGGAGAATGTGCATAACTTCACTTTATCAGATAATAATCTATTGTGAAAATCGCTAAGTGACTAAGTCATCTTTTATTCAATGTATTAAATAACACTTATCACTTATTAAATTCCTTTATATACCTGCATCAGATTTTGGACTCACTCACTTTCTGCACTATAGAGGAGGCTATATGGAAGTTTGCCTCTGGAAAACCAAATTCTCAGACATGTCATCAGTGAAGGGGACTTGGAAACACAGTGAATTTTGTTGGCTCTAATAGCTGACATCTGTGGAATTTAACTTAATTCCAAAGTTTACCTGGTGCTCTACTGCCTGCTTTAATCTTAAGATTGGTTCAGGAACTGTGGGACACATGACTTAATGCTGTTGTAGGAGAAAAGTAGTTGGTTGTGAAGCCATTCGAAGAAGGATAGATTATCTCTGATTTACTAATAATTGGCTATGTCTACCAGAAAAATAAATGAATCCAGTCTAGAATATCCCAGTTTTCTAAAATTAAACTGACCCCTTCTATCATATGATTTCTGTTAACTATGAACATAATCTTACAGATTATATGTGTCTGAATTTTTTCTAGGTTGAATACAGATTAGAAGTATGATTTAGATGTACTTTAAAGTATTTGAACTTTTTTCTTGTCGTATGTAAGTAATTAGTAACACTTGTCATCTTATTTTCAGTTTAAAGTAATTAATATGCATTATTCTGAAATTTCATTTCAGAATAATAGCATGATTGTTTATTCTTACATCTAAATTGAAGAGCTTATTAAAATTTTTAAATAATATTATCACTGCAGTTTTCAGTTAACCATGACAGTTTCCTGATTTGGTAAACTATATTTAAAGCAATTAATTTATAAGTGGACTTACTGTTACAAATATATACAGCAAAACATGTCATTGTTTAACTGAAAATACCTTAAACTTTTTTAAATATTAGAATTTTCAAAAAACAAATATAAAATAATAACAGAAGGGAGACATTTCAGTTTATCAAATGCTTATTGCCTTATTGCCTCAATCAAATTTTATAACAAGCCACCATCAGTTTCTAAAATTAATAAGCATTTATTTGGCTCATAGGACTGTGGGTTGGTGATTAAGACTTGGCTCTTCTGGGGCGCCTGGGTGGCTCAGTCGTTAAGCATCTGCCTTTGGCTCGGGTCATGATCCCAGGGTCCTGGGATTGAGCCCCGCATGGGGCTCCACGCCCAGTGGGAAGCCTGCTTCTCCCTCTCCCACTTCCCCTGCTTGTGTTCCTTCTCTCACTGTCTCTATCTCTGTCAAATAAAGAAATAAAATCTTAAAAAAAAAAAAAAAAAGACTTGGCTCTTCTGGGTTCTCCCAGCTTATGCTGGATTTATGCATATGCCTGTGCTCAGATGGTTGTTGGCCTCCAATGGGATGACTGGTAGAAATTGAATCTGTTCAACAAATCTCCTACCTCAAAGCAAGCTAGACCAGGAGTGCTTTGAGGGCAATGGTAGAGATAGGAGCATGTAAGTAGAAATAGGCAGACATTCTTTGAGATTCTGCTTATGTCATTTGGTCACATCTCCTTAGCTAAAGCAAATCAGGTGGTTTAGCTTAGATTCACTGTGGGAGAACAATTGGAGTGAACATAAGGAGTGATGACATAATAGAACTGTTTTTGCAAATTACCACATTTGGGAAATTGAATCCTTAGTGTTCATAGCAAAGATTTCTAGAAGTCCTTTTGGTCTCATTTGTTATGGCATTATGTGTTTTAGTGATTCAAATTTTTACCTCTAGTTTTCTAACGAACTTAAATCAGAAAGGTTTTTAATAAATTTTATCAAAGATATTAAAATTTTCCACTATGCAGTAATAGTGATAGTTTCTATAAACTGAATGTTGTTAGATATTTTTAACAGGTGTAAAATACATCTATAATACATGTAATTTTACTGTCTCAAAGATACATCCAAGAATTTTACAATTTAAAAATAAAAGTTAGAGTAGAATCATGGGTAATACCAAATATCCTATTTTAATATTGTTGAGTAAACTTATCTTGTTAGTTAATTTTTTTCAGAAATAATATAAATACAAAATTAGGTGAATCATGATTATTTGTTTCATTTTGTTTTTATTTAGTAAAATAAATAACCCTAAATTCGTTCTCCTTTGTTGATCCAACTGTATGTCCTTTGGCTTTTCACAATGAATTTAATTTAGTTTATCGCACCTTGTTCAGTGCAGAATCTGTAATTTTGGACAGCTCTAATATTTTCCTAGCATCCTTAACTATACAACAATTTCCTTTTGGAGTCCCCTATGAGCCATTTTCTTGGGATTGCTGCCTGGCCTATTACAATCTCTGAACATAAGGTATAGTATCCTGAACATAAAATAGCTGTTTATCTATTCTCAATTTCTTCTTGAATTTGTGCAATTTTCCAGTTACTTTATGCTTTTCATTCTCCATTACAAAATTATGTACTAATATTTTTTAAGAACAGTGGCTATAATTCTTAAATAATTATGTAAATATTAAAATGTATGCCTTGATAAAAATAAGATAATGATAATAGTGTTTTAGAGGAAAAAGATCTTGCTTCATTATTTCAATTATCCTTTTATTTTTCCTGTTTAAAATATGAATCATTGCATGCTGATGAAGAACTACATAATTGAAGCTAATAGAATTAAAATCAGCTTGCCTACCCATAGTAGAAGCAGGTTCTTGGAAGTTACAATTTAATGTACCCCCAAAAAAGTTGGAAATAAAACAAATTTAAACAATGAAAAAAAAATGAATCATTGTCAACAAAGTGTAGACCATTAATGTCTTAGGAAATTTATTTGAAACATAAATAACTGAGGCTATCAATATCTGAAATTAATTGGACAGTATTCTCTATTTAAAATGCACAAAATCAGGGATTATAAAACATCTAGATGGGCGCCTGGGTGGCTCAGATGGTTAAGCGTCTGCCTTCGTCTCAGGTCATGATCTCAGGGTCCTGGGATCGAGTCCCGCATTGGGCTTCCTACCCCTTGGGAGCCTGCTTCTCCCTCTGCCTCTCTCTCTCTGTCTCTGTCTCTCATGAATAAATAAATAAAATCTTTAAAAAAAAAATCTAGATTTCATTGTTTTCTTTAAGCAATTTTCAAGTACTTTGACTTTGTATTGGCAAATGTTTAACTATTAGCTTTACGAAAGAAAAGAAAGAAAAGGAAAGAAAAAGAAAAGAAAGGAAAAAGAAAGAAAGAAGAAAGAAAGAAAGAAAGAAAGAAAGAAAGAAAGAAAGAAAGAGCGAGCCAGCCTTACTTTGGAGTATACAAAGTTGAAGATACCAACGTGACATCATAAATGTCAAGTTGGAAAAAGATGTGTACAGTCCTCCCTTTGAGCCAATTATGAACAGTCTCTCTTAGCAGGCTTCAGTAACCATCAGTCCTTGAATATCTTGTCTCACTATTTTCAGATAATATAGCAATAGCTTTGGCTTATTCTTGTAGATCTTCAGTGGGGGCTGGGACTAAGTAGGGTACATTACAAGAACTACAGTGAAATGGAGACTAGTATTCCCTATAGGTAAATACCACTCTATACTGGCCGAAGAATTAGGTCAGAATCAGTGTACTTGCCAATCATAAAGGTGTTGAGGTATTACAATGAGGATGGAGACTGAGGTGATACGGAGGAAATAGTTTTTGAAAATAAGATCCAAGGGGTATCTGGGTGGCTCAGTTGGTTAAGCATCTGCCTTCAGCTCAGGTCATGATCCCAGGGTCCTGGGATTGAGCCCTATGTCGGAGCTCCCTGCTCAGCAGAGAGCCTGCTTCTCCCTCTCCCCCTGCTCATCCTCTCTCTATCACTATCTCTCTGTCTTTCTCTCAAATAAATAAATAAAATCTTAAAAAAAAAAAAAAGATCCAAGGTGCTGAGCCACACATTTCTGGACTAATCCTCTATATGCAGTTTGAAGTCATACAGAGGAGGTAAAAGCAGGAGGAGGGGGAGAGAAATATTGTGAGCCAGATGCCAAAGGTTTTAATGTCTGAATGAGACAACCAGGAAGTCTGAATATGAAGTATTACATAAGATAGAAGTGGTATCCCATATGTGCTTCGTTGGAACAAATTCTTTTGTAGGATAAAAATTTTTGCAAATGGAGAAATGAGGAAACCTACACTAGCTCCATCTTTGCCTGGTGCCTAAAAGCTTTCACTTGAAAGGCATACTAAGCGAGCAGTATCATTGAGGTCTATCTAGGTTAAGAAGA
Organism: Leptonychotes weddellii; assembly: GCF_054177405.1. Lineage (NCBI taxonomy): Eukaryota > Metazoa > Chordata > Mammalia > Carnivora > Phocidae > Leptonychotes > Leptonychotes weddellii. The sequence goes on along the minus strand of NC_138371.1, from coordinate 141,988,599 downwards.
CAAAGGAACTTTCAGAAAAGAGGTAATGATATTGGAGGTTTGTTAAAATGTTCAAGAGGGTGAGGAATGATGTGGAATTGGGATATACTAGAAGTTATATAGAGCATCATGGAGTATAAATCAAAGCAAAGAAGGATGGACTTGGGAGCCTAGAACTTGTGGTCTTAAATAAATGGACATTAGTATATGGGTTTAGACCTGAGGGTGTCTTAAAGTTATGCAATCTATTATCTCTAAGAGGATATTTAACACATCCATGCAGCTGTTCTCTCCTGCAGTTAATGACTACTGGACTGGTGGAAGGGCAATCCCATTGGAAATATTAGGTGTTCAGGTGACCATCCTTTCTGGAAGTCATTTTGATATTTTGATATTTTATTGTTCAAAGAAAAGAGTTCTTGCTCTACAAATTCCCCGCCATAGTATTTAGGCGAAATAAACTATTTTACTCTTTGGTGACGAGGTCAGAAGAGCAGTGTCCATGGTGTGGGTATAGTTATCAATGGCTCCTCTCAGTGAGAAAGCTGTCATTATTGCATCATAGTTAAATCAGCAGCAACTAGGGTTAAACTGTAGGCTTAGTACATACTGATCACAATTTCAATATCTCCTCTTTGAATTCAAATGCTAACCTGAAAATTGGCACTGCTACAAAGCAATTTTGTTAATCTTTATAGCCCACCTTACAAGTGAAAAATTATATAAGTAGGGAATGGGTTAAAACAACTTATGTTGATATCACTTATCATACATAATGTCTGATATTTTACCCTTACAGACTAATCAAAAGTTTCTGCTAAAATTTCCAGTTACTATATTTATGAAATACTATATTGAAAACTGTATTTTCCCATATAATTAGTTGGATACATTTAGTGTGTAGGCAATAAAGCCACATATTCATAAATCCCTAGAACACCAAGTTGGCTGTTCTCTTGCCTGCAGGCTTCTTCCATATACTTTGAGGTAGAAACAATGATAAAGGCTTTGCGTTTCTTCTCTGTCCTAATTGGACTGCACATCTGTCAAGCATACATCTACAAATTTGCTTTTCAGTCTTCTCCAAGGCTGATTATTTTGTTTAAATGGTGATTATAAGTTCCAAGAAACAGTGGTCAGCAAACTGTTTTCAGGCAGGTAGTCTTTCTTAAGGAATGAAGTAATAATGTTTTATCTTTTTTTATACTCTATGGAATCATTAAAATCCTTTTTTTTCACTTTTTATACATAAGTGTAAATGTCTTGCTTAATAGAGTGCTAATTACAGGTATTCAATAAATGTATGTTGGTCTTTTGCAGATGTGGCAGCACCTAGGGAAGACAAAAAAGTGTTCTCTTCCTATAGTTTTCTTATTCTCCCATTCCCCCACACCAGACAAAAATCAGAACGAGATAGAAACTTCAGTTATATTCAATAGATCCCATTAAATATTTACCCTGAATTAAGTGCTCAAATTTGCAATGATGAAAAATAAGGTACCGCACCAGCCCTCTATGCAGTTCGTACTCTAGTGGCCTATAGCTACATATGTAACTCTAATAAATCCATGAGTCCATGTGACTCAGTTTTTGCATAATTATTATTTTTTTTAAAGATTTTATTTATTTATTTGAGAGAGAGAGAATGAGAGAGAGCACATGAGAGGGGGGAGGGTCAGAGGGAGAAGCAGACTCCCTGCCGAGCAGGGAGCCTGATGCGGGACTCGATCCAGGGACTCCAGGATCATGACCTGAGCCGAAGGCAGTCGCTTAACCAACTGAGCCACCCAGGCGCCCCAGTTTTTGCATAATTATTATTATTATTTTTTAAGATTTTATTTATTTATTTGAGAGAAAGAGAGAGAGACAGAGAAACAGCATGAGAGGGGAGAGGGTCAGAGGGAGAAGCAGGCTCCCCGCTGAGCTGGGAGCCCGATGTGGGACTCGATCCCAGGACTCCGGGATCATGACCTGAGCCGAAGGCAGTTGCTTAACCAACTGAGCCACCCAGGCGCCCTGCATAATTATTTTTAAAGAGCATTCAATTAGATCAATTATCAACATTAACACTTCTGAAAAATCCATTTCTACCTTCCCCAATTTACATTCATTATGAACTGCTCCACACATTCACATTCCAAACTCCGAAACCCCTGTTTAAGCTTGGAGACTCTTTCTCACTCCTTCCTTTCTTTCTGTAACACATTCATTAGATAGAACAGCCTCCCTCCCAGCAAGCAAAAGGAGGACAATAACTGAAAGTAAAAATAAAGAGAAAGTGGGAAAGCTGGTTAACACTCAATTTCTGTATTATCCACTGTTTTTAAAATTCCTCATATTTGATTATCACCAAACTAAGCATAGAACTTTATCACCGAAATAAGCATAAAAGCACAGGATATTCTTCTACAGTACATTTTTTTTTACAATACATATGAACAAAGTATACAAAACTTTATATTTCAATAAGATCAAGTTTTGAGACAAATATTTCCACTGTGCTGTTAATTTCTTACAATATTCATCCAATGTCTTTGAAAGTAAAGGGAAAAACCCCTTGTGCATTCAGTGTCATGCTTTGAGCAATACATCTTTGCAGATTATTCTAGAATAATATATACCTCCAAGAGTAGTGTGAAATCTAAGTAAACCCAAAATAATCATTTCCTTTTTTTTTTTTTTTTTAACTTTTGAGAACTTTATTTAGTTTCCAGGACCAGATACTGAGTACTGTAAATTTCCAGGCTTTTGACTTCAACCCCAGCAACAGTATTTCACCTTCAAAAGTTTTAATGATTTTTACTGGAATGTCAATGGTCTTCATGGTTTGCTGGTTACATTTTCAGGTCACATTTCTCCTGCTCTGTTTTATTTTTGTGCATTTTTCCAGCAAGTGTGTTTGTTGTCTTCTCCCTGAAGAATCTTATTCCACTCTTCAAGGACCTTTGCCTCTTCCAGAAGGGCTTTTTCCTCCTCTTGAAGAGCCCTATTTTCTTCTCTAAGAGCCTTGTTCTCTTCACGAAGGGCCTGTTCCTCCTTCCACAGAGCCTGTTCTTCCATCTCTAGTGCTGTTCCTTCTTTCATCAGGGCTTGTTCCTGCATCTTGATTGCAATCTCCTGGTGTTGCAAGCCTTTTATCTCCTCATGGAGAGACCTTATTTCCTGAAGAGCTTTTGGCTCTTTCTGGAAGGCCTTCTCCTATTCTCTGAGAGCCTTGATCTGAGCTTCCAGGGCTCGATTCTGTTGCCAATAAAACTTTCTTTCTGTGTTCAAAGCATTGATTTTTTCCCCTGCTGGTTTTTGGCTCTCCGAAATCACATTTTTAAACTTCCATAGGACCTTGTTTTGCTGTCTCAAGGATTGATTTATCTCCCGGATCAACTGGTTGTCCATTTGGAAGGTTTTGTTTTCTTGTCGAAGAGCTTTATTTTCTCCCCAAAGGGACTTGTTTTCTTTTCTAAGAGCCTTGTTCTCATCCCTGGACAACTTATTGTCTCTCTGAAGATTTTTTTCCACCTCATGAGACTCATGTTTGAGCTTATTTTGATCTTGGGTGAAAGAGAAAAAAGAGGAAAACAAGTGCAATATTTTGTCTCTATTTATCCACTTTGATTGAGAGACAACCATTATTTCTTAGTGTTTTATCTGAGCAAAATATATATACTCCAAGTGTTCTGGGTTCTGCCAAAGGTGAACTAATGATGTTTACAACAAAAAATGGTCCTAAATTTGTTGCAAATTTGTTCATATAGAATTGGTTGTTGTGTTGACTTGTACAGATAATATAGCAGGGATGTAAACAAGGCTCAGTCAGGCCCACTGCAGGAGAAAAACAGTCAAAACATGAAGACAATTCAGTAACTTACTATTAGATTGGTGTAAAAAAGTTTAAATCTCAACACATGTAAATTGCAAATTAATAATTCTAGGATACATATCGAATAATGATCAAGGTTAATGTATTGAATTGTTTGTGTTAAACTGAGTTAAGCTCTGAGTTAAAGTACTTCTACCAAGCTAATTAATCTTCCTCTATTCATTATTTATAATTATTCTACTGGTTATTGATGTGGAAAAATATCACGTAATATATAAACATTTCTGGCTTTGTAAGAATTAGAAAACATTTTTCAAAGAAGTTATACACCATAAATTTACCATATTTACTTAGATATTGAGTAGTGTTATCAGATATTTAAACAGACATTCATGCTTACATTTCTGTGGTCTCTGAATTCCCAGCAAGGCTGATTTCTTTTAATACTAGAAAACAACTAGGCAACATTTTATGTCATCTATAGTGATGTCATATAATGTTGACACTAATGAGATAATGGGTACTATATATATATATATATATATATATATATACATAGTGTTTGGCTGTTTTTTTAGTGTGTATTTTAGGAAAAATGTAAATTAAAATGTAAGGTTAGATTTAATGCTTTTCTGTATTATTAAATGAAGATGTATTTAGTTCTTGCTTTGATGTAAATTATTATAATTAACTTCAAACATTGAGTTTTGTTATTAGCAAAGTTATTTTATTTTATCCTGGAATTGACAAATATTAGGAAACACCATACAATCAAAGGTGAAAGTATTTTAAATGATTTTAAGATCACTGATGAATAATGTGCAGTAAATAAATTTATATGTTATACCAAGAAAATAGCACTAGCAACATTTTAGTTCTAGTAATCTTATCTAAGGTGAATTTTATATTATTCAACATATGTTCACTGCTAGAATATAAAGCAGAAGACGTGGGTCAGGGGGATAAGGGAAATAGGGCATAGGGATTAAAGAGTATAGTTATGATGAAAAAATGATATTAAAAAAGCCATATAGTAAAACAAATTTTATAGTGTTAATTCAAGGAAAGATAAGTAAACCAATAGATCAGAATAGGAGCTTAGAAACAGACCCACATATTTATGAACATTTGCTCCATGGAACAAAACTGATGAATCTCACAAACAGTAAAGTCAAGTAAAATAAATAGTATATACCACATGACTTCATTTAAATAAAAACCCATATCATGTAATAATATATGATATTATAAGTCAAAGTAGAAGTTACTTCAGAGAGTAGGAATGTGCTACTGTTGGGGTGATGGTAGTGTTCAATTTTTAGTTATAAGTGGGGATTCCATGAGTTTGTTCTTTTTTTGATAATTCATAGAGCAGCCCACATGATTTATAAACTTTTCTGCAGGTATGATTTACTAAAATAAAAATAATAATGTAAAAAGGCAATAGGAGAAAGAATTCATGTGCAGATTGATCTATCTTTGAATTTGATTTTTTTATAGAAGTCTACCACTTAATAGCAATGTCATTTTGGACAACTTATTGAATTTTTCTCTCTCCCATTTCATCAACTGTCTAGTGAGGAATATCTAATCATTTCCTTATGCAGATACAATGAATTAAAACACATGTAAAGAACTTAGAATTTTGCCTGGCCCATAATAAGTGTGAGTCACCATCATCATCATCATCATTTTGTTTTTAATTTACTTATAGTGAAAGAACTTTCTAGAATGTCTTTACATCTGTATCAAATGACACTGATTGTTTTTCTAGTACCTTGATTCACAAAATTTACTGTGTTTCAAAAATTTCACAAAATTCTTGGTCAAATTAATGTGTCCATTCTTGGCAAATACATTATTTCAGGTCTCTTCAGATAAATCATAAATTTCAAGGTGGTCTGGCCTTTGGTGTGATTTAAATAAATAGGAGAAAGAGAGGCAAAGAAAATGACTTTTTAGCTGTTTATTAATAATGAAGATACAGACTCAATTAAAGGAAAACAAATGCCATGTTTAGTAACAACATCATTTTAGAAAGGTTCTAAATTTTCGAACTTTTTCTAAACATCCGTTTATCTATTTGTAGTTGAATTATCTGGTTTCAGACTTTTAATTTATTTTAACCTGTAGACTAGTGCCATGTTTTATTTATTTATTTTTAAAAATTTTATTTACTTATTTGACAGAGAGAGAGACAGCGAGAGAGGGAACATAAGCAGGGGGAGTGGGAGAGGAAGAAGCTTCCCACTGAGCAGGGAGCCCCATGCAGGGCTCGATCCTAGGACCCTGGGATCATGACCTGAGCCGAAGGCAGATGCTTAACAACTGAGCCACCCAGGCGTCCCAAGTGCCATGTTTTAAATAGTAGTGTAACAATGTTCATATATTTGCAGACTGTGGGGTAAATCAGAATATAGTAGAGATTCAAAATCATGTCCTCAGGAAGCTTCCCTTAACTGGTCAAGAATCTTTCTGCATCATTCTATAATTCATATGATTTATTTTCTGTGTTTTTGCAGTTGAAGGCTTAGCACATTTGATTGCATAAAAATATTTGAACTATTGCAGTCTAGCCCTGGCTCTGTCACTTTCCAGTTCTAAGAGCTTATAAATAATCTCTGACCATAAGTTGTCTCTGCTCTAAAAATCAACCTAAATGATTCTTATCTAAAGTAAACTCAGGCCATCTGAAGATGAACAGCCTCAGGAATATTCAGGACCACAAGCCCTGAGACACTTAAGGAGATAAGGATGAAGTTGAAAATCTCTTAAATGTTCTTAAATCTTAAATTTTGTGTTGCACAAGTGATTTGAGCTCCCAAGACTGGGAAACTAGCACAAAGAAAACAAAGAACAAGCAGGAATGAAGCATGATAAACATTGGGGTTTTGTGGAACCGTCCCCAGTTAGCATTGTTACAGTCTGAATTGTGTTCCCTCCAAATTCATGTTGAAGTCCTAACCCCCAGTACTTCAGAATGTGAATATATTTGGGGATAAGGCTGTAAAGAGGCAATTAAGTTAAAATGAGGTCATTGTGTGGGTCCTAATCCAACATGACCATGTCTTTACAAGAAAAGGACATTTGGATATAAGAAAGGCAGAGAAGAAAGAAAAAAGACTACCATGTCCAAGCCTCAGAAGAAACGAACACCTTAATCTTGAACTTCTAGCCTCCAGGATTGTGGGAAAATAGGTTTCTGTTGTTTAAGCCACCCAGTCAGTGGTACTTTGTTATGGCAGCCCTAGCAAACTAAGAAAAGCATCCTTCTATCCTTCTTCTCTGCTTAGGTTTTGGGATTAAAAAAAAAAAAAAAA
>NC_138371.1:141958837-141980983 GCF_054177405.1 Leptonychotes weddellii | reverse complement strand
GCCTTGTGAGTGAGCATTTTCAGTCATGCACCACAATGGCTCTTTATTCTGTTGCCTCTCATGGAACTGTTTACAGTTAACAAATCTGCCTCCTAGGGAGGTTTCTTTCTTATGTGAAGTTAACCAATTTAGAACCAACTTGAGTTTCTGTGGTTCTTTGCACTGGTTAGAAGACTCAGAGGGCGCCTGGGTGGCTCAGTTGGTTAAGCGACTGCCTTCGGCTCAGGTCATGATCCTGGAGTCCCGGGATCGAGTCCCTCATCCGGCTCCCTGCTCAGCAGGGAGTCTTCTCCCTCTGACCCTCCTCCCTCTCATGCTCTCTGTCTCTCATTCTCAATCTCTCAAATAAATAAATAAAAAATCTAAAAAAAAAAAGAAGACTCAGGGTATGCCCTGTTCCTAGTTTCCTTCTTGACTAGGAATAAAAGATTTAGGGCTGCTAATCTAGCCCAACCCATATGGTCTTTGCATTTACATTTTAAAGCTAGAACCTCCCTAGTGCTGTGAAGTACACACAAACTTTAGCTGGCACATGATATAAAATTAGCAAATATTCTATAAATCAGATTTTTAAATATCTATAAAGATGTAAGATTCTCAGAAAAAAAAAAAAGATGTAAGATTCTCTTGCTTCATCTTTGCCTACTTAGGAAATGCTGAACTTGTGAAGTAAGCAATGAAAATATGCATGCCGAAGCCACCTGAACTAACTACACATAGGTTGTTAGCTAGATCACAAGCAATCTAGCCTTTGCAGTGGGTAGCTATGAAGTCTCCATGTCTTTTGCTTGCTAAACCCCAGCAACCAGCCTTTACTTATTAGACCCCAATCATGAGGTTCTGCTTGCTGTTAAGCCCCAGGAGGTGTGTCTTGCAGAGCACTGAAGCACCCCAGGTGGTACCCTGTAAGCTTTCTCTGAGGTCCAAGCTACTTTGCCAAGCTTATAGATATCTAGCACTTATTCTGAAGTCTAGGCATCTTTTCTTAAGGTGATGCCTTTACCCAAGTCCCTGTAGTCACCACAGAACTGGCTTGAACATCCTGCGCAGACCTCAGAAATGAAAAAAACAAAAACAAAAAAAACCCTCAGCTGTAAAAATATCACTTGGATAAACATAAGTCTCTTCCAGGTTTAAAATACCTTGCCCACAAAGTAAAATCTAAGGCCTAATGCCATATATCCTGTACACATGGGTAGCCTTAATCACTTTCTTAAATTTCTTTTTTGTTTTATGTTTTAGAAGGTCTAAAGAGTGTAGTAGAGTTTAAGGTCTCTGAAATTAACTGCTCAAAACTGCAGATATCCCAAGGAGGGATGGAGCCTTGTAAAGCACAAACTTTTCAGGAAATCATTTAATGGTAGGTACCTCCTGGGGTGCCTGGGTGGTTCAGATGGTTAAGCATCTGCCTTCGGCTCGGGTCATGATCTCGGGGTCCTGGGGTCGAGCCCCGCATCGGGCTCCCTGCTCAGCGGAGAGTCTGCTTCTCCCTCTCCCTCTGCTTGTGCTCTCTCTGTCTGTCTCCCTCTCTCTCAAAATGAATAAATAAAATCTTTAAAAAAAATAGTAGGTAGCTCCTGTCGGTAGGAAAAGTTATACAAATTCGAGTTAATCAGCCCACCTATCCAAGGCAGAATGAGTAAAGTGGTGTCGAGGGATCAGAAAGTACACTAATTGAGAACCTTCCAATGGATATTAAGAGAAATGTCCCTTCTCACCCCCAAGAAGTAACAAGTGAACAGAGAACTACCATTGGGGAAAACTGTTGATGGGAGGGCATGCAGGAACAGGTATGAGAGTCTTCAGTTCTGTAGGAATAGGGGATTAAGGATAAATAATGCAACCCTAAGAAGTTTGGGCAGTAGCCAGAAAATCAGGAAACTAGAAATAAGATTTAAAATTGCCAGACCAGACAATGACAGCCTTTCATTTTGTTGTATCTGTTTGAAAAGGTCAACATTGACTTTGATTGTGGAGATCAGTTAGGATATGTTCCAATTTAAATATCACTTTCAACCCTAAAATTCCATTATTGCCTTAAAAAGATGACAATCAATGCCAATAACAACAAAAAACAACTGTTTAATTTTAACTTGCATTCAAAGAACATTTCCTGAAGTTAGGGAAACGAAATACAATCACCACAATGGTTTGTTTGAGTTAAGCGACTATCTAATTTCTTTATAGAAAATTACCTTTCTTCCTTAAAACACTGTGAGGCTGCCAAATCTACTCCTGTGGTAGTGAAGAGCCTCATGCTATTTGGCTTCTGGGCTCCATCTGCGTTTGTCTGCATCTGCTTTCATCCTCCTCAAACTCTTCTCAAAAGGAGCACAGAGAATCTGCAATTCACGTCAGGGCACCCTGCCAGATTAGAAGCTGCCAAATATCAACATCAGGTTTTGTGAGAAAAATTAAGTTACTTAAGCCTCCTCTCTAGCACAGCAATAATGTTGGATGAAAGGTTATGCAGTTTGAATCTCTATTTCTACCCTGCTGGGAAAAGATAATTTGGAAGTGAAAATGTGAGGTTATGATGTGATTTGGACATTTTATGGTGACCTAACCTTTTCAACTGCTATTCTTACTGTGTCTGGTTATCATGTTAGTGAATTTTTTTTTCCTGTTTTTCTGCAGTTGTCACACTACAACATGGAAGGTAGAATATGAATAGCTTCACATATTAGATTTTTAAAAGGTTTTGTGCTTCTCTGCACATCTTCAATAATTCTTTATTCTGAGCAGCAAAAGTGCTGATTATGCATGCATTTTCATTCTGGTTATTTTCTTCCCAATAAATGATTTGGGGCTGATTTATGATAGCAAAATTTAAAATTTGAGAATGAAAACAGTAAGAAACCCCAAGGACCAGATATTTAATGGGACATTTGATTAATATTTTCAATATTAATTTTGCTCATCAGTAAATGGTAATAATGATAGCATATCCTCAGGTTTACTCTGAGGTTTAAACAAATTAATATACGTAAAAAGTTAATAATAGCTAGTGATGAATAAAATTAGTTGCAATTATAATATTAATTATATTAATGCATATTTTGAATTCCAAATGAAGATTAAAAACTGTTAGTAACAACAGCAGTAGTATTTTAAATGTTTGTAATAAATGTTAGGAACAAAATGAAAATTCTAAATTTAAATATCTATCTATCTGTAAAATCTAAAAACAAAATATTTCTATTACTTTCTCAAAGTCACTTGGTTACTATGAAAAAGCAGAACCCCAGAATTGGGCTACAAATATGTGACTGTTCTATGTTATGAATTTTCACAGATCAAATAGATATCAGAATCTTAGAAGTCTTGGGTGAACTTTTTCAGACTGCACTTCGAGGAGCATGATTTTTGGCTTCTTGAATACTAGATATAATTTGCTGATCCCTCCAAAAATACTTGGTCATTGTATATTTGAGTATACACATGATTTTTATACGATGTCCCAGAAAAGAGGACTGATTAAGATATAATAGAATTAGAGTAGATGTACAGACATGCTGTAAACCAAGTGGCCTACTTGCTGAATAAAAAAAGAAGAAAAAAGGACTTGTTTTATTTATGAGTGTAAGCAATAAATTATTATCACTGGTAGTAAGGGAGTTGATTTGGTGACTTTATCACTCAAGATCTTCCATAGGTCCTTCTGTGTTTATGTGTGAATGTGTGTGCATTTTCCTTTTTCTTTACATACACTGAAGAACAGTTTTCATGCCTTGTTTACTTTCTAAAGAAACTTTTTGAATTTTTTGAGAGCTTGACTCTACAGGATACTTTCATCATTTATTCCGCTTTCTTTAAAAAATATGTAAAGAGATCTTAAGCTATTTCTAGCAAGTCAAATTGTCAATATTAATATATCTCATCATTTAATGAGCCTTAGATCATAGATTTTATGGCCCACAAGATTAGAAGACTCCAAAATTATCGAATGGGTCTCTCAAAGTCTCACTCAAAAGACAGAAGAGACAAAGATTTTGAGATAAACTATTGCAAACATTTTTCCATATATATTTTTTAAATCATTTCTATCCCACAAATTCTTATGATGCGAAAGGCAGAAAGACAGGTTCGTTTTGCAGTCTTGTTGAGGTCCCATGTCTCCACTGATATTTCATAATGGGCGACTGCACTAATTGGTGCTGCACTGTGCTTTTAAAAAATTCAAGTTTTCATATTTAATTTTAATGAAGCTGTAGCCTAAAAGTGAGATGCACAAAATGACTGTTATTCTGAAGTAATTGGTTAGGGCAATTTAAATGATAAAGGAAATTAATTATGTAAATGTTCAGCTATTCTCCCCATTCAGCCTTGATGAGCTTCAGCAGAGAATAGGAAAAGTTGTGCATCTTTTTCTTTTTCCTTCACACCCTATGAGAATAATATTCACTAGCTCAATGAAACTGATGCATTCCTAAAAATAAATATGCTGCAACATATATTGTATAGAGCAGAGTATATGAATCTAATATATTTATAAAAACACCATAGATATTAAAGGTTGAAAGAATAGAGGTATAATTTTAACAAGAGAGGAATGGTTTATAACTCAGAGTAATAATAAGAAAGTGCCTTTTTATAGCATCTAGCATAGCTTAGAGGAATTTAGAGATAATTGAATCCACCATCTTCACTTCAGATAGAGATGCTGATGTGGAGAAAAGACTGAGCTTCATGCCTAAGGCTGTATAACTGGTTAGCAACAGACCCTTCACCAGATTCAAGGTATTTGATGTGAAGAATAGATTGCTTTTTGGTATGTCATAGCTAACTTCAATTTGAGTGATACAATTGTTTTATTTCTTCTTAAATAGTGAAAATTCTGCTAAGAACTTTTATGATTTAAGGACATATTTTTTTCTGACTCCTAGTTTTAAATGAGCTTGAAAAAGAAAATCCTTCTATGATTTGCTTAAGCAACCCATGAATTCATTTCTCTTTTGTGATGTAGGGTCACAAAGTACTTGCTTGTGTTTGTAAGACTCCTGTAAAAATCCTTAGCCATGATTTACACATTTTCATATTTCTCTGAGGGAAGTAGAGAAGAAACAATAGTAATTTTGAGCAGACCTACACTTGAGAATGACAGCCACAGGAGATGACAGAAAAGGAGAATGGAGGCAGTTTGTTTTGACTTTATGATGTGAGAAAACCTACTTTTTTTCAGGGACTCTGATCTACTTAAGAAATATATATTGTATTTAAATCAAAAGCACATAGAATATTCTTGGGATACCTGGGTGGCTCAGCTTGTTAAGCGTCCAACTTGTGATTTCAGCTCAGGTCATGATCTCAGGGTCCTGAGTTCAAGCCCTACTAGGGCTCCATGCTCAGCATGAAGTCTGCTTGAGATTCTTTCTCCGTCTCCCTCTTCCCCTCCTCCTGCTTGCTCTCTCTCCAAAAATAAAATAAAATAAAATAAAAGGATATAGAATTATTTATTTATTTAAATTTTAAATTAACATATAATGTATTATTTGTTTCAGGGGTACCGGTCTGTTATTCATCAGTCTTACACAATTCACAGCGCTCATCATAGTACACACCCTCCCCAGTGTCCATTTCCCAGCCACCCTATCCCTACCGCCCCCCTCCACTCCAGCAATCCTCAGTTTGTTTCCTGAGATTAAGAGTCACTTACGGTTTGTCTCCCTCTCCAGTTTCATCTTGTTTCATTTTCCCCTCCCTTCCCCTATGATCCTCTGTCTTGTTTCTCAAAATCCTCGTATCACTGAGATCATATGATACTTATCTTTCTCTGATTGACTTATTTCGCTTAGCATAATACCCTCAAGTTCCATCTATGTTGTTGCAAATGGCAAGATTTCATTTTCTTTTGATGGCTGCATAATCTTCCATTGTATATATATACCTCATCTTCTTTATCCATTCCTCTATTGATGGACATCAGGCTCTTTCCATAGTTTGGCTATTGTGGACATTGCTGCTATAAACATTGAGGTGCATGTGCCCCTTCGGATCCTTACATTTGTATCTTTGGGGTAATACCCAGTAGTGCAATTGCTGGGTCGTACGGTAGCTCTATTTTCAACTTTTTGAGGAACCTCCATATTGTTTTCCAGAGTGGTTGCACCAGCTTGCATTCCCACCAACAGTGTCAGAGGGTTCTCCTTTCTTCGCATCCTTGCCAACATCTGTCATTTCCTGACTTGTTAATTTTAGCCATTCTGACTGGTGTGAGGTGGTATCTCACTGAGGTTTTGATTTGGATTTCCCTGATGCCAAGTGATGTTGAGCACTTTTTCATGTGTCTGTTGGCCATTTGAATGTCTTTTTTGCAGAAATGTCTGTTCATGTCTTCTGCTCATAGCATATAGAATTTTTTGAAGTGAATCAGATGTGATCCCTGTCTTTAAGTTATAAACAATTAACTGAGAGTATCAGGAAAAACATGAAGCAGAACATTAACTGAGAGCACTCTGAAAAAGCACTGAGAGAGTACATGGCACATAATCAGTGCTGAGCAGATATTCTCAGGTACTAAATTGGAATGAGATAAACACTTAATAATGCTTGTAGGCTAGCACAAGGAAAGAGGCATTTATGGTAGGACTTGAATAAATAGGTAGGATTTTAACTACTGTAACTTGACAGAATGAACAGATGAAGGAAGCAATGTGAGAAAAATTAGGAAGACAGAAAAATAATAGGCATTTCAGTAAGCAAGATTAAATATAATTCTAAAAGATCTCTTCCTTTACGCTGATCATAAACATTCATGTAAAGAATGCAGGTATGTCATCTCTTACCTGAAATGAACAATAAATTGGCCTAAATTCTTTAGTTTGTTTTCATTTCCTCTGTAAAATTGCTTTCATTTCAGAATTGTGCTTTTTTAATAATGTAGATCTAACTGTATAATGTTCTTTTATACATACATGGTCATTGCTTTCCTTTCTCATGTTTCTTATTCTTACATATGTTACCAACATTTGCATTATTTATATCTTTAGAGATAAAGCATGATCTGTAAATTTCCATGTTTGCTTTGTGACAGCCTGCTGAATGATAGTAGACTAATTGTAAGCAAAAAAAAATCAGTTCTTTCTTACCAAAAGACAGATTGCCTTAAGTAGGGCAACTGTTATGAAAATTGAAAATTTAAAAGCCTCAACCCAACAGATGTTGCTGTTTCTGCCAAATATTGCTCTATCTCTAAGCCCCATTTCTGAAAAAGTGTGTAAGTTAATCAGCAGAATATAATTTTATTTGCAAAATTCATATTGATAATCCCTCTCAGTGTAATTTAAATTTTTAGAAACATCTAATTGTTAATATTGTTTATTTTGTTTATTTTTTAATATTCTATTTATTTATTTGAGAGAGAAACAGAGAGAGCGCGCAAGAGATCACAAGCAGGGTGAAGGGCAGAGGGAGGAGCAGACTCCCTGCTGAGCAGGGAGCCTGATGTGGGACTCGATCCCAGGACTCTGGGATCATGACCTGAGCCAAAAGCAGACGCTTAACCAACTGAGCCACTCAGGCACCCATTAATATTGTCTAACAATGTCTTAAATTCAAAGTTATATGTGACCTTGTCTTTTTTAAATTCACTCATTGACAGACTTTATTTCACTCTTTAATTAAATTGGTTGCAGTATTTTGTAGTGACCATATTGTTGTTGTTGTTGTTTGAGTAGACTCAAGTGAATTTTTTGACATTGAAGTGTCTCTTTTGGGATGCCTAGTTGGTTCAGTCAGTTAAGCATCTGCTTATGATCACAGCCTTAGTAGGAGTCAGGAGTTTTACTAGGGTGTGGGTCTGTTAAGATTTTTGGAAAAGGTCATGTTTAAATGAGTCCAGAAAAATATGGAACTGGATACTAGGAAGGTTAAAAGAGTCATAGGTAAGTTCATGTTGAGATTCAGCACAAGTAAACTCATATATAAAGGACAGGCTTGAAATAAGGGGGAAATGAAGTTGGGAAGGGAAAGGGATCAAATCATGCTTTATTGGAATATATTAATTTTTCCTTTTTTCAAGATTTATGTATTTACTTGAGAGAGAGAGAGCAGAGGAGGAGCAGAGGGAGAGAAAGAGAGAGAGAGAGAATCTCAAGCAGACTCCATGCTGAGCATGGAGCCCAATGTGGGGCTCAATCCCATGACCCATGCGATCATGACCTGAGCTGAAATCAAAAGTTGGACACTTAAGCAACTGAGCCACCCAGGTGCCCCTATAGATTCTTTTTTTAAATGGAAAATCATAAATGTTTTAACTTGAAGCATGAGAAACCCAGCTTTTTAATTAGGTAAAATTTCAGTAGCCAATGTTTTTGAAGACTCACTATATCCCAGTATTTGGAGATATACTGGGAAATAAATCCATAAATAAAGAATTTTTGCACTTATGGAGCTTAAATCCTAATAGAGAATATAGATATTAAATAAGCAATTAAAATAAATCTTCATCAATGTAATTATTAGAAAATCACAGATTTCAATGAAAAATTAAATCCATGAATTTAGTTCTAAATGTTGAATTTTGAGGTTATAGGCCATCTAGGAACACATGTGCCTAGTCTTTTGGATCTGTGAGGCTGCAACTGAATGAAAAAGTGGGTTCTGTAGATAAAGATGTAGCTATTAAAATGGAGGATGAATTGGAGTAAATGAAATAGTCCAGGGCAAATTCAGAGGAAGGTCCAGGAGAACAACTTGGTGCAAAGGAATATATCAAGTATAAGCACAGATAGGTCATTTTCCAAGCAGGACTGAGAAGCAAAGCCAGAGAAGCTGGAGGATATCTACAGAACAAGGAAAAGAAGTTCAAGAAATATATCATGGTCGAATTAAGTGATAATTTGGAAACTGTGTTTTTTAATGCTTTTGTTAGTATAATTTCAGTGAAATAGTATTGAAAATAATTATTATACTTGGTTGAAAAGTGAATGAAAGTTTAATAAATTAAAGCAAGAATTGTACAGAATTATTTTGAAGAGTTTAGTATTGGAAGAAAAAAGTTACTGGAAGGTGATATTGAGTGAACAAATTTTTTTGTTTTAAATTAAAAATGCTTAAAATTAATTAATTAATTAGCTAACTAATTAAAATGCTTGACCTTGTGCATGAAGTAATCCTGTTGCAGGGAGGGAGAACCTATAGTGTGTGTGTGTGTGTGTGTGTGTTTATGTGTGTACATATGTGTAATTATATAGAAATATTTAGAAAGGATTCTGTGTAACTCATTTTCAGTATTTGAACATCCATCTTGAACAACTGTGAGGTGTCTATTACTTTTCTTGAACCTGATTTTCCAAAGTGCCCTTTAGTCCTACTAGTTAAACTTCTGAGAGTTTTCTCCATCTTTGTATTTGGCCATTGCAAGGATAGAACAAAGCAAGCTGCAACCTCAGTGAGGGAAAGTGGTTAAGAATAAGTGCCCTACTCACACCACTTTTATTCCACATAGTACCATAAGTCCTAGTCAGAGCAATCAGACAAGAAATAAGAGGCATCCATATTGGTAAAGAAGAAGTTAAACTGTCACCATTTGCAGACAATATGATACTATACATAGAAAATTTTAAAGATTGCACACACACACACAAAAAACTACTAGAAGAAATTAATTCCATAAAGTGGCAGGATACAATATTTAATGCCCAGAAATCAGTAGTGTTTCTATACACTAACAATGAAGTTGAAGAAAGAGGGATTAAAAACAAAAAACAACATCATTTACAATTGCACCAAAAATAATAAAATACCTAGGAATAAACAACCAAAGTGGCAAAAGTCCTATACTCTGAAAACCATAAAACATTGACAAAAGATATTGAAGATGACACAAACAAATTGAAAGATAATCCATGCTCATGGATTAGAAAAATTAATATTGTCAAAATGTCCATATTATCCAAGGCAATCTACATATTCAGTGCAATCTCTATCAAAATAACAACAGCATTTTTCACAAAACCAGAACAAATATTCAGTAAAATTTGTATGGACCCACCGAAGACCCTGAATAGCCAGAGCAATCCTGAGAAAGAAGAACAAAACTGGGAGTATTATAATTCCAGATTTCAAGTTATATTACAACGTTACAGTAATCAAACAATATGGTACTGGACACAATAGTAGACACATAGATCAATAGAACAGGACAGAGACCTCAGATATAAACCCACATCTATATGGTCAATTAATCTATGACAAAGGAGGCAAGAATATAAAGAATTGTTTTCAATAAATGGTGCTGGAAAACTGGACAGCTACATGCAAAAGAATGAAAGTGGACTATTTTCTAACACCATACATAAAAACAAACTCAAAATGGATTAAAGACCTAAATATGAGACCTGAAGCCACAAAAATCCTAGAAGAGAACATAGGCAATAATTTCTCTGACATTGGCCATAGCAACATTTTTCTAGATAGGTCTCCTAAAGCAAAAGAAACAAAAGCAAAAATAAACTGTTGGGACTACATCAAAATAAAAAGCTTTTGCACAGCAAAGAAAACAATCAACAAAACAAAAAGACAACCTACTGCATGGGAGAAAATATTTGCAAATGATATATTTGATAAAGGGTTAATATCCAAAATATGTAAAAAACTCATACAACTCAACACCAAAAAACAGTCTGATTAAAAAATGGGAAGAGGACCTGAATAAACATTCTTCCAAAGAAGACGTACAGATGGCTATCAGACATATGAAAAGACGTTCAACGTCACTCATCATCAGGGAAATGCAAATCAAAACCACAATGAGATACCACCTCATGCCTGTTAGAATGGCTAAAATCAAGAAGACAAAACACAAATGTTGGCAAGGATATGGAGAAAAAGGAACCCTCTTGCGCTGTTGATTGGAATGTAAATTGGCATAACTACTGTGGAAAATAGTATGGAGGGTCTTCAAATAGCTAAAAATAGAAATACCATATGATCCAATAATTCCAATATTGGGTATTTAACCCAGTGAAAATGAAAACACTAGCTCAAAAAGATACATGCACCCCTATGTTTATTGCCGCATTATTTACAATAGCCAAGGCATGGAAGCAACCTAAGTGTCCATCGATAGGTGAATAGATAAGGTATATATGCAATGGAATATCACACAGCTATAAAAAAGGGTGAGATCCTGCCATTTGAGACAACATGGATGGACCGAGAGATATGATGCTAAGTGAAATAAGTCAGACTGAGAAAGACAAATACCATATGATTCCACTCATAGAGAGAATCTAAAAAAATGAATGAACAAAAAGTAGAATCAGAACTATAAATACAGAGAATAAACTAATGGTTGCCAGAGCAGAGGGAGTTAGAGTTTAGGCAAATGCATGGAGGGGAGAGAGAGATACAGGCCTCCAGTTATGAGAAGAGTAAGTTATGGGAATAAAAGGCAAACCATAGGAGTACAGTCAGTGACACTGTAATAGCAATGTAATGGGACAGATGATAGCTATAGTTGTGAATATTCCATAATGTATAAATTTGTCAAATCACGACATTGTATACCTGAAACTAATGTAATATTGTGTGTCAACTATACTCAAATAAAAAAAGAAATGAAAAATTAAAAAAGTAAATAAATTAAAACAAGGGAACTAAAAAATTAAATAAATAAGTGCCCTGCTTTGATCGAGAGGACTTAAATTATTTTTGTCCTCCCTCATGTGAATACAAAACAAAGTTTAAGGAATTACATAGGAATGTAAAACAATATATATATTTTTTATTTATCAGCAATCTCCAGAGGTCTTCAGCATGACCTTATAAATTTCTTAGGACACAGTCGCTGCAGCAGAAGACTAAGCGGGGACAAGGATGTGAAGAAATATGGCCATCAAAGCCATTACCCTTTGAAACTGATCCAGCAAGTAAAAATATCTATAGGTTGGCTAAATGAATTTAAATAACAATAGAAAGAAAAAAGAATAGCTTGTGGAATATGCTTCTACCAAGAACATCTGAGAACTACAAGAAACAGGCACTATAAGCTGGGTACCAGGAGTTGCTACCATGAGAGAAATGAAAGCTTAGTAGTGATTCTGCATGCATCCATCATCAGGAGCCATTACTAACAGCCACAATGGGGAAAAAGTGCTGCCCATGAGGTCTGTCTCTAGGATCAGAAAATTAATGGTTTGAATAAGGAGATATCATTGCTCAGAAATTTCTGCACCACTGACAATAAGGAAGGAATATCTCTTGAAAGAGATGGCTCACATTTTTCTTTAACTCCTGTGCACTTAAATTATTTATTAGTATTATTTTTATTGTTATTATTTTATATTATTTTGCTTTATTCTATTCACAGATAATAAATAAAAAAAACTATTCAGAGAAAAATGAAAAACTCTTTTTCCTTAGAAACCAGATGTTTTGGAGTCTTAAATACATACTCAGAGTATTAAAACAATCTGAGACAGGAGAAAAAAAAAAGACATAGACTTTGAGGATTGAGTTGATAGACCACACGGTCCAAGAAAAGATTTTTTTTTTTTTTTAAAGATTTTATTTATTTATTTGAGACAGAGAATGAGGTAGAGCATGAGAGGGTCAGAGGGAGAAGCAGACTCCCTGCCGAGCAGGGAGCCCGATGTGGGACTCGATCCTGGGACTCCAGGATCATGACCTGAGCCGAAGGCAGTCGCTTAACCAACTGAGCCACCCAGGCGCCCGGTCCAAGAAAAGATTTTATGAGGGGTGCCTGGGTGGCTCATTCTTTAAGCGTCTGCCTTCGGCTCAGGTCATGGTCGCAGGGTCCTGGGATCGAGCCCCGCATCAGGCTCCCTGCTCCGTGGGAAGCCTGCTTCTCCCTGTCCCACTCCTCCTGCTTGTGTTCCCTCTCTCACTGTGTCTCTCTCTGTCAAATAAATAAATAAAATCTTAAAAAAAAAGAAAAGATTTTATGAATTGTGATACACAGAGATAATAGCAATTTCATGTTTTTATGTTTGGTATGCACTAAAAGTACAAATATCAAATTATTTTAATTCAAATGTGTTTTAAAATTTATATGAAAAATGTATTTTAAGTATTGAAATATTTTCTAGAGGAAATGTTTACTCCTGGTTATGAAGAATAACTTACAATAGACCAATCCTCCCACTAAGAACAACTGTAGAGTTTAGGTACAGTTATTAAAAACAAACCAAACCAAACCAAACAAACAAAAAAAAACAGCAGTTTGGAAGCTGTCATACAACAAACAAAACAGCCAGGATTAAACTAATTTGAGTTTTAATTTCCCCATTTAGAGAATGGGACTAGTAGTTTATAGAAAGTGATGATAATGATGCTGATGATTGCTGATATTTATGCAATACATGCTATATGTCAAGTATTGTAAGAAGTGTATTGATCGTTTTTGTCCAACAGTGCCATGTTACCAACTATTATTATAATCTCTATTTTACAAATGGGAAAACATCGAATAAGTGTCCAAACCTGGATTAAAATATAATTTTCTCTGGCTCTAGGGATTTAGTGTTTAATCAGTTTGTCATGTAACCTATCTACGTATCAAAAAAATAGGTTAAGCATCTAATGAATTGCCTGGCTCACAGAAAGTCCTCTCTATCCACAACAAACCTGTTCCACCTTATGTACCCAGCCCCTGGTGTTTCTTCTGCTCATCTTTTGTCCTGTAATGCTCTTTACTCATTGGTTTTCAAGATTTGTTTTCTCAATTTTATTTAAGTTTCTGCATAAATATCATCTCCTCAAAAAGTTCATTCCTGGCTCCAGTAACTAAAATTGCCTCACTGTTATTTCCACCTCCTTACTTGCTTTATTTGCTTACTATGCCCAATCATCCCTTAATTTTATTATTATTATATGAAAATATACAAATATACACTAAATATATGATGTGTTTCCTTCACATACTGTTAGCTCTATATGATAGGAGCATTCCTTTTTTGTTTTGTTTCATGTTATATGCTCCATACCTAGCACAGTTGTTGATTTATAAAACATATTCAAAATACGTTTATTAAAGTAATGATAGCAAGTGTCAAAAAATCCAGAACTAGCAAAATTAAAACCATGGAGTCAGTAAAAATAGCATTTATTTATTAAGAGTTTATTGTGCATATAAGGACAGTTGGTAAACTGGGAGATTTCAGATTCAAAATTTATTTGAAGCTCAGGGGTATGATGTTTCAGGATGGCTTATGAAGTGAAGAATGAGGAAATTGTTTAACCTTTACAATGATTGGTTACTATACTGGGGGCTTCCAGATGGCAGACGATTGGCTAAAAGTGATTATCTTATACTATTTTTAGGAAGATGACTTAGGTTTTTTTGTCTGTTTGTTTGTTTTTGATTATCAGAGGCATTTACAAGGAATAGCCTAAATTAAGTCTCATGTTCATGAAATAAGCTAGATTCAGTTTTGCTTATGTGGCCTAAATAGTTTTTTCTGCTCAGAGAATTTTTAAGCCCAGGCTCCATTTTATATTAACACTACTTTTGTTATTTAAGTTATTGTAAATTGAATTAAGAACTGATGTATAAGAATAAATAATGGAAATACTTTAGCACAGAATAAAATAATGGAAATACTATAAAGTATAATGGTTGTATTAGTCAAGGTTCTCCAGAGAGCAGAATGAATAGGATATATTAATTATAGGTATTTGCTCATATGATTATGTAGACAAGAAATTCCATGATCTACTTACTGTCTGTAAATTGGAGAACCAGGAAAGCTGGTGATGTAATTCAGTCTGAGTCCAAAGGCCCCAGAACCAAGAACCAGTATCTGAGGGCAGGAGACAATGGATATCCCAGCTTTCACAAAGAGAGCAAATTCCTCTTGTCTTTTTCTTCTATTCAGGCCCTCAACGAACAGATTGAATGATGCCTACCTGTATCAGTGAGGGTGATCTTTATTCAGTCTACTGACTTGAATGCTAATCCCTTCTGGAAACATCCTCACAGATACAACCAGAAGTAATGTGTTACCAGCTATCTGGGCATCCCTTAACTCAGTCAAGTTAACACATAAAATTAACCATCAAAGTGGTAATGTCATAAAGTGTGAAAATATCATAATTCAATTTCTAAACACAAATAGAGAAACTGTAGATGTTAAACTAGTCTCAATCCTTTAGAGTTTTGAGTTGTTATTGTTTATTTGTTGGATCCCAAATAAAATAATTAAATGATTATCATTCTTGTCACTCAGTATATCATTTGATTATTGACTGTACTAATTTATAAATGAGGAAACTGGTATTTTAAGTAACTAAATTATTATGTGTACTTTAAAAGTTTCAATCCAAATTAAATTTGTACCCATGTTATGAGTTTGAAAATTTCTTTGATTTTGAAAAGTGCTATTAAAAAATAATACCTTTGGGCTGTCTGGGTGGCTCAGTCAGTTATGCGTCTGCCTTTGGCTCAGGTCATGGTCCCAAGGTCCTGGCATAGAGTCCCGCATCCGACTCCTTGCTCAACGGGGACCTTGCTTCTCCCTCTGCTGGCCTCTCCCCCTACTTGTCCTCTCTCTCTCTCTCTCTGACAAAAAAACAAAAACAAAAACAAAAACCTTTAAAAAATAATACCTTCATACAATAAAAAACACATCTAAATATTTCATGACTAAAGCATATATTAAACATATACATACATATATATTTTTTTAGTTTTTTACCTATTGTGTGTTATTCTATTATATATTCAAGACATATTGTGTCAATATAGCATTTTCTCTCTCCTGTGGTTACAAAATGTAGTTTGTTTTGAAGGGGACAGAAAACTGGGATCAAGTCACAGAGGCATTTTACCTGTCACAGACTAGGAACATACCACAGAGAGCAAAACTGATGGTACTGTGCATCTGTGCATTCAACATTTCATGGCTCAAAGCCACTAAGCTCTTTTCTGCATGACCAACTGACTAATTGCTGTACTTGGCCTTTTCTATTCTCTTCAATTAATGCAATGCACAATTGCACATA
The DNA here is from genome assembly GCF_054177405.1 of Leptonychotes weddellii. Taxonomy (NCBI): domain Eukaryota; kingdom Metazoa; phylum Chordata; class Mammalia; order Carnivora; family Phocidae; genus Leptonychotes; species Leptonychotes weddellii. Next base: position 141,965,017 of record NC_138371.1, on the reverse strand, counting down.
GCAACAGAGTCACCCATACAGAACAGAATCTGGGCCAGAATTAGGCTCTAAATCCCAGAAGCACCTGTTAACAAATATAAAGCGTCCAGATGGTCTAGTTTTTGTGGGGAAGTGTCAAGCATTGACTTATCTGTCTTTCTTACTTTTGGTTTAAGGTCAAAAACATGATCTGTTGGAAGCAGGGAGCCAAATAAAAATCGGAACAATACCTGGGATTAGTGTAGAAACTTCTCAATTTGTTTATCTAAATCTTTATTGCCCAGTGGAGCTCATTGTTATCATTTTCTAAGCATACAAATGGGATTAGTCTATGATTACATGGCAGGCTTCAGTATAATTAGATAGATTTATTTAAACACAGCTATAAATCATAAAAAATGTGAAATATTTGATGACTGTAAATTCAACAGTTTGTGTATTCAAACTTTAGTCTTCAATCAACTTTATTGTTCTGATTTTGTTTGAGATTCTAGAAAATACAAAATGTTACCTTAGCCTAACTCAGCTTTTTATTGTTTTCATTTATTTCAAGCATATAAGCAAAAAAATAATGATGTTACATTATGATATGTTTCAAGTGAATAGTAATTCTCTCACTGCTATAGTATTTAAATTGTGCCTTTTTGTACTTTTGTCACATGCATAATCCTTAGCAATAACAATTAAAACTTTAGTGAACCATCTAGCTATTTTGTATTATAAAAAAAGTTAATGTGATACATAAAAATTTTGCTCCTTCTCACTCTCACATTCTACATGGTTTATCGTAATCTTCTCCTATAATTAATATTTTGTGAAATTTATCTACAAGTAAAGAGAACAAAATTATTTTCTGAAAATAACCACTCTGTCCATTTGTTAAAAACTGAGTAATTTGCAAATACTGCAACTAACAGAAAAAGTGATTTTTGTTTGTTTTCCCATTTATGCCAAAGCTCTAAGGAATTTGGTTACTAAAATGATCACGCTAGCTGCCTCTCATTTAACAGTTTGAATGGACATGACACATACAGTATATTTTACAGCTTTTATTCCAGCTCACAGTTACCAATGGACATCAATTTAGTTCTTTTCCCCCTTTGATTTTTTTTTTCTTATAAAGGAATACATTTTAAAGATAGTAAAGTCTGAATCATTCTTTACTTTCTTACCAAAAATAAGTGATGATATTAGTTGTCACTGGATATTCAAACCCCAAATAGATGCACTTTGTTAACATTTGGAAATGTTATGTATTCTGCTGGAGCGTACTATAATTTTAAGCAGTTGAATTAAAATATCTATGGATATTGAATTGTTTAGATTAATAGATTTAAAAAAAAATATTTACTTATTTTAGAGAGAGAGAGTGCTTGGGGTTAGGGGCAGAGGGAGAGAGAAAATCCCAAGCAGAGTCCCCACCGAGCTCAGAGGTAGATGCAGGGCTCAGTTTTGTAACCCTGAGATCATGACCTGAGCCAAAATCAAGAGTCAGACACTCAACTGACTGAGCCACCCAGACACCCCTGGATTAATCGATTTTTCGCTTTATAAAACCATCATGTAAGAGCTCAAAAGATTAAAAAGTAGTTTACCTAAAACATGTAAAATGTACACCTATGTGTACATATATGTAGGATATATGTGGAAATCTCTATATTCTTATAGAAAAAGAAAATAATTACACTGAGAACTTAATATTTTTTGGAATAAATTTATGTGATGTTCGAGTTTCTAACCTGCTTTTGTTTTGGTCACAATACCTTGTTCAATAACTGATTATGGGATAAGCACTATACTTAAATATGAACATTTAAAGTCACATTAATAGTGAAAATACTTTAATATTATAGCAAAAATTATGGGATGGCTGAGTTTCTCAGTGGCTAAGGCTCTTTCTTCAGCTCAGATCATGATCCCAGGGTCTTGGGATCAAGTCCCACAGCAGGCTTCTTGCTCGGAGTGGGAGAGGAGAGAAGCGGGGAGCCTGCTTCTGCCTATGCCTGCTGTTCCCCCTGCTTGTGCTCTCTCTCTCTCTCTAACAAATACATAAATAAAATCTTTAAAAAATATTATAGCAAAATTATAGAGCTTCTGCATTGAAAAGTCAGATTAAAATTTCTACTCAAGTAAAATCAAGAATTCATTTTAATTTTATTCTGAAGGATAATGTGGAAATAGTACTTATTTATGAGTGGGACATATATGCTAACCTCACTCTAAAATAACAGAAATAGAAATAATCTCTTATGTATATTATTTGGTACTTGTCAAAAATGAAAATGGAAAAATAGAAATTTGGCTTCACAAACTATCAAAGAAGGAAGGAAACAGCCAACTACCACTTTCAGTATGACAGTATGTTTTATTCCCAATTTTTGCTGGAAATAACTAGAAAAGCTACATAAAATATATTAAGGTATATTTGAAGAAATCAAGGAAGTAGAATTAGGAAGAAGTTACAGACCAGAATCTTTGAAAGGGACCAGGACTACATAGGAAAATGAGGCATTTAAGACATGTGTCTATTTGTGAAAGCATGGCTGAAAAGATGAAAAGCTGAGCATAACTTTAAATACTTCTGGTTTGGGGAAAATGCTATACTATGAACTTAAATAAACCAGCCTTTTTTAAGGACTGAAGACTAATTTTGACACATCCCAAGCCCTCAGTGGATTAAAGTGATCTGGTATTGTTAGTGTCCGTAGCCTACTTGTCTGGAATCCAGTGAAATCCTTTCTGGAGAAAGATAACATTACACAGAGCCTCCTCAAATTATCTCAACATTTTCACAATATCTAGTGTTGATATAAAAAATTATTAGACACTGGGGCGCCTGGGAGGCTCAGTCGGTTAAGTATCTGCCTTGGGCTCAGGTCATGATCCCAGGGTCCTGGGATCGAGCCCCTCATTGGGCTCCCTGCTCAGTGGGAAGCCTGCTTCTCCCTCTCCCACTCCCCCTGCTTGTGTTCCCTCTCTTGCTGTCTCTCTCTCTCTGTCAAATAAATAAGTAAAATCTTAAAAAAATATATTAGACACAAGATTGTACGATGAGAGATAAAAGGACCAACAGATAGTAGAAAAAAATATAGTGGCAAGTCAGATGATATCAATATCATTTACAAAATTAAAAAAATAATTTTGCTTGATATGATTAAGGAATTAAAAGGTAATATCAAGAATTTTGGCAGAAAACTAGTAACTATAAAAAAAAAAACAAATGAAGATCTAAAATGAAGTACCTAATTTTGGGTTTATCAATGGATTAGATAGCACTGAATATATATTATCATATTGGGATATGCAGCCAATTCTCACTATTTGCAGATCTCATATTTGTGAATTCACCTACTTGGTAAAACTTCTGTGTAACCCCAAAATCAATACTCTTAGTGTTTTCACCATCTTGCATGGACATGTGCTCATGCAAAATGGTGAAGACTTTGAATAGCCCATGAACACATTCCCAGGTGAGGTCAAACAAGACAGCACTCTGCTTCCTAGTATTGGCTCTCATACTGTAAGCAAGTGTCCTTTTGTGGTCTATTTAGTGCCATATTTCTTGCATTGTTGTGCTTCCCATTGATAATTTCACTGTTTAAAATGGCCCCAAAGCATAATTTTTAAGTGTTGTCTAGCGTTCCTAAGTGCAAGAAGGCTGTGATACGCCATATGGAGAAAATACATGTTAGGCTTCCTACAGGCATATATTGTTGTACTGTTAGCCATGAGATTATTGTTAATGATTCAATAGTGTATATTAAATAAGGTGTCTTTAAGCAGAAACATGCATAAAACAAGGTTATTTATCAGTTAGTTGATGAAAATGTTTTTAGGAATCCAGCCCTGTATTTCTGTAAGACCAGTGGTTCAGTATTCACTAATTCAGTGTCCAGAGCACTTTTATATTGAGCATAACTATCTTGAGTAATAATAATTGACTGTATTACAGAGGAAATTTCCAAAATAAGCACAGAGAGACAAAAAGCTATAGTAAAGAAAAAGAGGAAGAAGAAGGGGGGGAGGGGGAGGAAAAAGAGAAAGGGAAAGAGAAAAAGGAGGGAGGGAGGAAAAGTAAGAAAGAGAAAGGGAAGAAGAAAGGGAAAAAGGGAGGGTGGGAGGGAAGGAGAAAGAAAGAAGAGAACAAAAAGAAAGGAAAAGAAAAAAGAAGGAGTGAGAGAAAAAGAAAAGGAGAAAGAGAAAGGGAGAGAGGGAAGGGAGGGAGGGAGAGAGGGAGGAAGGAAGAAAAATAAAAAGAAAAACAGTATGGAGATTCTTCAAAAACTTAAAAATAGAACTGCCATATGATCCAGCAATGTTACTTCTGGGTATAAAACCAAAATAATTGAAAATAGGATCTGAAAGAGTATTGGCACACTTATGTTTATTGAAGCATTATTCACAATAGCCAAGATACTTGAAGCAAACTAAGTGTTCAAATGAATAAAGAAAATACTGTATATACATACATGGAATATTATTTAGCCTCAAAAATGGAGGTAATCCTATTATATGCTATAACATGGGTGAACCTTGGGAATATTCTGCAAAATGAGATAAGCCTGTTACCAAAACAAAAACAAAACAAAAAAACAAAAAAAGCAAAAAAACCCCACAAAAAACAAAAAAAATACTGCATTCATTCAGTTATATGAGGTATCTAAAATAGTTGGAGTCTTGAAAAGAGAAAGTAGAATGGTGGTTGCCAGGGACTAAGGGGAGGGGGGAAAAAGGGATTTATTTAATGGATCATTTTTTTTGTTTTTTTGCAAGATGAAAAACTTCTAGAGATCTATTGTACAACAATATGCATGTAGTTAACACCACTGTTTAAAAATAGTTGATGCTATGTGTTTTTAAGCACAATACAAAATTAAGTAAATAAGTATGCTGGTGATTATTCTTTCAAGGAAATTTTATACTTGCTTTACCTTACTCAAAATATTTTTTTTATTTAAATTCAATTTAATTATCATATAGTGTATTATTAGCTTCAGAGGTAGAATTTAGTGATTCATCAGTTGCATATAACACCCAATGCTTATCACATCATGTGCCTTCCTTAATGCCCATCACCCAGTAACCCTATCCGCCCCCCACCTCCCCTCCAGCAAGCCTCAGTTTGTTTTCTATAGTTAAGAGTCTCTTATGGTTTGTCTCCCTCTGTTTTCATCTCATTTTTCTTTCCCTTCCCCTATGTTTATCTATTTTGTTTCTTAAATTCCACATATGAGCAAAATCATATGATACTTGTCTTTTTTCTGACTGACTTATTTCACTTAACATAATACCCTCTGGTTCCATCCACAGAGTCGCAAATGGCAAGATTTCATGCTTTTTGATGGTTGAGTAATATTCCATTGTATATATGTACCACATCTTCTTTATCCATTCATCTGTCAATGGACATCTGGGGTCTTTCCATATTTTGGCTTTTTTGGACACTGATGCTATAAACATTGGGGTGCAGGTGCCCCTTCAAATTACTATGTTTTTATCCTTTGGTTAAATACCTAGTAATGCAATTGCTGGGTTGTAGGGTAGCAAGGATCTCATTGTTAGTGTATAGAGATGCAGCTGACTTCTGTGCATTGGTTTTATATCCTACAGCTTTGCTGAATTCCTGTATCAGTTCTAGTAATTTTGGGGTGGAGTCTTTTGGGTTTTCTACAATAGAATATCATGTCATCTGCGAAGAATGAGAGTTTGACTTCTTTGCTGATTTAGAGGTCTTTTCTTTTTGTTTTCTGATTGCTGAGGCTAGGACTTCCAGCACTGTGTTGAACCACAGTGGTGAGAGTGGACATCCCTGTCGTATTCCTGACCTTAGGGTCAAAGCTTTCAGTTTTTTCCCTTTGAAGATGATATTCTCTGTGGATTTTTCGTATATGTCTTTATTTATTTATTTATTTATTTATTTATTTATTTATTTTTATTCTTATGTTAATCCCCATACATTACATCATTAGTTTTAGATGAAGTGTTCCATGATTCATTGTTTGTGCATAACACCCAGTGCTCCATGCAGAATGTGCCCTCCTTAATACCCACCACCTGGCTAACCCATCCTCCCACCCCCCTCCCCTCTAGAACCCTGTTTGTTTTTCAGAGTCCATCGTCTCTCATGGTTCGTCTACCCCTCCGATTTCCCCCGCTTCATTCTTCCCCTCCCGCTACCTTCTTCTTCTTCTTTTTTTTTTT
>NC_138371.1:141938715-141958337 GCF_054177405.1 Leptonychotes weddellii | reverse complement strand
TTTCCTGACTTGTTAGTTTTAGCCATTCTGACTGGTGTGAGGTGGTATCTCATTGAAGTTTTGATTTGGATTTCCCTGATGCCGAGCGATATTGAGCACTTTTTCGTATATGGCTTTTATGATACTGAAGAATGTTCCTTCTATCCCTACACTGCAGAAAGTTTTTATCAAGAAAGTATGCTGTATTTTGTCAAATGATAAATTTATAGAAATTCATCACCATCTATTTATTGTATAAGGTTGGTATATTTAAAATCCTATCAGTTAAGGGGGCACATGGGTGGTTCAGTTGCTTAAGCATCTGACTTTGGCTCAGGTCATGATCTTGGGGTCCTGGGATTGAACCTCTGTGTCTGGGCTCCGTGCTCAGTGGGGAGTCTGCTTCTCCCTCTCCCTTTGCCCCTCCCCCTGCTCATGCTCTCTCTCTCAAATAAATAAATAAAATCTTTTTAAAAATCCTATCAGTTAAGAAAAATAAAACAGAAACATTGTATAAAGAAATAGTTAAACAGCTTAACTAAAATGTTGAAATATTTAACTAAGTCAAACTTTAAAGAGTGAAGTGCAAATAAAGTTAAAATAGAAACAAAATGAAGAAATGGCTTATATGGCTAAACAAATATGATACAAAGAAATTAATTTAAAATACTAAAATTTAAAAAAGAAACTCCAGTGGATTAAACACTAATTTAAATACTAAAAACTAATTTAAACACTATTTTAACACTAACATAGAAGTACATACACATTTCAAATCTTATATTCTCTATTAAATACAAATCCTTAATTTTTTTTCTTAGGAACTTATTCAATTACATTATTAAAAAAAACAGTATGACATGCATTTCTGAAAATCAATTTCAGGTTTAAAAAATGAAACCAAAGACCTGGATCCTAGGTAGCTTATTACTCTCACTCTCTGCCCAAAGTCATTCAGCCATTCCCTTGGATGTGCGTATATTTATTGCACATGCTTTAAGGGTATTGACATAAACATGAATATAGCTGATGGCTATACATTTGGAATAAAGATGGCCTTTTAGTTCTCTAAAATCTGTCATAAAATTATCAAATCCATCAATTTCTGCATGGCATGAGACCAAAGTGATGGATGATGCATGGAAGAGTCCGTCTATCACCTTGGCTATTTTATTTGTGAGAATCTGATAGTTACTCAGATGCCGTTATGGTTCCAAACCCATTTGTGTGCTCCTTGCTGAAAGTGACCATGTCACAGGCGTCCTTATTTCAGGAATTCCACAGAGTATGTTGTAATTAGTGGCCATTTGAATAAATATTAAATGAATTATGAATTTTGTAAAAGCACTTTTGGCACCAATAAAATAGTCACAGCCAAAAACTAAAAATCCAGATGTCTGGAAGGATAGTGAAAAATGATTGTGAATACATAATTAAACACATAATTAAAATTATTAATAAGATCTAGAGTTAAAGTTTGTAGATAGTATTTGGATAACTTCTTAATTGTGTTTTTTCCCTTATATTTATTTTTCACAATATGTTTAGTATATATTTTCTTATCTCCTTCCTCCCAAAGTATTAGACAAGCACATATTAATTAACACCCCTCTTTGCCATTCTGGCCAATTGAACTTGCCAGTGTAACTTTCATATAGAGAATTTGGGGCAGAATAACATATACTCCCCTTGGAATTTAAAGCAGTGATAATTAGGAAACTCTAACAGCTTCATAAGGCAAGAAACCATTTGAAGTCATCTTTTTTTAAAATTTATTCATTTATTGATTTATTAAATTGAGTAATTGACATACTATATTGTATTAGTTTCGAGTGTACAACATAATGATTCAATATTTATATGCACTATGAAATGGTCACCATAGTAAATGCATTTACCAGCTGTCACCATGCAAAATTGTTACAGTATTATTGACTATATTCTCTGCTGTATATTACATCTGTGTCTCTTTTTATTTTATAATTGGAAGATTGTACCTCTTAATACCCTTCACCTATTTTGTCCATCCCCCTGCCTTACCTCCCTTCTGGCAACCATCAGTTTGTTTTCTGCATCTATCAGTCTGTTTCTGTTTTGTTTTGTATGTTCATTTGTTTTGTTTTTTTAGATTCCATAAATAAAAAAATATAGTATTTGTCTTTCTCTGACTTACTTCACTTTGTGTAACATCCTCTAGGTCCATCCATGTTGTCACAAATGGCAAGATTTCATTCTTTTTTATGATTAAACAATATTCCATTGTATACATATATATATACCACATCTTCTTTATCCATTCATCTATCAATGGACATTTAGGTTGTTTCCGTTTCTTGGCAATTATAAATAATGTTGCGATGAACATACAGTGCATATGTCTTTTCAAATTAGTATTTTTATTTTCTTCAGATACTCAGCAGTGGAATTGGTGGATCATATGGTAGTTCTATTTTTAACTTTTTTTAGGAACCTCCATATTGTTTTCCATAGTGGCTGCACCAATATACATCCCAACCAACAGTGTATGAAGGCTCTCTTTTCTCCACAGCCTTGCCAACACTTGTTATTTCTTGTCTTTTTGATAATAGCCATTTTGACAGGTGTAAGATGATACCTCATTGTGACTTTATTTTGCATTTACCTGATGATTAGCGATGTTGAGCATCTCTTCATGTGCCTGCTGGCCATCTGTATGTCTTCTTTGGAAAAATGTCTTTTCAGGTTCTCTCCCCATTTTTTTTTACTCAGATTGTTTTTTTGTTTGTTTATTTTGATATTGACTTTTATGAGTTTTTTAATATATTTTGGATGTTAACCCCTTTTTGGCTCTGTCATTTGTGAATATCTTCTCTCATTTAATTGGTTGCCTTTTTGTTTTATTGATGGTTTTCTTTTCTGTGGGAAAGTTTTTTGGTTTGATACAGTCCCATTTGTTTATTTTTGCTTTTGTTGTTTTTTTTTTTTAGATTTTTTTTATTATGTTATGTTAATCACCATACATTGCATCATTAGTTTTGGATGCAGTGTTCCATGATTCATTGTTTGCATATAACACCCAGTGCTCCATTCAATACGTGCCCTCTTTAATACCCATCACCAGGCTCACCCATCCCCCTCCCCTCTAGTCATCTTAATATTTTAGTACTTTTATTAAAAATTTAAAACATAATAAGCAAAGAATATTTAGAATAATTAGTGGCATTAAATATTATTATAAGACCATAGCCAAAACATATTAGATAATTGTTACTTTGTTTTATATATATATTGATATTACATATTTGCTGCCATTGCCAATTTACATTCTGAGAACAGAATAAAGATACTTTTTGTTTAATTATTCATGTCAGTAATTTTAGGAAAGATAGAGTAAATTTCCTTGATAGTGAATATCCAATCTGCATGTATTGTGCTGCATAATAGCAGAACATATGTAACATTTTCAAGTATGATTTGCAGACAAAATTGGTAACAACAGCTTGATATAGTAAGAATGTTCTCTTTTATGTTTTTCCCAAAAATGACACTCAATTCTTAACTTCACAGATGTGATTATTTTTCTTCTTGTTCATTTATGCTATTGAATTTTATGTTCTTTTCAGTGTGTATAGTCAGATGATTATAATGGTATATGCTATTTCAGACTACAGTGTGAGACTAGTTGTGTGACTGAGTATCTGTCTGTGCACTTAGACCGGCGGCTCCTGTGATTAGGAGTAAGAATATAAGTTATGGTTATATATCAATTATATGCCCAGAAAATCATGTCTCTGTAATATGAAAGGTAAAAGTTAAATGCTAATGTTAAAATTTTATGTTATAAATATACTCAAATTGGTTTATGCTTATATTTATGCATGTGCATTGCAGTTCAAATGATCACCTTAAAGGAAGAGTTGATTTGGTTTAAATTTTAAGTATGAAAACACATATTCAATGATATATGTGCCTAGTCTATTCAAAGCATCTATTTTTTTTTTAGTGCTATATTGTTTTTCCTTTAGTACAAAGGAATGTATTGGCCAGCAAAATGCCCCAGGGAACTGTTATATCTACATAATTCTAATACACCTATTTGGAAACTCTTATGGTTAGCACATTACCAACTCAATGTATATGAATGGTTAATTTAATAGCAATAGCATTTATAGTCACTGTATGTTTTCTAGCTATCTTTAAACAGTTAACATTATTATCTTTCAAAATAATGCATAGTCACTATAGAACATTTAGAATACTATTTACCAACAACAAAAATGAAAATAATTTATAGTCTTTCCACAGAGATGATTTTTTTGGTGCACAGAATGATTTTTAAAATAATTCATGTATACACATTGTCTGACTTCATGGAACTTACAATATTGTGGAGGAGATGGATGTTTAAAAAGATAAAATAATTAGGTTTTTTTGAGAAAATCCATGCAGAAAATAAATTAAGTGTGAAGTTAGAATGGAGAGAAGGACCTGGATTTAAATAGAATAATCAAGGAAGGCTTTTCTGTAAAGGTGATGTTCAAGCTCATAAACACATGATGAAGAAAGATTGCCAAACAAACAGAAGGAAGAGAGGAAGAACATTATAGGTTGCAAATGTCCTGTTATATGAAAGATCTGGCATATTTGAGACAGTAAATCTAAATGTCAGTGATGTTGAGCATAGTTAGCAAGTAGGAAGGAGGGTAGGAGAGAGATAATGTAATGCATTCAAGAATGTGGTAAAAATAGGATTTTATTTTAGGTGAAACAGAACACCAGTAAAGGGTTGTGAAGAGAACATTTAGTAGGCTCACAAAGTCAGGCTCAGGTTGACCATGGCTGGGACTAGATTGGAAACAGATCTTATTTATTTTGAAGGAAGTATTGATAGGATGTGGTAATGGATTGGAAGCTGGTAAATAAGTGAGAAGGGAAATCGTAGCTCTTCTAAATTTATCGTTTGAGCTAGAGCATGGATGCTAATTCTCTTAAGAGAGATGAGGAAGACTAGAGTTTGGAAAGAGGCAGATTTTGTGAGAAACAAAGGTAAAGAGTCATTATATCCAGTCTGAAATATCTGTGAGATATCCAAATGCAGGTATAAGGGGAAAGATTATATATACACATAAAATCAGAGGAGAGATGTGACCTGGAGATATAAATGTGTGAATCACAGCATAAATACAGTTTTCAAATAGAGTGGAATTGAGAGCTCACCTAAGGAGTGTTGAGAAGAAAAGTGGTGAATTTGATAACATGAAGAAATTTAGTATTTCCGTGGAGGGTGATTCCTAGGCAGGAATGTAGATAATAACCAGTCTCCTAGTTATAATGTTGACAGAAAGAAAGAGAAAAAGAAGAAAGAAAGAAAGAATGAAAGAAAGAAAGAAAGAAAGAAAGAAAGAAAGAAAGAAAGAAAGAGAAAGAAAGAAAGATAGAAAGAAAGAGAAAGAAAGAAAGAAAGAGAAAGAAAGAAAGAAAGAAAGAAAGAAGAAAGAAAAGAAAGAGAAAAAGAAAGGAAGGAAGGAAGGAAGGCAGGAAGAAATGAAGAGAAAGAAGGGAAGAAATCTGTACAATAAGCCATGATTTGTTTAAATTTTTTTTCTAAATTTATTTTTTGTTTTTGAAAATATTTGAAAACTATATAGGGAGGATTAAGCAATTCACTCAAAGCAATTGATGTTTATTCTCGCTACTGTGATTTTATATGATTTACCTCACATTTTTCTTTGCCTATATTTTGGTATATATTTTTAAGTATTTCTTAGAAATAAAGGATTATTTAAGATCCTTCTGATTATTTAAGATCTAGTGCATACTTAATGGCTCATTTCTCTAACCCAAAGTACAGCTCCCAAGACTCGGTTAGGGAAGATATAAGCACATATTTGTTGATTCACTAAATTGTCTAATTGTCAGTATGTTCAAAGATTCCTAATCTTAAATACATTTTCCTGTGTTAAGAAATGCTGTTTTTCAAAACATGAACCAAACTTCACAAATAGTAGTATTATCCCTTTCCTTCTATCTCTAATTTTACCATTTTAGTATTAAAGTAAAATTCATTTTAAAATAATAGATCCTTTAGTTTGCTTTAATAATTACTTTCAAAAAATTCTAAACTTTTTTTAGACCTGGATAATTGATATTTATATTCTGCCTGTCTTTAATGTAGGGAGGGTTAAGGGTTCTATTTATGAAGAAATTGACAATATATACAGAGGCACATGCTGGCCCTCTCTGTGGCCCATTGTAGTTGTGGACAATTGACTAGACTTGTGATTGGAAGCTTTCAGGAGTACATTGCACAAGAAAAAGCAACTATGATAATTTTTATGGAAGAGTTTTCAAAATGACTCCATTTTGGAGGTTGATTTGGAGGTGAGTGAAAGACATCTGTGTATAGAAGAGATTAACATGAATCTTGAGAGGAATGAAAGCAGACCCCTCAAATGAAGATTAGCCACAGTGGTTTTAAAATTGGATAAGCTGCTTAAAAGCAGGCTTATGTCAGTATCTTGGGTTAAAATAACAAAAGAAGACTCGCTGTGCCTTAAATGATCATTTAGATGACTGTATAAAATATGGTTTTATGAAAGGTCGATTTCATATGCAACATTGAATGTTCACTGTTACCAGTTTCTGTTAATGATGATTTATACTTTCTTGTTGAAAGTGCATGCACAAATGGAACACAAACTCCTTAGTATGTTTGAGGTAACCATATAATTTGTTGTCAAAATTGGGATACTTTGGAAAACAAATTTGGCACTGTTAATAATTATGTTGGGCAACTGGCATAAATTGGAATCATCCTAGGTAAACAAGGATATATAACCATTTCAACTGTACAATTTCTCAAGTGTTCTGAGTAGAGAGTAGGCTTTTAGATATTCCTCAATGTGGTAACTTGAATCTTCCTTGTAAGGGGTGTATGTGTGTGTGTGTGTGTGTGTGTTTATGCATTTAAAAGGCTTTTTTTTTTTTTAGTAGGAAAGATTTGGTTTAATTGAGAACTGATCAAGAATTTATTCTGCAAATTAAGAAAAACTAATCAATAACTTCCTTGACTAGCTCAATTATGAGGGCTATAACTGTAAATTGTCTGTAATTGGGCACTTTTCCCTAAACACATATTAAAATTTTGCCAATTATTGAATTGAAAATACTGCCATAATGAATTTAATCCTTACAAAATAACAGATCCATATGGATAAGCATATATCTATTTTATATCTATTTTAAATTAAAACATTAGATCTCATATCAGAAATATTTAGAACTCAAGTCATTAATTCAGAACCATGCATTTTTTAACCAGAAAACAGCACAAAGATTTGTTGTGGAAGTAAATTAAAATTACAAAACAATACAAATAGTTATTAATTTGTTTAAATTAATTAAACTGTTTATAGGCACCAATTAGTATGTTATCAGTCTCTGTCATGTCAAAGATTATTCTCTAGGCCATACCAGCCTGGAGGGTAAGTTAGGGCACAAGATAATTATAAGTCTCTTTCTTTATAGATCAGTTCCAGGGACTACTTTGCTAAAAATGTAATTTTGATCCAAATCACTTTTTTACTCAAGAATAAGAGGACAGTGTGATTCCTGAGGTGTTGAAAGAACTGCCATTTCTTGGCCCGAATGATTAAGAATTCTCCAACTCTCTAGTGCTCCCTATGTTTTCATTCAAATCTTGTTCTTTGAGAGGAACAACATTGTTAGAGGCCTTCTCTAGCACCGTTGTGAGAGGCTTTTTCCAGCTGTGTTCTGGGCATTTATGTTTACCTGTAAAATGGACAATATTTCTCTTCACCATGACCATTTTTCATAAAAGAGTGTAATCTTTTCCAAACTTTCTTTTGTCAAACAAAAATTGCCCTGGACAATCTTAAACAGGCAGGGAAGACTTTATTCAAGTCTAATGCACAGAAGAGAGAGACCAGAGCTCAGTCTGAACTTGATTGTTTCGAAACAAAGGGTGGGTGAGTTTTTAAGTGCTGGCATGAGCGAGTAGAAACTATATAAGAATGTTAGTGGAGAGGTTGCTCAGTGAGATGTGTTGAACATACTGAGTTATTCTTGAGTTTGCAAACGTTTTCCCTTATGATTAGGCCACCTGTGTTTGCTCATTGACCTTGTCAGTGTTCGGCTCCTACCCTCCCACAGAGACTGAGAGGTAGGGGTGCTATCTTCTTTGATGTATTTCATTTCCAATAGATGGTTCCAGGTCCTTGAGAAAGATATCACTGGATTGTAAAAATAAGAGTATTTTTAAGAGATTTATATACATCTCAAAGGGGTAGAAAAAGAATTTATAATTACAAGTTTGTTTGTTTTAAGTAAATGCTCTAAGGAAAGAAATGTCAGGAGCCTAGAGTCAAGAAGAAGCCTGTCTAAATTCAAGCTGAGGGGAACATTAAGGTTGCTATTTTGGTCACCTTTATGTTATCACATAGTAAATGCTTATCCTGGGAAGTTCAGATCAGCTTAAGGGCCTATCTTTAGCTTTTCTCTGAATTAGAACAATTTAGTCCTAGTTTTTCTTCTCAGAACCACAGGCTATTGTACCTTATAATTGTCCTCATGCTTTATCAACCTCTTATGACTTTTCTAGTCAGCTCAGTTCCTGCCACAAAACAAACAAAACACTATTATCATTTTCATCTACCAGCCAAAACATCTCTTTCCCCACCTACTAAGTCAATCCAACTAAGTCTTGCACTACTTTTCAAAAATATTGTCACATTTTATCCCAGTCATTAGCAAACACTCTTATGGAGTAAAAATATTGTAGAATGTAAATACTTAATTTATAAAGATACATCTTCAAATACAGATCAGTATGGTATAATCAATCAACTAAATATGTAGAAAATATTTTAAGAATTTAAAAATATTTTTATTTGATTTTCTTTAAGCTAGTAGTAACCGAAATGTTCATTGACTGATAAATAGATAAAAACAATGCAGTATATATACATAGTGGTATATTCCTCTGCATAAAAAAATGAAATCTTGCCATTTGCAACAACATGGATGGAGCTAGAGTGTATTTTTTTTTTAAAGATTTTATTCATTTATTTGACAGAGAGAGACACAGCGAGAGAGGGAACACAAGCAGGGGGAGTGGGAGAGGGAGAAGGAGGCTCCCCGCAGAGCAGGGAGCCCAATGTGGGGCTTGATCCCAGGACCCTGGGATCATGACCTGAGCCGAAGGCAGGCGTTTAATGACTGAGCCACCCAGGCGCCCCTGGAGCTAGAGTGTATTATGCTAAGTGAAATAAGTCAGTCAGAGAAAGACAAATACCATATGATTTCACTCATCTGTGGAATTTAAGAAACAAAATAGATGAACATGGGGAAGGAAGAAAAAAGAGGGAGGCAAACCATAAAAGCCTCTTTACTATAGAGAACAAACTGAGGGTTGCTGAAGGGGAGGTGAATGGGGGATAGGCTAAATGGGTGATGGATGTTAAAGAGAACATTTGTTGTGATGAGCACTGGGTATTATATGTAAGTGATGAATCACTAAATTCTCCACCTGAAACCAATATTACACTGTATGTTAACTAACTGGAATTTAAATAAAAACTTGATACCTGAAAAAAAAATGCTAGTGGTAATCGTGCATTAATTGGGCAAAATGTTATGATGTGAAAACAAAATTAAACATAAGAAATATGTCATTAATTAGTAAATGAAAATATAAGTGTTTGCTTGGCAAGGAGATGTAAAACAAAGATAATTACCTGATACAATTTAGATTGTTCAATTGATAATTGAAGAAAGGATATTCTAGCCCATAGAGTTGGATTACTAACCCAAATTAAAATGAACTCTTTATTATTTATTTCATTTCTTAAGAAAGTGAAATTATGTAGGTAATTAGATCTATGTACTTAGTAAATTATCAAGATACTAGGTGGACTACTTTAGATTAATTAACAATTTAATCTTTAAGGGTATTTCTCTGATAACTTTAGCACTCACTGTATCAACAGTAGGCGCATTGTTGAAATTTGGATGTATGTTGCAACCTCAAGCACTTAATTATTTATTAACTCTGTAAAATAATAGCAGAAGGAACATAGCATTTAAATTCAGAAGATCAGGATTTAAATTCAAATTATGACATTAGAGACTTAGGTTTTTGAAAAACTTCATGTTACTCTTAGTTCCAGAAATATGAAATGGTCAATAAATATGAAAGTACTGTTTTTCAGCATTATAAAAGAAAGGTATGTTTAAAGAGCAAAAGCCATAGAAGATCTTTTTCTAATTTGTACTGAGAATAAGGTCAAAACAGAAGGGTTCACCAAGGCAAAATTCCTGGCCCACAGTGTTTGCCATACTGGGAGTTATAAACAAGCAGGTAGACAATTCTCATATAATGTCCTGAACCTTATCATGTAGAAGGTAGAGTGCTACACTATCAGGTATACTTATGGGAAGAAATTACATGGACTTAGTAAGTAAGACTCAAAGATAAATAAAAGTACTAGATGTTACAGCCAAAGGGGATGATATCATGTGAAAAAATCAGAAAAGTAAGAACTTGGGACATTGCTAAAATTGATTTGGTGCTTTATGTTGAAATATTTAAACAGACAAATGATATGAAGTTTACATTTATAAAAATTAACTTTCTTTTAATGTAGTGGGTTCTTTGGAAATGGCCAAGACAGAAAACAGAAAATCCAGATAAGAAGCTGTGTAATTAAGGGCAGATTCTATCTGTTGTCCACTCATTCCTTTCTGAAGTATTTTTTGAAAATCTACTATGTAAATTAGTCTAAACTGAAGGAGATGTAGTGGATATAAAGCAAATTGAACAAAAGAATATGAGTAATTTCAGAATTAGAAATGGTTGGATTTGGAGATTGTATTTATCGTGTGTGTGTGTGTGTGTGTCTGTGTGTAGAATATAAGAAGAAAGAATGCTAATGATGCTGAAAAATCCAAAGGTTGGATAATATTCAACAATTATCATTTATGTTCTAATTCTTCAAAATTTTAACACTAAGAAGTCCTCTCTGGGATATCTAGCGCCTTATGGATACTAATGGGATGGAGGTCTTGTATCTCAAATTTAATTAGTGAAAAGCACTTTCCTAACCCCTCTCTGATAAAGCATTGGCTGATTCATTATTAAGCCTAATCAGCCAAAGACCACCCAGACAAACCTGGAGTCCCACAAATTCAGATTTGTTGATTCACAGCAAAGGGAGATGATCCAGAGCACTGAGAAAGGCCCTCAAAAAATGAGAACACAGATTCTTTTATAAGGTTCACATTCTTGTTGAAAGATTTTGCAAAGGGCCTCAAAGAAGCAGGGATTAGTTCTGAATTTGTTGCTTTTCTCAGAAGGATTAGGATTGCCTAGGGATTAATGGTTTAGCAAGTAGAGGTCCCCAGGAATGGATAGGAATAGCAAAATAGATGTGGAACATTATAGGGAAGAAAGCAATAATCAATCAAACAGTGATTATTATGACATTTTACAGCTGCTGTGTGACCTTAGGAAGAACATTTTCTGTTTATTTTGCAGCCGTTTTGACCTATGTCTACATGTCTACTCCTATGCTGATCAATGGCAGGGCTGCATTTTTTTTTTTTTAATCTAACCCGATTTTCATTTATTTCTGAATGGTTTTCATTCCTTCTTTGCTCTATGAAAATTTAATCAGTCCTTCCTCTACTCCCTCCCCAACTTTGATTCAGGAACCAGAAATTCATGTAGAAGGAGAAGGTCTTTGGAAAAACCATTCTTCTGGTAAGCCCCAATAGCTGTGGTAGCAGCATTCATGTGGGAGGTGGGGGCTGGCAGAAGCACAATTTGTATAGTCTTCTTACCACCACTGATAGCAGTTCTCAGAAAAAGACTGTGATTTTGACTATCAGAACTGCTTTGGCCTATCCCAAACTCTTATCTCTGCCCATTTTCCACTCTGAACATTTGCCCACAATTCTGTGAATTTCCTAGTGAACTTTGGACAACTCTTTTCTGTTACTTCCAATACAGTGTTGTACTTTCTTCCACAGCATATATACCAAATTTGAGCAATGCAAAGTTCTTCACAAAGATAAGAGTAACAAAAGGGGTATCCAGATTTATTTCCTGGTAAATCTGTCTTTAATATGGCCTGAAGCTTAGAGTCCGGTTTCTTAAGAATACACAATTATTTTAGAATTTTAAATATTACAAAAATATCTGACCATGTGAGACATTTCTAAGGCCCCTTTCAGTGGTCTTAAAAAGTATTTTTACAAATGAGGAGCTGGATCTTAGGTTTTCCTAATCTAAGAGTAAATCCAACCCAGACAATTTGGAAGTCAAACTTGGAAATTTAGATGACATGCCTTATTTCTCATTGACTATTGAACCCTTATTTGGAACTAATGTTTGCCATACATTCTTTCAAGTTCATTCTCTTCTATTCCTGGGTTACTCTGTAGTTAGGTGTCATCTAGATCAATAGGTTTCTTTGGAATAACTTCCCTATTAGGTATAGTTAGGACTTTATTAGATCTCTCCCCTTATAAGTATTTTTTAATATTTGTTCTAAAATCAATGGAAGAATAATGAGAACAAATTGTGAGTGAATGAAGATAGTGAGGAATAGGAAAGAAGTTCTTTTGAAAAACAGCAGAGAGGCATGATTATCTTACAGATCACAAGTCAAACATTGTTTATACATATATTGCCTTTATTTAAGGTAAGATATAATAATATCTATTTTAATTGCATAATTTCTGAGTATAACCACTTAATAGGTTGTTGACAGTTTTTAAATAGTTTGAGTAATTTCACTTAATGAGAATATTATAACCAATTTGCAATAACTGCCAAAATACCAAAAATAATTATAAGAAACTGATGTATACTAGATTACCTTAATCTAGTTTCCACAAGAAATAGTTAAATTGTTGAAGATAGTGTACTGTTTTTTAATGCAATGTACAAAAGTTTGCAAAACTAATGTATTATCATTTGTAATAATATTAGAAATTTCTTTTCCATGATTAATATCATATTAGTGAATGTTTCAAGGTTAAGCAAACTGGAATTATTATCTTATACAAGAATTTAAGTAACCAGATGTTACTGGATTCTAGGTTGTGATTTATTTAGTAATCATAAAGAAATAACTTATGCATGGCTTAAACTGAGCTATAGGCAAAGAAATAGCAGAGAGGTATTATTTCCTCCTTCTCTGTTATCCTTCTTCACTTCGAACTTTTCTCCAGTTGTCTATGCTCTTTGTTACATACACTAAGTCTTTATCTCAGGATGGTCCTTCCACTGTGGTTTACTATTTATATAATCATGACTTTGAGGCATCTCACTTTAATAATAAGTAGAGTAATCCTGAGGTTTCGTCTCTCAGCTCTCCTTTTGAAACACTTGAATAATCCATTTTCTTGTACACACTTTTGGTCTCTTAGTCTGTCCAGGGTTCATCAGAGAACACTATTGCTAATCAGTCATGTATACTGTCTATGTGTCTTTTTTGTTTGTCTTTTGTTTTGTTTTTAACCAGAACTAAGGGCTTACTTAGAGTATGCTACTTACACAGACAAAGGTAACTACATGAACAGTTAATGTACAAATCAATACTTAATAGAAAAATAAAATGCTTATAAGTATGAATATCCATAGTCCATGGACAGGTATATAATCAGCAGAAAGGAAATTGTGATTATTCACTTTATGTGTGTGTGTTTTTATCTATCTGCAAAATGGGTACATAGTACATAGAACTTACATTTCTAGTTTCAAGCATCATAATGCTAAAAAAATTATTAAGGGGTGCCTGGCTGGCTAAGTTAGAAGAGCATGCAACTTTTGATCTTAGGGTCCTGAGATTGAGCCCCACATGGGGTATACAGATTACTTAAATAAATAAAAACTTAATTTTTTTTTTGAAAGAGAAAAACTAAAACCTCATTCTTTACCACTAAGTGAAAGTGTGATTTTTTTTCTCATGTGGTTAATTAAATATTTTAATTACTGAGAAATCATGTGTAATATAAATGCTGCAAGATAAATTCAGACATGTTATTATTAAATCAAATGATTTTAAAAGTAAAAAAAAAAAGGGGGGGGCGCCTGGGTGGCTCAGTCGGTTAAGCGTCGGCCTTTGGTTCAGGTCATGATCTCATCATCCTGGGATCGAGCCCCACATCCCTCTGGCTCTCTGCTCAGCAGGGAGTCTGCTTTTCCCTGTCCCTCTGTGCTCTTGTGCTCTCTCTCGCTCTCGCTCTCTCAAATAAATAAAATCTTAAAAAAAATAAAAGTAAAAAAAATAACTACTTTAAAAAAGAATATATAGAAAATGTGACTATTGTACTTATAATTGTACATCACTTTCAGCTTAACAGTTCAGATAAAGAATACTGCCTGGGATTACATTTCAGACTTTATAAATAACTTCTAATTATATCTGATATTATTTTATTATTTTTAAATGACAAAGTATGGTTTATTCCTTGATTACAAACATATTCTTTATAATACTTATCCCTCGGGGCACCTGGGTGGCTCAGTCATTGGGCGTCTGCCTTCAGCTCAGGTCATGATCTCAGGGTCCTGGGATCGAGCCCCACATCGGGCTCCCTGCTCTGCAGGAGGCCTGCTTCTCCCTCTCCCACTCCCCCTGCTTGTGTTCCCTCTCTCGCTGTGTCTCTCTCTGTCAAAAAAAAAAAAAAAAAAAATCTTATAATACTTATCCTTCTGTGAAAATAACTATAATCTTATGACTTTAAGGAATATTAAAGGACTATTTGTCCAACCACTATATTTTAATAATAATAGCGATAAATAATAAAAACTGATAGTTACTCAGACTCTGCTTGAATATCTCCATTGGAAAGTAACTCATTATCTGGAAGAGGAAAGTGACTCTTTGGCCTGAAAGGAGGAATGCAGACTATTAGAAATCGATAGTTGATGTAAAGCTCAAAATTATTTTTTGGTATGACCCATTCATTATAGATAATATCTATAAAGCTAATTCTTCTGTATCACAATAGATCTTGAAACATTCAAAACTGATAAAAATTTTCCCTTTGTAAGATTTAAATGTCCCTCGTATCTTTAAGAATTCCTCACACAACACTTCAAAAGCCTCAATATGCTCATTGTTCTTCCCTGAATAGGATGTATTTTGCTTTAGTATCTTTTAAGAGATAGTATTTATTACTGAAAACAATGCCAAGTTATAAGCAGAGAGTATCCTCTGCTTTAATACAATAAAGGAAATGTTTGGTTACAATAAAAAAGACAAAATATTGCTCTTGTTATTATCTTGATAATCTCAGATCATCAAGACATATGTATGAATAGAAAGAATAATGTGGCTGTCTAGTGATTTTTATATCATTTTAAAGATATACTGTTTAGTTATTGATTCAACATTTACTCATAGGAGAGGTTATGTTTTGCATGTCGGAGGATTGAGAGACAAGACATCTGGAGGTACTGCTCAGCTTCTCCAAAGCTGTCATGCAAAATGGTATAATCAATGTCAAAGACAAAATGCATAGGACAATTAAGGCTATGCTTTAACTCAGGTTATTGCAATAGGGATAATGTTCATTAATGAACAATGTCTCAAAGAAAAGAAAGAAGCCCGAGGTTTTAGAGAGGCAAATAAACAAGGGAGTCATCCTTGAGTCTTACGAGAGTCATCAAGGAGAGAAGCAAATGGTTTCATCTCAGGATACATGAGTGCAAGGTGGTCTTTAAAGTTGGTTATTACCCTGGATATAAGAGGGAGGTGGGAATTTTAACCATTGTTGCTTTCCAGGAGCACAAGGCTCAGGTATAATTCAATGTTGTCACCACTATGATAAAATGAAAAAGAGAAATATTAATATAAAAGATTGTATAAAAGTAAAGAGCCAGAGGTGCCCTGAGGCAAACATTCCATTGGATTTCAAGAGGTCAGCAGAGGAAAATTACTAAGTTATCAGCACTACTCATTGAGTTTATTGAACCTAGGATATTAATGCTCTGGGGGATGATATCTATATTTTTGGTATAAAGGCATGCATAATCTGAACATTTTACTAGAGGCAAGACAGTGGTTTGTGTAGGGAGAAATCCAGTCCATGCATAGTCTGTTGTGGTGATGAGTCTTTTGAGGTTTACATCAAGTTATCAGGCTTCAGATTGCAGGGCTTCCTCAGAACCTGGGAAAAGTGGTCAGGTGAAGGCAATCTAGAGTACTGGTAGGGATCTGGGCAGTCAGGATTTAATTCTCTGTGAGGATGAATCAGATGAAAATGAGAAAAAATTGGAAACATTTTTGTTTTACTTGGAGAAAATTTGGACCACTGTAGATGGATATTGAAGGAAACTGGATGAATTAAAAATTTAAGCAAGATGACAAGATCTAACCCAACTTATAGATAGATACAAAAGCTAGGTTTTTTGTTTGTTCATTTATCTCCACACAATGGTGGAGGAAGTCAATTAAATCTCTATTAGGCAAGCCAGAATTTGTACATTCATGAGTTACCTGCATTTTATGAAGACCTGCAAAATAGTTCAAAGACAATGAACAGGCTCAGGATCCAGAAGGGGGTATTAATAGCTTTTCATTGATAAATCAAAATTTCTCTTTACAGTCATTCCCCACCCCTCCCAACTGATTAAAGATGATCTCAAAGAAAGATTATTCTTTATCACACACACAAAAGTCTTCAGACAAAATATATAATAATCCTGAGATCTAATTTACTATGAATATACCAAGCATATGTCTAGAAAATACCAAGAATGTATTAGGAATATCAGGTGAGATATTAAGTAAGTATGTAGTAGATACTGAACATCTGTATATTAATAAAATCCATAAATAAATTATGTGAATCCCCAAATGAAAACGACTTACTGAGAAGGTATTACATTAAAATTAAAGAAGTTAGGAGAAGTTAACATTTAAAAAGGTAAATGAAATTATGATTGATAGCACTATACTGTTGTATGATTTCAGTCAAAGTGGATCTAAATTCTCATATATAGAAACATACCATAAACTATGAGGGCATTGCTGACTTTCTAGGAATTTCCCAAACATCATACGGTTTCTTAACTATTTACACTAATAATGTTTCTCAAGCAAATTTAACTCAGAGAAGGGTGAGTTTCTCTTTTTATTTGAGAACTCTTTTCATGTGACACATTAATAGCACCATATCAAATAAACCTAATTATTTCTACCACCTCTCTTTTAACAAGTTAAAGGAACATACTGCAATTTTCCAAGGCCCTCTGGGAAATATCAAAGACAATTTTAGGTTCAAAAGACAAAATTAAGATTAAATTTTCAGAAGATAAAATATAGAAAATTGTTAGGAGATTTGAACACTTGATTAAGATAGAATCACAAGTAACTAAGAAACAATATTTGGCAGCCTATTTGTCCAAAGTAACAAAAAAGGTTTTAAAAGTAAACAGTGGATGCCTGGGTGGCTCAGTCAGTTAGGTGTCTGCCTTCAGCTCAGGTCATGATTCAGGGGTCCTGGTCCTGCTCAGCGGGGAGCCTGCTTCTTCCTCTTCCTGCCACTCCCTGTGCTTGTGCTCTCTCTTGCTCTCTCTATCTCTGGCAAATAAATAAATAAAATCTTTTTAAAAAAAGTGTAAACAGAAGAAGAACATGACTAATAGAACCTTCACTGTTTCCTGTGAGAAACTTTTGTTTTCTTATGTAAACAAGGGCGTAATAAAACCAATAACAAACTTTGGAAGGTTGTTCTGGTAAGACACAATACCTGTTATCTAGTCAGATTAGACAGAAAGTAAAGAATAATCTTTTAGGGGCACCTGGGAGGCTCAGTCGTTAAACGTCTGCCTTTGGCTCAGGTCATGATCCCAGGGTCCTGGGATCAAGCCTCGCATCGGGCTCCCTGCTCCGCAGGGAGCCTGCTTCTCCCTCTCCCACTCCCCCTGCTTGTGTTACCTCTCTCACTGTGTCTCTCCCTGTCAAATAAATGAATAAAATCTTAAAAAAAAAAAAGAATAATCTTTTACAACCTTTTATTAAGAGTAATAATGTAAGAAACTTTTTTTTAACAGAAAATAAAATTCTGGTTTTGCATCAATATAATATTTGATTCTAAGGTTTTTTTGGAGAATTATTTATTTATTTATTTACTTACTTACTTATTTAGTTAGTTAGGTTCCTTGCCCAACATGGGGCTTGAACTCACAACCCTGAGATTAAGAGTTGCATGCTCCACCAACTGAGCCACCCAGGCTCCCCTATAGGAGGGGTTTAAAGGAGATTTGTGGTCTAATTGGTAACAGCCCATCTGGAGATAGGAGAATATTACACACTTCCAGAAACTTAAATATATAGACTCACAGAGAGAGATCACAGCTTCAATTCTAAAATATCCACTGAAAGCCAAGCATACTCACAGAAATACAAAACTCAATGGTTTATATCAAAGAACTGTTCTTTTCCCATTAAATTCGAATTCTTAATTTGAGCTCAAAATTGACAAATAGAAAGAAAAACAAACCAGATTGTCTGTTGCCTTTCACCCAACAGAGACAAGATCTTTATAAACCATCTATTTAAAGAGATCACCAAATGATCAGGCTATAATACCAAAATAAGCTGGCACCAGATACAAAAATAAATTCTTGCCATGTCCTTTTTGTCTCTTGGAGTGCTCAAAAGTATCAAAATCAGCTCCTGATCAGGAGCTCACCATTGTGTTCTCTTGGAGTTAGGAGAGGAGTACAAGACCAAGAGGTCTTGTTGACTCAGTGCAGTAAATAGAAATCTAAAAGTGAGATCCAATCCATCTAAATCATGGTGCCAAATTCTCAAAGACAAAATGCACCAGACAATTAGGGTGATGGTTTTATTCAAGCTGTTGCAATAAGGACAGCATTCATTAATGAGGAATGTCCCAAAGAAAAGGAAGGTGGCCTGGGATTTGTAGAGACAAGTAAACAAGGAAATCATACGAGAATCTTATGGGAGTCATGAGGAAAAATGAAGAGAATATTTATCTTGGAATATGCAAGGATAAAATGATCCTTTGTGGATAGCTATTTCTCTTAAACATGAAAGGATAGTGGGGGGAGAGTTTAGAAAACAAAAGTTTTGGGTGACTTCTTAACCTATCACTGTTTTCTAGGACCATAGAGCTCAGGCAGTAATTATGACCCCACGGTTACTTTCCCACATATTAACACAAGTAATTAAAGTATATGCCTACAAAAATACCTGCATACAAATACTTGTAATTGCTTTTTTTTTTTTTTTAAGATTTTATTTATTCATTCGATAGAGAGAGAGCACAAGTAGGCAGAGCAGCAGGCAGAGGGAGAGGGAGAAGCAGGCTCTGTGCCGAGCAGGGAGCAGGACGTGGGGCTCGATCCCAGGACCCTGGGATCACAACCTGAGCCGAAGGCAGACGCTTAACCGACTGAGCTATCCAGGCACCCCAGGACCTGGAAAAATTCTTAATGAATGTGTGCATAATCCAGAAGTTCACTGTTAAAACTCTACTCTGGAGACAGTCCTGTAAATGGGCCCAGAAGATATGGAGAAGATTATCAGTGGATTTTTTGGAACAGGAAAAACTGAGAAACCACCGCCCCAGGTATTCAGCAACAGAGGGATGGGGACAAGTGC
>NC_138371.1:141905275-141938215 GCF_054177405.1 Leptonychotes weddellii | reverse complement strand
TGAAGGTTTTCCTACATCCCTTACATTCATACGGTCTCTCACCTGTGTGAATTCTCTCATGCTGGTTAAGATGTGCCCTCTGATTGAAAGCTTTACAACATTCATTACACTTACAGGGTCTGTCTCCTGTGTGGATTCTGATGTTGAACAAGAGTTGATCGACGACTAAAGGATTTCCCACACTCATGGCACTGGCCACACTCCTCCTTAAGAATTTTCTGATGGATGAAAAGGTGCGTTATTGCTGCAGGAAGTTTTCGCATATTCTCTACATATGCTGCTTGCTCTTTTCATCACTATTTCATGTTGGAATGTTTCCTCTTTTATACTCTTCCTTAGAGATAATTCCTTGCTCTCCCATATTGACTCACTCTCTAGCCAGGCCAGGTTCTGATAATCTTCCGACATCACAGCCATGGACAGTTTTCTCTGAGCAGGGTTCAGGAATCCCCATTCTTCTTGGGAGAAGTCGATGGCCACATCTTGGAATGTTACTGATCGCAGTGATGTGCCTTCTAGAAGTCCAGTGGTTATCCTCCCCTTCGCAGAGCCCCTCTCTTGAAGAGCAGAGTCCTGTGGATGCAGAGCTTTATATGAGCATTACTGGTTCTTAAAGGTGTGGGAGATTCTGTTGCAATGTCTCCAACATCCACTCCTCCAAATGGTCCCTGGTAACGATGATCGAAACAACACTTTCTGTTCTGGGTGCTTTGCATGTATTACCTTGATGCTCTGTCAGGGCTGAAGCAGCCATTCCTCTTTGTCTAAATGTCTCTCCCTGAAAAGGGCAGAATCCTGAGATGCCAGCTTTTATGAAAAGTGTGTAGTCACAGAAGTTGCTGCTAAGGCTCTGGGTGAAGAAGAGAAGGGTTATGTGGTCCAAATCTGTGTTGGGAATGACAAACAAGTCTTCTTCGTGAAGCAGGATGTCTTGACCCATGGCCGTGTCCATGGGCTATTTGAGTAAGGGGCATTCCTGTTATAGACCAAGGAGGACTTTGTTCTCTGGACTTGCCTGTGGTTTTGCCCTAGCTTGCATATCCCTAATTGCGAGCATTTGG
Source organism: Leptonychotes weddellii (assembly GCF_054177405.1). Lineage (NCBI taxonomy): Eukaryota > Metazoa > Chordata > Mammalia > Carnivora > Phocidae > Leptonychotes > Leptonychotes weddellii. The sequence goes on along the minus strand of NC_138371.1, from coordinate 141,937,154 downwards.
TACTCTATCATAACCGAAGTGAGCCCTCTGCACGTCATCTTTCTTTAACCAGCACAACTGCTATAAAACAGATTTGGTTTTCCTCATCTGACAGATTTAAGCGCCAGGGGTGATTCTGAAAACCCGGATCTGGCAACACAGGCATTCCCGGTTCTACATCCGCCCTTCGCTACTGAAGCGCGGCCTCTGGCCGGCCAGGACCGCGGTGTGTTTAGGACCTGTAATTGCTTTTTTTTTAATAGCCATCAACATGTGAAAGTATTTAATATATAACTATATATATTTAATTGGATAGTTGTATATTACTCTATGTATATATGCCATAAAACTATAGACAAAATATGTGTATTTTTATGAAAACTATATCTATATCTAATTTATCTAACATATTTATTTTAAAAACATATTTGAGAAAATTAACATCTTATTGTACTTTAAAATAATTGAAATGCCTGGGGAGAAAAAGTTTGTTTTGAGCTTAAATACTGACAAAAAATAAATAATCCTCTTGTTCATTCTCCTACAAAAACCATCATTCCTTTCATACAATTTATTTTTCAATAAACATTGATACGTATTATAGTGGAATGTAAGGGAGGCCGTATGCAAAGTGGTAAAGAGTAGAGCTTTAGAATGAGATTGCCTCCATTCAAATCCTATTTCCACTTCTAACTAGCTGTGACTAACTAGTTGTAAGACCTTGAGCAAATCTCTAAAATTCTCTGTAAGTGGCAATGATAGTAGCAGAATATATAATATATTACTAGGGTTAAATATGTGAAAAGCACTTACTTTATTTTTCTTGTCTCTTCTTCTTCTTTTATAATTATTGAAATCGGTAAAAAGAAAAAATACAACTCTAGTGCTGCATTAAATATGTGGGCTATAAAAAGAAAAAAAAAATAGTACAAAGACCTTCTCCATAAGCATGCTGTAATCCTAGAAAAACTATTAGAAAACAAACATAATGAGGTACAGCCTAAGCTAATAGAGGCAAAAATACTCAATTAATTCAACAGAAGTATTTGATCCAACAAAATTACACTCGTAGGTATTTACCCAAGAGAAATGAAAACATATGTCCACAAAAACATTGGAAGTAAGCCAAATGTCCATCAACAGATTCTGTATAAACAAATCTTGGCATATGTATATAATCCATTACTAACCAGCAATAAAACAGGAACAAATTAATGATACTGTCATAACAAAATGATTAATCTCAAAAATATTATGCTGGATGAATAAAGCCAGAAACAAAATATACAAATTCTATTATTTCACTTATGTGAAGTCCTTGGATAGGCAAAACAAAATATCATGTAACAAATCAGATCAGTGTAGACTGGGGATAAGAGTGAGGAAGGTTTGACTGCAAATGGGTATGAGAGAATATTTTTCTTTGGTGGCTATATTTTATATTTTGTTTCAGGTATTGGTTATATAGCTGCATACATTTGTTAAAACTCACTGAATTAAACATGTAATATGTTCATTTTCTTTTATGTAACATACACTTCAATAGAATTCATTAAAGCAGACACATACACATCGAGAGATAGAGCTTATAAAAATTAGATTAATGTTTCACTAGTGTATATAAGAGATGATAAAGTCAGGATCATGGATGGTATGACCTATGTTATGTTTTACTGTCTAATGAGTAGACAATAACTGCGTTGATTTTGGCCCCTATGAGACATTGAAAGTACAAGATTAAAGAGCAATCGTTGAACAAGTTTCAATAGAAGCAGTAGATGTTATGGAAAATCAAGAAAATTGGTGTCAAAATGAAAAAGAATATAAAATTTTATGAAAAGTGGGTGTTGCATCTTTTACATATTGCAGGGATGTCCGCATTTATAGTATTGGGCTCTTAAATCATTGGTTGCTGTGGAGAAGTTATTAATGTAATGATGGGTCAAGAATCCAAATTGTTTTGGTTTGAAGTATGAATGAAAGGCTTGAACAAGATAGTGAAGACGTCTTGTGAAGAACAAAAAATAGTTCTGTAACTAGAGAGCTTGTTGTGCAACTAGAGAGTTGTAGACAACAGAGTATATTTACATGCTCAGTGGAAGGACTCAATAAAATGCATGAGGCTAGGGGTACAGGGAAAGGCATAAATGGCTGAGCACTTGATCTGATGTTTAGGGGTAATGTCTAGGTCAAAATAGGAAGAATTAATACTGAATCATAGGAATGACAATTTATTAGATGTGATATAAAGGAATAAACAAAGTTGTGAAGTCAAAATCTTTTCATGTATCTTTATGTATGTAAGATATATTTGGAGAAATTTTCTATCCGTTCTTTGTAAATTTATTTTTACTTCAATAATTTATTAACTAAAAAGCTCAAAGATAAGGGAATCTATATTTCTTTTTTGTTCACTGAAGGTAATGATTTAATACCATAAACTCTTCATGTAGTTTATTAATCAGAAAATGCATAATTTAATAAATTTCAATTGTTTTTCATATTCTTTTTTTTAAGATTTTATTTATTTGTCAGAGAGAGAGTGAGCACAGGCAGGGGGAGCGGCAGGCAAAGGAAAAATCTGGCTTCCTGCTGAGCAAGGAACCTGATGCTGGACTGGATCCCAGGGTCCTGGGATCATTACCTGAGCCAAAGGCAGACGCTTAACTGACTGAGCCACCTAGGCATCCCAGTTTTTAATACTCCTAAAGTGATTGATTACACAGTTGAGGCCTCAAGAATCATTAACCTAGTAATGATCATAAATGCACAAATACATACTGTGCCAAATTGGGACTAATGGCAATAAATAAGGGGAGGTTTACACCAGTGGAGGAATTAGAAGTTTATTCCTTTTTTTTGTTTTTAAGATTTTATTTATTTATTTGAGAGAGACAGAGAGAGCGCACATGAGTAGGGGGGGAGGGATAGAGGAAGAGGGAGAGGCAGACTCCCCACTGAGGAGGGAGCCTGACACTGGGCTCCATCCCAGGACCCCAGGATCATGACCTGAGCCAGAGACAGCTGCTTAACTGACTGAGCCACCCAGGCACTTCTGGAAGTTTATTCCTAACTAAGAATTAAAAGAGACTTTATGGAAATAAATTATGTTGTCAAAGATACGTAAGATGTGGAAAGGCAGAAGAAATGGGAGAGAGGGAAGGAGGGAAGGATCAACAGAGGTGCAGAGAGAGAGAGAGAATGAGAGAGAGAATGAATGTGTTCCAAGGTCAACAAAGTGGAAGGAGAAAACAGGCATATAAGAATAATAATAGAAAATCAGTGGGTGTTTTTTTTTTTTTTAAAGACAAAACCTGATAAGAATTCTATTAGTGTTATGACTTTGAACAAATTACCTATCTCCCCTTTTGAAGTTCAAATTTACATCTAGAGGAACAGAATAGAAAATCCAGAAATTGACCCACAACTATATGGTGAATTAATCTTCGACAAAGCAGGAAAGAATATCCAATGGAAAAAAGACAGTCTCTTCAGCAAATGGTGTTGGGAAAACTGGATGGCAACATGCAGAAGAATGAAACTGGACCACCATACATAAAAATAAATTCAAAATGGATGAAAGACCTAAATGTGAGACAGGAAACCATCAAAATCCTAGAGGAGCACACAGGCAGCAACTTCTTTGATTTTGGCCATAGCAACTTCTTACTAGATACATATCCAGAAGCAGGGAAAACAAAAGCAAAAATGAACTACTGTGCTTTCATCAAGATAAAAAGCTTCTGCACAATGAAGAAAACAATCAACAAAACTAAAAGGCAACCTATGGAATGAGAGAAGATATTTGCAAATGACATATCTGATAAAGGGTTAGTATCCAAAATCTATTAAAGATCTTATCAAATTCAACACCCAAAAAACAAATAATCCAGTTAAGATATGGGCAGAAGACATGAATAGACATTTTCCCACAGAAGACATCCAGATGACCAACAGACATAGGAAAAGATGCTCAGCATCATTCATCATCAGGGAAATACAAATCAAAACTACAGTGAGATGCCATCTCAGACCTGTCAGAATGGCTAAAATTAATTACCCAGGAAACAACAGGTGTTGGCGAAGATGTGGAGAAAGGGGTACATTCTGACACCGGTGGTGGGAATGCAAACTGGTGCAGCCACTCTGGAAAACAGTATGGAGTTCCCTTAAAATTTAAAAATAGAACTACCTATGACCCACCAATTGCACTATTAGGTATTTACCCAAAGGATATAAAAATACTGATTCAAAGGGGCACATGCACTCTGATAGCAGCATTATCAACAGTAGCCAAATAAAGAGCCCAAATGTCCATCAACTGATGAATGGATAAAGAAGAGGTGGTATATATATACACAATGGGATATTACTCAGCCATCGAAAAGAATGAAATCTTGCCATTTGCAACCAACGTAGACGGAGATACAGAGTATAATGCTAAGCAAAATAAGTCAGTCAGGGAAAGACAAATACGATATGATTTCACTCATATGTGGAATTTAAGAAACAAAACAGGTGAATATAGGGAAAAGGGGAAAAAAAGAGAGGAAAGCAAATCATAAAAGAGACTCTTAACTGTAGGGAACAAATTGAGGGTTGCTGGAGGGGAGGTGGACTGCAGGATGGTATAATGGGTGATGGTATTAAGAAGGGCCCTTGTTACATTGAGCACTGAGTGTTATATGTAAGTGATGAATCACTAAATTCTACTCCTGAGACTAATATTACACTATATGTTAACTAACTAGAATTTTAATAAAAACATGTAACATTAAAAAATAATAAAACACACAAAAATAATAATAAAACACAGCCTCATTCAAAAAATTAATTCAATGAAATGTTAAGAAAACCAACAACCTCATTAAAAGAGAAACCAAACACCTTACATCAGAGAAATGCAAATTAAAAACAATGAGATACCACTACACACCTATTAGAATGGCCTGAATCTGGTATACCAATACCAAAACTGCTAAGGATATGGAATAACAGGAACCTCATTCATTGCTGTGGGAAGCCACTTTGGAAGACGGTTTGGCGGTTTCTTACCCAACTAAACACATTCTTACCAAATGATCCAGCAATTGTACGTCTTGGCATTTACCCAAAGGAGTTGAAAACATGTCTACACAAAAAAACTGCACATAGATGTTTATAGCAACTTTATTCATCATTGCCAAAACTTGGAAGCAACCAAGATGTCCTTCGATAATGAATAGACAAACTGGTACATCTAAACAATGAAATGTTATTTAGTGCTAAAAAGAAATGAGCCATAAAGCCATGGAAAGGCATGGGGGAAACTTAAATGCATATTGTTAAGTGGAAGAAGACAATCAGGCTACATACTGTATGATTCCAACTATATTACATTCTAGAAAAGGCAAAACTATGAAGACAGTAAAGGTATCAGTGGTTGCCAGGGCTTGACAGGGTGATGGGTGGGGGAAGGGATGATTGGATAAAGCACAAAGGATTTTTAGAGCAGTGAGAGTATTCTGATACTATAATGGCAGATACATGTCATTATACATTTGTCAAAGCCTATAGAATGTACAACACTAAGAGTGAACCCTAATGTAAACTATGCACTTTGGGTGCTAACAACATATCAGTCTAAGTTAATCAAACAAAAAATATGCCATTCTGGTAAAGGATGTGTATAATGGGGAGGCAATGCATGTGTGGGGGCAAGGTATATATGAGAAATCTCTGTACCTTATGCTCGATGTTGCTGTGAACCTAAAACTCTTCTAAAAAATAAATTCTTGGGAGGGTATGTGCTATGGTGAGCACTGTGAATTGTGTAAGACTGATGAATCACAGACCTGTACCCCTGAAGAATTTAATATATGATAATAAAAACAAAATAAATAAAAAATAAATTCTATTTTTAAAAATTTTATACTTCAATAGTTAAATACATTATAGAGAACATTTCAGAACACTCAAATTTGGCTTGCTTTTACTAAAGAAGTTTCTAAAAGTATTTCACAATGTTTCAATGGCATACATTTGCAAAAGGAAAAGTTTTATTGATCCTAGACCCCTCACAAAGTTATTTTTGTGGAGGTAAATACATTTATTTTAAAAAACTTTTATTTAGGGGCGCCTGGGTGGCTCAGTCCTTAAGCGTCTGCCTTCAGCTCAGGTCATGATCCCAGCGTCCTGGGATCAAGCCCCACATCGGGCTCCCTGCTCCGCGGGAAGCCTGCTTCTCCCTCTCCTACTCCCCCTGCTTGTGTTCCCTCTCTCGCTGTGTCTCTCTCTGTCAAATAAATAAAATCTTAAAAAAAAAAAAAAACAACTTTTATTTACAGTTTTACTTGTGCTCAACAAAGAGTAAAATGATAGTTATTCCATGCAACTCTCTTCCCTGTCATAAAGAGTTATATGGCATACTTATTCTCCAGGATAATTGTAAACAGCCAGTCAGGATGTTGGTCTCTTTCTTTCTTCAAATACATCTATCAGCCTGTGCCTAACGGCCAGGCACAATTGCTGCAGAAGTTTATTTAAACACCTTCTATTTATGTCTTCATTAAGTTTTTATGCAAATAATATGGAATTGGAATAGTTGTATTAAAACAACTTAAGAATAAATTAGCTATTACATTCAAATAGTCCAAAATCTTTTAAGAACTATTTAATCTTCACTGTATTGAACATAATAATGATTGAATGACTTTTGAATCCCATAGCTACATGTTAAAATGAGGGGAAAAACTCCCAATATTATTTGCTTTATCACAGAATTCTCTTTATATATGTTAATATTCTGATGTTACATGTATTAATATTTGCTTTCTTAACTGCTTCACAATAAAGTATTTCCAAATATAATTAGAATTATTAAGACTCTACTTATAGTTTTGGCTGGCATGCATTTAGGGTTATATGATTATAAACCGAAAGAAAATTTAGTAAAAATTTAATTAGCATTTATGACTGGAAACAGTATTCAAACATGCAAACATATGATGGAAGTTGATTATATTATATTTGGGAGAAGTACTTGGAAGAACTTAATCACTATATAACAGTTGCCTCAAGGAGATTAACTATCATTTTTGAGCTAGGGTAATAAACATGTCTGTCCTACATTTATTTTAATTGTTAGAATATCCAACTAATGAAAAAATGAATCTCTAGAAATGTTTTCACTAGTACCTTAACATTTTGAATGGTTTATCTAATGAATAAATTTAGTTATTGGACTGACCCTAAGTGATAGTCTAGGAATTCTTTTTTTTTTTTTTTGTAGCTTACACTTCACTTTCTGATACCATAAGTTTCAGTTTGATATCACCAGTGAAAAATATTTACTGTATAAATGACTGAGGCTTTTAGCCTGTCAGAAGTAACATTGGATTATCTTATGACTTTTATGGGCTTGCAGTTTTTCACTTCATAGTTTATCTTGCTTTATATATAGGTATGCTACCTAAAGAGGAATGAAAAATGATGTACTTTTGTTGTTGTCGTCATGTAAGGGTGTCATTATGTGTCTTACTTTTAGTATGCCTTAGGATATTTTATATACTTCTTTTATTCTAATACCTCTACAAATGCAGAGGATACATCTGATAAACTTCATTTTTGTCAGAGATAGAAATAATATAAAAGGATTCCCCTTTTATAGAAAAAGGTGCTTACAGTTAAAGCACTTGAATATTACATTTAATATCCTGGAAATGTAAAAAAAAAAGACTTTAATATAAATGTTAATATTCAATGCAAGAAGAATTTACATTACATAAGAAAGAACAATAGAGGTAGATGTGTGCTCCTTCAGATTCTCTGCTGTTTCATCACACATCTCTCTTAAGTTCCCTAACAGTCATCGTTACCGAAATTATGTTTACTACTGATACTATCCTCACATTGCAGACATCTGAAATTTAGCTTTTCAAAACTTACATTCCTCTTGACCGAGGCTCAATGCCAAGTACCTTCCTTATAACACTGGATCAAGAAGCCCAACTTTCTCCCACATTCTAGACCCTGTCTGACTCATGACCAGAATCTAAGAGCATTCTCATAATAAATACTTGTTGATGGACTGATTTGTGTAGCAGCTTAATAGTAAAAACAGTGGTCCTTTATCATACCTTGTCATTCACCTTTTTAGGGTAAATAACATGATGAAAAATATGCAAACTTATATGTGCACACACATACACACATTTGTGTGTGAATAAGTAAATATAAATACATTTGGAGATTTTGTACTTATTATATGTAATTATATATAAACATATAAGTATATATTCATAATTCATATATGTATAGACTCGATGTTTATCTTATGGGAATACACAGGATCTGTGTGACTTTTTTGGTTTGGTATTTTTGGTCTGGGTATTACTGATAAAGGGACATGCTACTTTACTTTAACATTATATTAATTTAATTATTAACATTGGATATTTATTAATTGGTTACTTACACACCTAATAATTTTTATTGCTTAGATGGGGAAAAAACAGTATGTAAGCTATTTAGGAAGAAATGGCATTCATTAAAATAATATTTTATAGGGAAAATGCATTTATGGTTTTATTTTTATTAGGTCCCAAAATTTTTACCGTAAATGCTACATAGTTCTCAAAACCTGCCCTGTTATCTTCCTATAACAAAATCTAAAGAGGTTTTTAATAGCGCTTTTATTAAAAGAAAACACTGTTTTTGCTGAGATTGAATAAATCTGTTTAAAATGAGTGTTAATATAAGCACATTTTTCTGAACAGTTTCAAAATAGATTCAGAGCTAGAAAGGAGGGTTGCATTAAAAAATTACCGGTTCCTCCTCATGCTGAGAAACAAACAGTACTTCATAGCTGTTGAGACTTTGAGACTAGACTGTTCTGTTCAAGTCAAGATTCCACTATAAAATTCCACATTTGGTTTGTCCAAATGTAGTTTACTTCTTTTGCCTGCCCTGTGGTGTTTTCCAACCCTGCCATCTGTGCTGGGATTATTTACATTAAATTAGAGCATTTAGCTTTATTCCCTGGCTGTAATCTGGCTCAAACTTCACTTGATATGTTGTCACCATCAATAGATTTCTACTGAGATTTGCTTCCTCCAGTATCACCTGTAAAAATGTTAGTTGTACGCTTTGCTCTATCGCTGGGATTTTTCCCCTTTTCATGCCCAGTCAGCTCTCCTTATAATTTGAGTGTTTTGTATTTTCTGTTTGCTTTTTCCCATAATGCCCCTTTTGTGTACAGATACTTCTTGTTTGTTAATACTAAAAACACTCTTGTGGTTGCAGTTGTTCCTGAACAATGACTTCTATCACTAGATCTCTATTCACACAAGTAAAAAATATAGGGTTTTAGAAATAAAAAAAACAGTTCACTCCACACTTTTAGCCCAGAAATAATTTTGTAAGATTTTTAAATCTAGTTGTTCATTTCATAGAAAATTAAAGTAAGGAAAAAGAAGGAGGAAGCTGGTACAAAAGGAAAACCAACGACCTCAAGAAAAATTAGCTGACAAAAAGTGATATAAAAGGGTGGCATATTATAAAATATTTCCAAGTCATATCAAAATGTGGCCACTTGGTATTGGAAAAAATAGTTATGGGATATTCAGAAGGTTCAAAGAACACCGTTGAATTAATGCATAGCCGTTGATGTTCTTAGTATACAAATTAAACTGTCATAATTTTTTTTTAAGTAGGTTCCATGCCTAGCGTGGAACCCAATGCAGGGCCCGAACCCACAACCCTAAGATCAAGAGTCGGGTGCTCAACCAACTGAGCCACCCAGGTGTCCCTAAACTGTCATAATTTTTTAAGCTTTCCATTCACTCTTTCAGATTGCAGAATAGGATAAAACATATCAGAGTTAAAATTCTTTTTAAAATTTCATGCTCAGTGAAGTTTATCTTTGGGTTTGAAGAAAATCTTTTTATCAAAACTGACACATTCTCAAAGTACAAGTAATCTGTTTACTGGATATAGTTGGTAGTGTATTATCATTTACATGTTTACATTCTCTGTATATGTCTATCATTTCTCTAATACTATTCTCCATTCTTCAAAATCAAGGTTGTATTTTATTTATTTCTACACTTTCTAATGTGAGCTTCCCTTGGAAATGATACATGTCACCATACAAAATTTCTAGTTATTTTCTAAAACTAAAGCAATAAAACAGAAAAGGCTGTGTATACATTTTGACAGTAGTTGAAAAGAGAGAGCACATTGGAAGTGGGAAAGATCTTTAAGTAAGTTTCTTTTTACAGTTATTATCTTCAAAGGTTTGGAAACCAAGAGAATAAAAAGTGCAAAATAGTTTGCATCATGAACTCATTTGTGAATTAAGGTAGTGTAGTGATAGGGTCATCTGGTTATCCTTGTGTTAATATTTGTGTCTGTAGTGATTCATTTTTTTCTCACTATTCAGAAAAATATGGGTGCCTTATATTAGTGATTTTCAGTGCTGCATACGTCATTCCACATAAAAGTATATATTGATCAAACACTTACATCAGCAACTTTTAATGTTCTACATCTAGATTAACACTACAGAGAATTAGTCATTGAAAACTGAAAACACACAATGTTATTTCTGACTTCATGACATTCATTATATTTCTTACAATTGATTTATCAGAGTATATGCTTAAACTGTGCAGACCCAATGGCAAATTAAAGTAAGGCTAATACCGCTAGAAAAATATAATCTCTAGGAAATAATTTCATATAAATTATGTTTACTGAAATTTTGTCTCACTTAGAAGACAAACAAATGAAATTATCTCTATTGTAAAGTTTGTATATTTAGAACATTGAAAACACTAAAGCAGTTCTTTTACAGAACAGGACATAGGCTACTCCGGGTCACTTGGACATCTTACAACTTTTATCTCTCTACTGATAGTACTATTTCAATGTCAGAATATTTTAGTAATATCAAAGTAACTGGTAAGAACAAAACCATCATTTTTTTTAATATTGCTTATTTAGGGAAAGTCTGCCCCTAATAAAAATGAACAAGCAATAGTGGGAGGAAACTGAAAACATTTTTACTGCCCTCTTTTGAGGAATTACTGATAGAAAAAATAAGCTTATCCTTTACTTTATTAAATACACATGATAAAAGATAGACTTACTTTTGCTATCAGAAAATAGGCAATATGGAAATTTACTTATGATATGGAATTATTCCTCCTTTTCCTCTTGCCCCTATTCCTTCCTTCTTCCCTCCTCATCTTCTTCTCCCTTCTCCTCTTTGTCATTGTCTTTTTGTTCTTCTTGTTCTTGTTCTTTGCTTCCAAATATGGGTATACTCTTTAGTCTTTAATTCAGTGTATTCCTTCTATATGCCAAACACTATGCTAGCCATCAGAAAACGATGGTCAAAGAAATACGGTCACCAAATATTATTCTTAATCAAGAGAATTCCCACTGAAATATTTTAAAATTGATAAATGGTTTGGCTTATGTTATGAAACTTTAGAATAGGAACTATAAGTAAAGGAAAATAAATTTATGAATCTAATATTTTATTCAAGTGTGTAAAACAACCAGCAGGACACTTTGAGAATAGCTTGAGTTTGGATAATATGAATTAAAACAAATAATTTTTGTGTTAGAACTCCACCTAAACCGTAAATGAATTTGTTAATTCCTCTTTCCTACTGCTTTTGAGATACCTAGTGAAGGCCATTACGACTGCTTATCTGCTCTTCTAAATGAATGACCTAATGTATTAAGGTGGTAGCCAACTATGATAGTGGTTTCGGTCACTGAAGTGTCTTGGAAATACAGTCTGCCAGCAGCTAAGCTTTTATTCACAACAAAACCTGCCAAGAGAAATGACCTTGCTGCATATTTATAATTTTCAAAGGAAATTTCAGAGAATTACTTCCATTTTTATCCAAAGAAATTGGACTAGCCAAACAAGATGAATGAAGTCTTGACTGAATGATTTTGGCAGTGAATAAATCAAAGTTTAGAAGTTGCTGTTAAGTGATTTTAGCTGCTAAAATGCGTCTAAGGTTTTATACAAGAAGGGCAAGCGGCTATTCAGTCATCCTGTAGTACAACAAGCTATTAAATGTGAACATGCCTCTAGGGTTTGGTAGAAACAAAATCAATGAAACAATGAAATGATCAGAGTCTCATTGTATGCAGGTATCTTATGACATACCCAACTTGCCGCATATACGTACTATATATAATTAAATTTATATATGCTATATGTAAAAATATCTATGTATAAAATGAAAGGATTTGGAAAATTTTACACTAAATGCAACAATAAATTCAGATGGTAGGCTTAATTGAATTCTGTAAAATATTCAGAAGGGAAACATCTTTTGATTATAATTCTTCCTTTTGGGGTGCCTGGCTGGCTCAGTTAGTAGAGTGTGCAACTTGATCTCAGGGTTGTGAGTTTGAGCCCCACGTTGGGTGTTGAGATTCCTTAAAAATAAACTCCTTAACACAATAAAAATAAAGAATAATAAAATTCTTTCTTTTTCCAATTTCCTAATATTTTTGAGATAAAAATAAAACACAAACAGCAACAACACCAGCAAAAAGTGTAAAGAGTTATTCAGAATCCTAGATATTTTCTAGGGCTACATTTTTTTTTTTTCCTTTGTAATGAAATAGTCCAATCTTAATATAATCAAATTGCTCTTCAGTCATTTAAACTATTGAATTATATGCAAGCAATGAATCATGGAACACTACATCAAGAACTAATGATGTACTGTATGGTGACTAACATAACATAATAAAAAATGATAATTAAAAAATAATAAAAAATATATTCAAGACCAAAAGAAAAAAAAATAAATTGTTGAATTTTCTTGTTGAAATGCAATCCAGAAGCTGACAAACATTTGTTGCAGTTCTTCTCTATAGAACTCTTAGATTTCTTCAGGAGACCGTCCACATTCACTTGTACTGGGAACTTCTCAGTAAGCAAACCTCTGGCTACCATTCTTCCAAATGTTTAACTTTTGAGTAACTTTTTAATATTTATCCTGCTTGAATTACTCCCTCAGTTAATTATTTTTTCAGAGGATTCCCTTTGATCTCACCCTTCAATGCTTTCAAAAATAAAACGAGCGATTCTCGTGAGAAGTTGCACCATGAGAAGAGCAGTAGCTATAGTTAGATCTGGATTGGTACCAATTGTCTTCTAATCTTACACTATAAACTTGAATACTTTGCTCTTTATTAATTTAGGGGATTTATACTTAACCATCTGAAGGACATTAGCAGAATCCATATTGTGTGGTATTAGCACTTGTGATTGGTATTGGATTATGGTTTATAAATGAGAATCATACCTACTGTATTCATCATAATAACGAACATGTTTTAACTTAGTGTTGTAAGGATCAGTGGAGCTATAACAGATAGGTAAGTGTAATATATAAATTCAAACACAATTTAGCTTGGTTAAAAAAGAGGTCTATAAAGACTGTTGCTGGTTACCTTTCTTTGCTTATTGTGTGTATCAAATATCTGATTTTAATAAGTACTACCATCATCCATCCCTAGCTTGGTCTAGACATCTACATAGAGTTGTCTTTGAAGAATTTATTTGACTCAAGAAATTACAAATAACAAAAGATAAACGTTTTGAAAATAAATGGATGTATAAACTATGCTAGGAATTATAAGAAATCACTAACTGTATCTACTTAGTTTGATCAAAAGTGATATATACTAGGTTTGAATATAAGTCTGTACTTTTCCATAGTAAGTAAGCAGTGAGAAACCTGAACCAGTTAGACTAAGGGAGTATTTGTCAAAAATTGTTCACATTTTATGTGAGAAACAAAGGCTAAATAAACATGTGGCATCCTTGGTAAAACATACATTGTAAATCGTAGTACTTTTGATAGCCTCCAAATTACAGATGTGAATGTTGATCCCTAAGAAGTTATGGCATGTGGTGTATCCCTGCTACCTAGCCATTCTTAGGGGAAAGACATCAATAATTCACTCTGAAATATGAAATTAGATGTATATATAATAATAAGTTTACTTATACTTATATATGTATTTGGTAAAAGAACAATATCATATTGAGGAAAATCTTTCTAATTTTAGTTTGGTAAGAATGTTTTGTTTGTTTCTTTTATTCATAAATGAGTGTTGAATTCTGTTCAGTGATTTATTTTACATCTACTAGAATTATTATACTATTTTTCTTCATTTCTGTGAAAAACAGATTACTCACAGAAAGAAATATCTTGCCAAAATTCAATGTCCATTCATGGTTTATTTTATATTTATCTATCTTAGGGTTTGCTGACCTCTTGAATTTGTAAGCTAATGTTCTTTCCCCTAATATTCGTGATATGTTTGCCATTTTATTTATTTTTCTGCCTTGGTCTCCCTCTACTTTCCTTCAGAGAGTTCAGTTGTTACAGGGTTTGATACTGTCCCACAGGTCACAGCAGCTCCATTCATTTTTCTTCAATATTCTCCAGTGTTCTTTGTTTTGAATAATTTCTGTTAATCAGTTTTCACATTCGTTAAGAATTTCTTCTATCATCTCCAGTTTCCTCTTAAGCTCATACAGGAATTTTTCATTTAAATTATGGAACTTTTCTGTTCAACTTTGGCCTATTTTATTGTTTTTACTTCTCTGCTGGGTTCTCTTTCTCTTCACTCATTATTTTCTGCTTTAAACAAAATAAACATTATATTTTCTGCTTTAAACATACTAAGTTCAACATAGGTGCTTGATAGATCACTGATATGCTTTAGGGATTGGCCACCCATCCCCTCAACACCCAAGCACTTTTATAGGATAATTTTGCTTGGTCCTCAGGTGACTGACCACTCACAGAAATCATGAAATAAGAGTTAAGCACTGCAAAAGAGCACCCATGCTAGCCACCCCAGGAAAAGTCTGAGACACCATTATCTATACTTATTCTGTACTAATGCTGCTTTTTTCTGGGATCTGCTGACAGATTTGCCCCTATTTGTACCTGATAAGAATTCACTATTAGGACTTTGGTGATTCCTTTTCTATGCCATCAGATTGTAATAGTCTCTACCTGGAGTCATGGGAACATATTACTTTAAAGTCCCCTCTTTAGCCAGGGATCTTAGAGGATTCATGGGGCTAGGAGGGGACATTACAACTTTGCTTATTTAATTAAACATTGACTGTGAGTCTTAAATACCTAAGAAAGGGATTACTCATTTGGAAAATACAAAATGTGCTGTAAGTTTCATCTTTGGAGTAGAAAATTAGTCATACACTTTTTACCACCTCTTGGTAGCTGGTGTCTCTCTATGCATCATTAACCTGACTACTTGAACATTTGGAAAGGCATTTATTCACCCAAGTTGTTAGAAATAGAGTCTTCTTGAAACTACAAATATTCTAATTTACAAAATACAATCACCAAATAATCCAAGTAGGAATATTTATGGTCCCTACTGCTGAATTATATTTTACCTTTAATAAGTAAGTCCATAAAATCTTTATAAGCCATTAAAAGGTAATGAATACAAGTACATTTTGCTATCACCATACTTTCTACGGTACTATTTATGGCTTAGGAAAAGAGGATCGTTCACAGTAGCCTTATAACCCTTCGTATTTCTGCACTATCTGTTGTAATGTCTCCCCTTTCATTTCTTATTTCATTTATTTGAATCTTCTGTTTTTTTTAGTCTAGCTAAAGTTTTGCCAATTTTGTTAAAAAACAGCTCTTATTTTTGTTGATATTTTCTATCACCTTTTTAGTCTCTATTTTTGCTCTGATCTTTGTTATATCCTTCTACTAATGTTGGACTTAGTTTCTTCTTCTATTTCTAGTTTCTTGAGGTGTAAAGTGAGGTTGTTTATTTGAGATTTTTTTCTTAATGTAGGCATGTGTCACTATAAACTTCCCTCTTAGAATTGCTTTTTCAACATCAAATAAGTTTCAGTATCATGTGTTTCCATTTTTGCTTGTTTCAAGATATCTTTTTTTATTTCCTCTTTGACCCACTGGTTGCTCAGGAGTGTGCTGTATAATTTCCACATATTCATGAATTTTCTAGTTTTCCTCTTGTTACCAATGTCTAGTTTTATTCCCTTATGTGAGAAAAGATACTGGATATGACTCCAGTCTTTTTAAATTTGTTAAGACTTGTTTTGTGACCTAACATACAGTCTATCCTGGAGAATGTTCCATGTAGTGAATGAAGAATAGTTTTTATTCTTTTTAGGCAGCTATGTTTCTTCGAAGAATGAAAGGATTTTATATAATGTAAAAATACATTGCACAGAAGGGGACTTATCATATTTACACATATATACAATAGTCCCCTTTTAATCTATGGGGAGTATGTTCCAAGACTCCCAGTGGATGCCTGAAATCAGGTATAGCATTAAACCCTATATACTATGTTTTTTTCTATATATACATACCTATGATAAAGTTTAATTTATAAATTAGGTACAGTAAGAGATAACAATGATAACTAATAGTAAAATAGAACAATTATAACAATATTGTGTAATAAAAGTTATGTGAATGTGGTCTCTCTCTATCTCTCTCTCAAAATATCTTTTTGTATGGTACTCACCCTTGTGATGATGTGAAATGATAAATTGCATATGTGATGGGGTGACGTGCAGTGAATGACACAGGCATTTTGATGTAGCACTAGAATACTATTGACCTGACTATATGTCAGAAAGAAAATCATCTGCAACCACACCATGGTTAACTGTGGGTAACTGGAACCCTAGAAAGTGAAACAACAGATAAGGGGGGGAACACTGTATGTCTACAAACACATGAACATTTTATGATTACCTTTTAAGATACTATGATGACTTGGTGGGCAGCAGGTAATTTAGATTAGGTAGTTAGTGAAACCGTATTAAAAGAAGTCATACTTGAAATTAAGTTTTAAAAATGTAAAAAAGCAATCCTTAAGAAGAGTCTAGAGGAGATTTTTGTAAGAGTATACAGTGAAAAGTCACCAAAACTAGAAATGGTTTGTTGTGTTATAAGTTATTATGACTGGGCACAAAATGGGGGGATGTTTTCAGGTGAGAATATAAATAAGCGGCAGCTGAAAGCCATATATGTACTATATCATTATTTTGAGAATTGTATATTTGGGTGAAAATAATTAGAATTTCTTGGTTGCAGAAAATCTAGTCCTGCTGTTTTGGTAAATTTAACATGTTTCTGCATACAAAACTAAATTTTTATGTATTTCAAAAAATTTGCATACTTGTATGTCATGTATTTATGGAATAATATCTAAATAAATGAAAATAATTGTTCCACAAACTCAAAATGTCTTTTGATTTTAGTTGCTATTTTAATCACTTAAAAGAGGAACATAATATTGTTATTTCGAGGTATCCAAATATTTTTTCGCACTTTCTTTTATCATTTTTGCCTTTGTCAAAAATTAAAAGTGTCAGATTACCATGGAAATAGTTGTATTTTTGCTTTATATAGCATTCAGTGGTTATTCTCAAATTACAGTATTGTCTCATGTTTTTAAGAAACAAATCATTATACCAAAATATTCTGGAGAAAAACATTATTCATCAAAATATATGCTAGTATAAGAAGATACTTCAAACTTAGTTTTATCTATCTACTTCTCTTGACCTGCTGTATACTGAGTAAAAATTATGTAATTCTATTTCCTGTAAGACTAGACCTCATAGAGAGCACTCATTCTATACAAATATATAACTTTTAAAACTAGTATGCATTGCCAAAAAACAAGCTCTTTATTATTTGACTAAATTAAAATGAACAATATTTGTGTTTGTAAAGGGAGATGCAGCAGTAAAGAAAAATTCTAGATAACAATAAGGTCAAAGATGTGGTCATGGATGAATAAGATGGAAATAGGAGAAGTCATGGCCCTGAGAGGACAACCATATGACAATTACCATCTCTCAGGATGATAGCAGGTCTTGGAGTGAATATAAGGACTAAAATGCTAAAAGCTTCAGTTTATCATGAAGAGTTATCAGGATCAAAAGGGATATATAGAAAATTATATAAGCATGGTGAGCTATAACATTCTGATAAAGCTTTCCACTAAAGCCATCCAAAACTATTAGGCAAACAATGAAAACAAAGCTATGTCTTATTAAACAGAATTCCCTATAAAACTTACATTACTTCTGTAGTTAAAGCAATTTTAACATTATGGGTAATAAATATAGCTTGAAGGAGTCTGAGATTGGTAGTATACCAAAATGCCAAGCAGAATAATACTAGAATAATCTGAAGGAAAGCACCTTAATTTTGGACCATAAATTATTTTCACAAATAATTTTCAAATGAAAGTGATCAACTCAGTTTAGAAATGAAACAAAATAATCAAATATAGACAGAAAGAATGTATTATGTGCAAAAAGTAACATAAAATGGATATCAGAAACAGACTAGCAAAGACTTAAAGATCAGAATATCACACACTGATTATAAAACACATGTTCTTATTCTACTATGTTTATAAAAAGAAATAACAATTTAGAAAATATAAGAAAGAAACAGTATAAAACTCTAATGTATTTAACAAATAATCAAGTAGAGCTTATTGAATGAAAAATATAATAATAAAACTTAGAGCATGAATTCAAAGGTGATTTAGAAAAGGCAAAAGAGACCAACTGTAAGTTGGAAAACTGGTAGAAATAAGTAATCTGTAAAATATCTGAGAAGAAGAGCGAGCAAATTTAAAGTGAAGTTGGAACGTGGAAAATAAGCAGTCCCAATATTATATTTATCTAATCAGAATTTCAAAATGAAAGGGAAAATAAAATGGGGTAAAAACTACAGTATATTTTAAGAAATAATAGCTGATGACATTTTCTAGGTATTTATAATCAGCAATCCACATATTGAAGATGTCAAAGGAATGTCAAGTGAGATAAATAAAAAGATACAGCTAAGAGAAATAAGTCAAAGACAAAAACCATATGATTTCACTTATATGTAGAATCTTAGAAACAAAACAAAAAAACAGAATTAGACTCAACTACAGAGAACTAGTGGTTGCCAGAAAGGGGGAGGAGGAGAGAAAAGTGAAATAGGTGAAGGAGAATAAGAACAAACTTCCAGTTATAAAATAAATAAGCCATGGAGATGAAAAGTAAACCATAGGGAAGATAATCATTAATATTGTAAGAATGTTGTATCATGACAGATGTTGACTACACTTCCTGTGATGAGCATTAAGGTTGTGAGCATTAAGTTTTTTGTTTTTGTTTTTGTTTTGTTTTGTTTTTAGAGAGAGAGGGAGAGATAGAGCATGAGCCTGGGGGAAGGGGAGCAGAGGGAGAAGAGAAAGAGAATCCCAAACAGGCTTCATGCCCAGTATGGAGCCCAGTGCGGGGCTCAATCCCAAGACCCCAAGATCACAACCTGAGCCGAAATCAAGAGTTGGATGCTCAACTGACTGAGCTCCCCAGGTGCCCCTGAACATTAAGGATTTTATAGAATTGTAGAATCACTATGTTGTACACCTGAAACTAATATAACATCGTATGTCAACTACCCTTCAATATTAAAAACACATACATACATACATAAAAATATAGTATAGTATGTAGTTAAGATACACCAAAGGATAAATGCAGAAATCAATGAAAAGAAAAGCTGTCAAGCACAGCATGAGAAAAACAAAATGCAAATAATATCAAAAAAGTTTTAGGTAGATTGAATGTCACAACGGATCAACAAGGTAAGCAACAAGAATAAGATGAGCAACAATAAAGTAAGTGATATGTTGAAAGAAATTAACTGGCAACCTAAAGTTCTAAAGCAAATAAAGGTCTTTCCAAAATGAAAATGTAATAAAAACATTTTAAAACAAACCACAATAGGCTTTATGTCAACAAATTCACAGCAAAAGTAATTTTAAGGAATACACTTCAAGAAGGAGAAAAGTGTTCCTATATAGAGGTTTGAAATCCAAGAATCATTTTTGCCATGAAAGAGATAGCATATGAAAGGAGGGAGCGGGTGTCTGGGTGGCTCAGTCAGTTAAGCGTCTGCCTTCAGCTCAGGCCAAGATCCCAGGGTCCCGGGATCAAGCCCCACGTTGGGCTCCCTGCTCAGTGAGGAGTCTGCTTCTCCCTCTTCCTCTCCTTCTGCCCCTCCACCCCAACTTGTGCTCTCTCTCTCTCTCTCACTCTCAAATAAATAAGATCTTTAAGAAAAAAAAAAGTAGGGAGCAAATGAAGTTCTAAATTCCAAGAATTGTCTAGGATGTGCATATGATATAATGTAAAACTAATGATACACTCCATATGTTGTAATATTTATATTAATTATTTAAAGAGAATATTGAGAATTCATAACTTCCAAAAATAGGAAATAATAGAAATGATTTTTAAATAAAAAATTAAGAAGAAAAATAAAAATTGAATATAGGAAAATTAAAAATTTCAAAATAAAAAGGCAGATAAAATACATATATATATCTAAATACACATACTACACTGTATATTAAAGTCACTTATATTTATATATAAACATTACATACAGTCACACACAGAGAATGCATTTGAAAGTGCCTTAGATGAAAAATTTTCAAGACTATTAAACCCAAAGCAATATAAATTAAAATAAATTCATACTTAGGCAAAACTTAGAATATCTTCTGAGAAAAAAGAAAAAAGAGAAAAGATTAGTATTATTCAGAAAAAAAATGTATTTCCATCAGTGAGTAGAAGTTAATCTGATACCTGACTTTTCAATCTAAACAAATGAATTAGAAAAAAGTGTAATACCATCTTTGTGGGAAATAAATTCCCATTGAAATTCCAAATCCAACAAAAATATCTTAACAAAAATGAAAGTACAATAATAATTTTAAAACAACCAAAACTAAGATCAGTAGAAGGCAGTCTCATGTTGTTCTCAAAAATATTTGATACTCTCTCAAATTATTAATATCCCTACAAGCTTCTATTTATGTGGGTTATAATATTTATTGTTTCATAGATTAAAACTGAAAACTTAAAATATTTAATTTGTGAAAAAATAAATCTATTTTATGTTAATATGAATAGTATACTTTTATGAAATATAATGATATATGTCAAAACAAAAACAATTATTGAGGAGACGTGCATCGTTATGTATTTTGGTAATATGGTTAATGCCTAACCTCATGGATAAGAGCTGGAATCTCCTATTTGCCTCTTTATTCAATCTGTTATACGTTGTTTTAGTTGAAGCAGATGAAGGAAATTCATATTCACATAGATAGTTAATGCTAATTATTATTTTACAATCACAAGGCCAAATATAACGGCTTCCTAGAGAAGGTTGATTTCTAATGGGTCATTTTATATGAATGTGACTTTATTACATATGAAAAGTCAAATGGTGACTTCAAACTAAAAGACTTTTTCTGTGATTTTTTTTTTTTTTTACTTTTTATCAGTAATGTGTACAGCAAATATTTTCTTCTGGTATTTTATTTGATTGCTGTACTTCCCCATACCATTCATCAATAGCATCACAGCTGTTAAAATTTGATTGATCTTTGATCATCTCTCCATAAAATATGAACAGGTGTGAACCTATGAATTGGAACTATCAGTGACTCACTCACTCATGCTTTGTAAAAGGAGTAACCTATTCAAGAAATATTGTCTATGATTTTAGATTGATGGCATTTAAATTCAGCAGTCCAAAATGTCCAAAGAAAACTTGTCCCCTTATAATCAATATATAAATAAAGCAAGAATGGAATATTTAGACCAGCAAGTTTTTTTTAGAAATACCTTTTTATAATAGTGTTTGGAATATAAAATGCCTCCTAATTAAAGTTATTGTAATATTATGAAAAGCAAAAATATATTTGTGAGAAATTTAATCTTGCCATGTTTTTCACTATTTTATTCTACTAATAAATATCATGTTTTCTCACTTAATCTCATGTCACAGTCTTCTTTCAATTATGAGAGATAATTAAAAGAAACATTCATAACATAATCTCTCCCTATTTAGATGTGGCATTAATGAGCATAAGAGACTAAATGTAAATGGGCAATTTAGATGAAATAGTTTGAAATTTATTAAATTACAACAAATTCAGAAAAAAAAGTCACCATTCATAAATTATTGTTTCTTTTCACCTTTGGAGTGGTTCTCTCTATGGAAATAATAATTTCACATTTCCATAATTCTAATTTGATATTTTCAAAAAGTGAATGAGACACTTGGGGAAATTTGAAAATGGATTGCAAATATTACATACCATTGATGTGTCAATATTGGATTTTTCAGATGCCATTGTAGTTTTGGGTTTATGTGGGGGAAAATTCTTTTTCTGAGGAAAAGAACATTGATCTATTCAAGGATGAGGTATCCCAGTAATTTAATGCCTGATATTTGGTATTTGGCAAAAAAAAAAAAAAAGTGTAGCTATGTATTCTGTGTGTTTGTGCATGCCTGTGCATGTGTGTGTGTATGTGTGAAGAAAGATAATATGAGAGAGAAAAAAAGAGAAGGAAAGAACAAGCAAATGCTAACAACTGTGAACAAGAGTAAAATGTTAAAAATTAGCAAATTATGTAGATGAAGAACATATAATATTAATTACATGACTCTTTCTACCTTTTGTTAGAATTACAAAATTGAAAATAAAAAGAAAAACATTAACGGGTAAAGAGAAGGTTGAAAACATCTAACTGTAACAGCTTTAAGAAGTATATAGGCTGCATTTCTTTTAAGGCATGTCATATTTTAGATGGTTGAGGATATTATCAACTTATAATTAATTTTTAACACAGGCATTTATTTGGAACTTTTTCTTATAATATCATTATAATCTAATATTTTCACCCACTAATAGATTAACTGTCTTAAACATTCTCTAAAATGTGCTCCATGAACCAACAGTATCACATTGTTAGAAATGTAAATTCTTAAGAACCAACCTCAGACCTACTGAATCAGAAATCCTGGGAACAGGGCCCTATAATCTGTGTTTTAACAGTCCTCTCATATGACTCTAATATACATTAAAGTTTGCATACTGCTGTCTTAAATTATTGACTTAGTTTTAGATATTTGTATATTTATTCAATCATCCATTCATTCATATATTTTTTCACTTAGCAAATATTGATGGAGACTTTCCTGTTTTCAAAGTAAATGTTGAACAGAGATGAACAAGGCAAAATCCCTTTAATGATTTCTCAGACAGAGGAGAATTCACCTAAATTATCCCAACAGTTGCATATGCTAATTGCCAAAAAGTTATATGTCAACACAGGAAATCCATTGTAGGATATTAAGGGTCAGGTTCTCAAAGTTCATGATTATTGAGTGGATTCATGAAAAACGTATGAGAGATATGGACTATGGATTTTTCCAGCCATTGTTAGCTTTGTGAGTAGAGACACATGTTAGGAAGGAATTTAGTTTAATAATGTAAGAATTTTAGGCCAACTAATATGACAAGTCAAGAGACCAGCAAAGGTTTTGGAAGTAGGCATCATGATAAATTTAAGATAGATAAGAAGGAGGAAAGTAAGATGATATGAGGGAAGGGCTGGGTGGGAGGCAGTACAGAGTACTAGTTGAATCAACTGAGTGAGGATTCCAGGGAGTTCCATGATTGCTGAAAATGGAGTATTGTTGGTGGTTTTAATCCTTTGTTAGATATCCAGTAGTTGGTCAGTGTGTCCCTTAAGGGGTAGCAGTAAGCAGTAAGTACAGTATATTATCACCACTGAGCAATGATTTTACATCCTCTTTTGTTGTTGAATATATTTTGATGGGAGGTGTATTTAAAATGTCAAATGGATGCCACATATTGATCTTGTAGTCAATTAAGACTTCTTTGTTATAATTTGTCATAAAAACACACCCCCGTTCTGTACTGATTAGATTGACTTTTTATACTGAATATGGTACTTAATATAATCCTTTTTCAATTTCTTTACATAAGGATGGCCGTATTTTCCTACAACATTTTATTTTCTGCATTTACGGTCTTTATAATTTAATTTTCTATCTTACTGTCTTTTTTTGAGGATTATGTCATATACATATTTGATATGCATGCCTTTTAGAATGTTTTCATGAGCACAAGTCAGAACTACTTATGGTGTTAAGATTAAGATACAAACTCACCTCTTAGGTTACACTGGCCCATTAATCAACAATTTCTGGGTACAGTTATGTTCAGTTAATGATAAATCTCCTCAATATATTTTAGTGTGTTGTAGGGAAAAAAAGATATAAATACAATTTTACTTCCAATTTCTTTGCCATCTATTTAAAGATTTATTGTAAGGGTCTATCTTTATTTGCACATACAGTCTGGTAAAATTGCCTTTTTTGAAAATAAGAAAGCTTTCTGTAGGCCAGATGCATAAACTACTTGACAGATGTTGTATTCCTGCTTTAGCTTCCCAATCACTCTCATAGATGGATTTACTGCTTTTTTGTGCAAGAAGCGCTGGGTTTCAGTAAAGATGCCAATAATTTTATATGCAGTGACCTTGGCATGAAGTAACTATTCCAAAATTGTGAAATAGCAGCTGTGTGAAACTTATTAGTTATCTTCTTTACACACAATGTGTTCACATTTTTTTTTGTTTTTACCTTTTTCCTCATAAATATAATTCAACAATTTGGTTACCTTCAAGTTGTACATAAAGGAAAATATGTAAGTGCTCATCATAACGAAGGGGATTTAACTCATCAGGATTCTAACTGCAAGCATTTGCTTTGGAGAAATGTTTAAGCATTCACTGTATAATGGGCAGAATAATCATAAAAGGCCCATTATAGTGTGTTCTTTGCATCCTTTTATATTGCCTCAGGGAACAGACAGCAGGTCATTAAAAACGTTGTTTTATTTAAGGCTCTAACAACTTTTGTATCAGGAAAATCACAAGCATTAGTGCATGCTCTTACAAAATATTCACATAATCATTGCTGAAAATCACCTCCTTAAAAAAAAGTTCTGTGATATCTTTATAAGTACTCAGAAATTAAAGAGTAAGAAAAAAATCCTCCTGTTTTCTTCTTGGTTAATGATATATTTCCTTATTGTAGAATAGGATTCTATTTGTTTTTATTTTATTTGAGTTTTTGTATTATTATTTACTTACAAATGTTTCTGTAGTTTTCTATACCATCTTTAACAGGTTTAAGTATAAAGTTTATGCGTCATGAAAAGGTTTTGAAAGTTTTCCTTCTTTTTCCATTCCGTGGGACAATTTGTGTCACTTTGGGATTATGTGGATATTAATAATTTAATAGAATTTCCCTATAAAGATATCAGGATTGGTAGTGTAATCTTTTAGTAATTTTCTCTTTCTTCTGAGAAAATGTGGTTGTTTAAGCTTTCTTTTTTACTAAGAATTTTATTTTCCAAGGAGATTTTACATTTTATTTGTTTTAAAATTTACTTCCACAGAGTTTTGCAAAGTTGTCTATTTTTTATTTTTTCTCTAACTTAATAGTTTTTTTCTTCTTGTCACATTTTATTTTTTTGAATTTTGCTTTATCAACTTTTTATGCAAAGGTTATGTAGCAGTTTTACATTCTATTGAATTTTTTCAATAATGAGCATTTTAACTTATTAGCTGTTTTAACCTTGCTAAATTCTGCACTTATCTTTATTACTTTCTTCCACAATTTATTTTGGTTTATTTTATATCTTTTTTTCCTAGATATTGTAGTCAGAGACTTAATCCACCTATTTTCATTTTTTATTTTATTGTTTGGTATTAGGGTATTAGGAATCATAGTGAATAGCCTGCTGTCTGCTTATTCCTTTTCTCAATAGCTTCTCCTATTCCACACACACTCCTCCCTCAGGAAAAGGTAAGTCAGGAGACACAATTTAATCTCCTTGTGAAATAAACTTCCAGTTAAATGGACTATTGATATATTCTATAAAGAAGATAACTATCTAAAGTATAATTCTTAGCTGGATGAATTTGATTAATTTTATATTCTGTATATGACAATCCCATTACATGAAGTTGAGGGGAAGGGACTTTTCCTGCTATTTGTTTCTACTGACTTCTTCCATTTGATTTGCATTCTCCACCTAGCTATCAGTCTCTGTCTCAGTCTCAATTTCGTTTTTTCTCTTTCCCTTTTTTTTTCCTGAGTCCACAGTTTGCAAATTTTATCAGAAATTAAATTTTGATTTAAAGTGCAACTGTGCCATAAGTACATGTTTTTTGTTTTTTTGTTTTTTTCCTACCAGGTATCCTCTGCTTTTTACCTACTCAGGCTTAATTTAAGGTAATTTTCAAGATTTGGGTTTCCTAGACAACATACGTAGCATATGGAGACATCTGTATCTAATGCCATCATTCAGTTCTTCAAATCAGAATTTCTGCATGACAGGGATTCTTAGGAGTTTATTTTTTATTAGTTATTAACTGTTCTTAGCATTTTATAATGAATTTTCAAATATACGGAAAAATGAAAAGGAATTTTCCATGATCACCCACATTCTACCATCCTACCACCAAGATTTGACATCTCTTTTACTCTATTTGTTTTATCATCTCTCTACATATATCCATCCATCCACCTTTTATTTTGATTAATTTCAAAATAAGTGCAGACATCATTACACTTCACCCATAGACATTTTAGCATGCTGAAGTTAGTATTCTATATTTTTAATGATCATTTTAGGTAAAACTTCCATAAAATGAAATGCAGAGATCTTAGTATTTAATTTATTTTGAGAAATGCATACACTTGTAACCCAAACTACTGTCAAAATGTAGGTAACTTTCATCACCTCAGAAAATTTCTTTATATCTCTTTTCTTGTCAATTTCTGTCCTCACTCTTTAAGAAGTAATAGCTATTGTGACTTTTTCCAGCACCAGTGATTAATTTTGCTTGCTCTGGACTTAATAGACTTGGAATTGTATATTATGCATTCTTGTATAAGACATTTCATTAAGTTTAATGTTTTTGATGTTTTTATGTGTGGTTGCATGATTTTGCATTGTTTTAAAAAGGAAAGGAAAATACAAAATTTTGGACACCTTAATGCAAGATCCCCAAGAGATTTCTGAGTAGCACAGCTAAAACTGAGTAAAGTGCTAATATGGATGAATAAATGATCATATTAGGGTGAAACTCTTTTTAAATAATTTCGACCTGTTTAATCAAGCAATTCACATATTTGTTAAACAGTTTCTTTGTCTATAGTTACTTAGTGACACCTACATACATTTTATATACATCACCTTTGTTGATGCTTGAAGTGTTTTTCCAAATATCACCATTTGGAGTGCCTGGGTGGCTCAGTTGGTTGAGCGTCTGCCTTTGGCTCAGGTTATGATCCCACGGTCCTGGGATCGAGCCCCATGTCAGGCTCCCTGCTCAGCGGGGAGCCTGCTTCTCCCACTCCCTCTGCCTGCTGCTCCTCCTGCTTGTGTTCTCTCTCTCTCTGTCAAATAAATAAAATCTTTAAAAAAAAAATCACCATTTGAGATTCTACAAATTACATTTGAAATGTTCAATAATTCATCAGTTGTGTATAACACCCAGTGCTCATCACATCACATGCCCTCCTTAATGCCCATCACCCAATTATCCCATCCCCCCCCACCTCCCCTCCAGCAACCCTCAGTTTGTTTCCTATATTTAAGAGTCTATCATGGTTTTTCTCCCTCTCTGATGACTTCCCATTCAGTTTTCCCTTCCTTCCCCTATGATCCTCTGTTCTTACATACTGTTTCTTATATTCCACATATGAGTGAAGCCATATGAAATTCTTTCTCTGATTGACTTATTTCACCCAGCATAATCCAATTCCGTCCACACCAATGTAAATGGTAAGTATTCATCCTTTCTGAAGGCTGAGTAATATTCCATTGTATATATATACCGCATCTTCTTTATCCATTCATGTAGATTTTTTCCTACATGCTTATTTATAATATTGCAGGGAGTTTTGGGAATGCACGTGTACTTTTTCCTATTAGTATTGGCTGAAATACATTGTAGTGAAATATACACTTCATAGGAAAATTAGATATTAAAAACCAAGAGAGATTCTTTCAAAGAAAATACTAATTGGGTAGATGTTCTGCAGAATATGCCTGGGTTAGGAACTGAAGTTTGCTTTATTTTCATTCAAATCTTAGCATAGGTAGTTTTCCTTTTCTTATTATTCTGCCATTGGATATGTTTCTTCCATAAACTTGCTCTGGGGTTTAGCCTGAGTCCCAGTACCCTGCATGAATCTAAGATTCCATGCTCCCCAGTATGTCCATCTAAACCCAAACATCTTATTTAATTATAAAAGAGAGGCACAGCTTTAGCAGTAACTGCCTACTCTGGTTTTTACTATCTTTTACATTTTAATTGTTCTTGTTATTGCATAATTCCTGTAGTTTCTTCGTGTGAACTAAGCTATGTATGTTATGGGATTTCTTAAAATGTATTTTATCAATTGCTTTAAAGCATGTTAAATCAAAGTTCTTTTCAAGATATTTAGTAAGCCATACTGCAAGAAGTAGTTGATCTTGAAAACCATGTTTTATTTTTTAGTTCTTTTAGAAAACCATATTTTAAAGATTATAGCAGGAGATTTTAGCCTCTTTTCCTTAGTTGGTAATTTTCTGTTTTACTTGGTTTACTTTATTAGGCATTAGGTGAAAGAGAGCATGTATAAGAGTTGCATTCTGCTATATTTACTCCCAATTTTACTCATGGTCTTTTTTTATTTTTGTTGTCATTGTTGTTGTTTTACAATGATTATTATACTACTTATTGTTTTATTACTTACTCACTTTTAAATTTTTTTAACATTTTAATAATATATTATTTAAATTATTTTCTGAAATCTTGCAGGGCATTGCTAATTTCTGATTGAGACATTTCATAATTTGATTGTCCCAAATATCAGAAAATAGTAAAATACAAATTATTTTTTCAAACTTGCTTTAACTTATGTGAATCACACATTTTTATGAATAAAGCAAGTACTTGTTCTCATGCAGCAATGAAATTTTTAGTTAGATCAGGACTTACATACATGTCTTAGTCTACAAAAAGTCAAGTATCTAGCAAGCTCACAAATATTAGGCCAAATGTACTCAACCTTAGGAGAGAGTTCCATCTGCTCATTTGCTCATATTCTAGTGTCCCTGTTGTGTAGCACAGTGCCTGGTACATAATAAATGCCTGACATGTTAAATATTTGGTCAATGGACTATTGTACTAGCATGATTTTGTGACTTTCTCACGTAACATTCAGTAATTCCGAGAAAGTAGTCAGTATGATTGCCCACAATTGAAGATTGACGATGTAAGGAAATCAGATAAGGATTACATCTTGTTATTAAAATGGCTGAAAACATTATTTACGATAATTCCTCCTGAACTAACAGATGGGAATTAACAACAAAATTAGCAAAAGAATAGACAATATATAATGACAGATCATGTTCAAAAAGGACTACTTTGTGAAGAGTAAAAGTATGATTGCTTCATTGGATTTTCTTCTTCCGTGACACACATTTCATTTATATGTAAAGATGTCAAAGGCTTCTTTAGACTTCACTTAGGCAATTAAGTCCACTAGGCTTCATCACGTATAACATCTTAGAAAAAATAGGTTCAATTTTTCAATATTTTCTCTCAAAATACTCTTTTCCATAGGATTGTGGAATACCATAATTTTTTATTTTTCTTCTTTCTTTTAATATTCTTTTGGTATCTTTTAACATCATCCTTTCCTTTTCCCTGTCATGTGTTTCACTACCAGTTCTTGGTCTTTTTCTTAGCCATTTACCTTCCCCATGAGGACTTCATCCATACTTCATTTTCAGTTTCCACTTAGAAATACCCATGTTCAGGGGCGCCTGGGTGGCTCAGTCGTTAAGCGTCTGCCTTCGGCTCAGGTCATGATTCCAGGGTCATGGGATCAAGCCCCACATCGGGCTCCCTGCTCCGCGGGAAGCCTGCTTCTCCCTCTCCCACTCCCCCTGCTTGTGTTCCCTCTCTCGCTGTGTCTCTCTCTGTCAAATAAATAAATAAAATCTTTAAAAAAAAAAAAAGAAATACCCATGTTCAAAATTCTGATGGACATACAGTTCCATTTCTCTATTTGATATTTCCAGTAGTATATCTCATACATGATTAAAACTCCATGTGTCAAGAAACTGAGTTCATCCTTAGTTCCCTTCCTGTTTCCTACTCCTAACACTTTTGGCATTAAATATTGCACCCTTACCCTTCCTCTTATAATTAAACAAGAATCAAACACTGCTACCAGTTGTGCAAGCCGGAATCCTAGACATCATCCCAGACTCGCGTTTTCTCTCATTCCCATATTCCTGTCGAATTCACATTCAACGTCTAAATACATTTCAAATTCTTCCTTGTGATGTCATCTTCAGTCACTAATTCCTGACAAGTACAAAGTCTACTTATACTGACCATTATGTCATTTCTCAATTTGGGACACTTTTGAACATGAAAAGGCTGATGTAAATAATTACATAAAGATAACTGACATTAACAAGAACAAACCAAGAATTATTGTTCTCTCTACTTAAAGATCACACCTTATCGACACTTGTTCCTTCTCCCAACAATTCTCCTCACTGCAGTAAGTTAACTTTTAAAATGCAAACTTGTCAATAACACTTCTATATTTCTCTTAAGATAAACACTGCAATTCTTAGCATGGCATGTAAGGCTTTGCATAATCTGGCTTTTGCCTTCATCTTCAAATGTATCAATGCTTCTCTCCATCCTGCTCACTGTGCTCCAGTTGGACTTTTTATTGCATTTTCTCAAATGACTGTGCATCCTTGCAATTCAGGATTTTGCATGAGTTGTGACCTCTGAATGATACAATCCTCTCCTCATTCTTTGCCTAGATAATCTCTGCTCATTCAATGCTTAGCTGAAATACGACCTTCTTAGGTAACTCTTCCACTGAGACCCTTCTCAAGCCATTTCTAAGAAATTCCCACAGTAGACTTGGCATCTCCTTTTTGACCCTTCTCACATATACTACCTATTTATATATATATTTTTTAACTCAAACACTACTGTAATGTCAGCCCCATGCATAAAAAAGAGCTCTAAATGCATCATTCATCAATTTATCCGTAGTGATTTAAAAAGTCCATTGTAGGGGCGCCTGGGTGGCTCAGTTGTTAAGCGTCTGCCTTCGGCTCAGGTCATGATCCCAGGGTCCTGGGATCGAGCCCCGCATCGGGCTCCCTGCTCGGTGGGAAGCCTGCTTCTCCCTCTCCCACTCCCCCTGCCTGTGTTCCCTCTCTCGCTGTGTCTCTCTCTGTCAAATAAATAAATAAAATCTTTAAAAATAGAAAATAAAAAGTCCATTGTAGAAAAATAGTTTTTTGCAAAAAAAAAAAAAAAAATACAAGCTCCTAAAAGCCTGGAAGAAGCTACTATCCTGATGTTGGGGAGGATACGGAGAAAGGGGAACCCTCCCGCACTGTTGGCGGGAATGCAAGCTGGGGTAGCCACTCTGGAAAACAGTATGGAGGTTCCTCAAAATGTTGAAAGTAGAGCTACCCTACGACCCAGCAATTGCACTACTGGGTATTTACCCCAAAGATACAAATGTAGTGATCCGAAGGGGTACCTGTACCCCCAATGTTTATAGCAGCAATGTCCACAATAGCCAAACTATGGAAAGAGCTTAGATGTCCATCAACAGGTGAATGGATAAAGAAGATGTGGTGTATATATACAATGGAATATTATGCAGCCATCAAAAATGAAATCTTGCCATTTGCAATGATGTGGATGGAACTAGAGCGTATTATGCTAAGTGAAATAAGTCAATCAGAGAAAGACAAGTATCATATGATCTCACTGATATAAGGAATTTGATAAACAAAACAGAGGATCATAGGGGAGGTGAGGGAA
>NC_138371.1:141893041-141905175 GCF_054177405.1 Leptonychotes weddellii | reverse complement strand
ACAAACTGAGGGTTGCTGGAGTCGAGGGGGGTGAGAGGGATGGGGTGGCTGGGTGATGGACATTGGGGAGGGTATGTACTATGGTAAGTGCTGTGAATTGTGTAAGACTGATGAATAACAGACCTGTACCCCTGAAACAAATAATACATTATATGTTAATAAAAAAATAAATTAAAAAAGGCTACTGTCCTTTTAATGTTTTTCTTTACTTAAGTTCAGTGCTTGATTTAGAGTAGTGAGTAAGGATTCATCCTGATAAAGATGTAGTCTTTGTAGTCAGGGAAAGTCTCACTTAATGGATGTAATTTAGGCTGAGACTTATCTGATGAAAATGCTGATCATGAAGATCATCATAGGACAAATGAACCTATCAGGTAGATGGAAATAGCAGGCGCAGAAGCACTTAGGAGGGAACAGAGGTGGGCTTGCTCAAGTACCAACAATACCAGTGGTGATGGAAATTAGTGAGGGAGGAAATATTAATGGAAGAATCACTTACTTTGTTTTTGCTCTTACTCCTTCATAGATCACAGCCAATACTTGGACTTGGCAGTTGCAAATTGCATCTCATTCCTGGATTACAACAATTTTGGATTTCTTCTGTTATAATGTTATTATTGTACAGGGATTGGAATGTCATCTTAGGTAATTTCGTTTGTTGCCTGCAAGTTTCTTCTCACTAATGGCTCACTAATATTTTCCCTAAGTGTATATAATCCAAATGACACCTCAAGGTTCAATACTATGTACAAAAATAGGTTCATTTTCCATTTGAGCTTCTGGATTCTACCATTTAGCTCAATATTCATATTTTCTCCTGCTTTTGGCATAGGCCTGTATTGCTTAGATTTCATTTTGTTTCATTTTACTTATTTCTAAGATACAGTTAAGACAAACCTATTACTGCATTTCATTCACTTTGTTTCTCTCCATTACATGGAGATAAAGTTGTCAAAAAGCTGTACATTTTAAATATGCTAATTAATCCACCAGCCAATTCTAAATGTCTGCACCTTCTCAGCTTTTCACCATCCTACTAATAATTTGAATCTGTGTTGATATAACAGCAATGCCTCCTATTCAACTCTAAGTAGAAAACGCAGGTTTGGAATTGAGGAATAAGTTGGATTAGAAGTAGAATTTGAGAGTCATCTCATGGAGCTAATGACAGGCACAAAGGAAGTGGATAATATTGCAAAGGGGGAGAATGGTACGTGTGTTATAAGGACCAAGACTGAATTTCTCTCCCCAGCTTTAACCTTTGAAGGCTTCATCCTTGATAAATCCTTGCATAGAGTTCATGCCTATCATTTCTCCACTGTCATGGTTGTCAGTGTAAATAATCAGTTGTCTCACCCACTCTATCATCCCGGCTTCATGGGGGGGTTCTTAGACTTGGAAAATAAAACAAAGCGTATCTTGAATTACAACTGTAGTGATTGTGGCAGGCTGCTACCTCAACTGTTCTTCATGACCCTTATCACAGTCAGAACACATCGAGATTAGTTAGAGGAGTAGATGTCAACCTCCTATCTCAGTTTTTCTTCCACATTACTTCCTCTAACTTCAGTTAACCATGAATTTAACCATTGCCTCCATAATCTTCTACCAGAAATTAAAGCTGAGTATATTTTGAACTAAATTTAACCACTTTAAAAAAATTAATACAAATGACTCCTGAATTTTCAGAGTCCATGACTGTACTATAATTGCATTAAGCAGCTATACTAAAAAAATAATTCTCATCTCTCACTTACCTCCAATTTCACCCAGCTGCACAACCTTAAAATAGCTAACTTGCACTGCATTTTATTTTTATTTTTTTAAGATTTTATTTAAATTCCAGTTAGTTAACATATAGTGTAATTTTAGTTTCAGTAGTAGAGTTTTGTGATTCACCACTTACATACAACATCCAGTGTCCATCACAACATAACCTATACTGCATTTTAAATCTGTCCATTCCTGGGGCGCCTGGGTACTCAGTCATTAAGCGTCTGCCTTCGGCTCAGGTCATGATCCCAGGATCCTGGGATTGAGCTCCGCATCAGGCTCCCTGCTCGGGGGGAAGCCTGCTTCTCCCTCTCCCTCTCCCACTCCCCCTGCTTGTGTTCCTGCTCTCACTCTCTCTCTCTCTGTCAGATAAATAAATAAAATCTTTAAAAAAAATAAAACAAAATAAATCTATCCATTCCTTCCCATTCTCACTGCATTGTCTTGTTATTGGGCTGGACTTGCTAACTGTTCTTGGCCTATTCCTCCATCTCCATTTTCATTTATCACATTTTGAGATTCATTACCTCAAAACAGTTCCAAGTGTGTTTCTTTGATCTGCTACACAAATAATGAATAAACACCTCCAGTTATTTTAGTCAACATTTCTAATCTTAGAACAGTGATTTTCTACAACATAGTCTCATCCTACATTTTGCTCTCATCATTCATTACTTATATACACATGTAACTCTGAATAATTATTTATTTTTCAACATAAATGCATCATATTTTGGGTTCATTTTCTAAAAGGCATTTCCTTGTAAAGATTTCCCTATATAAATTATCTTCTTAAGTGCCTGTCTAAACTACCACCTTCCCAAGGAACTTTTCTTATTTTTCAAGATGTTTTGTTTTTTCACTTTGTTGTATGAACAGCTATTATATTTTACTTCTAAATTTTCATAATGAAGACACATATTCTAGTATAATTTATGCTTATCTATGGATTTGTCTTATCATTCTACTAGATTTTTAAATTCTCCAACTTTAAAATAGTGAGTTTTTTAAGATTTTATTTATTTGTCTGAGAGAGAGAGAGAGAGAGCAGAAGCAGGGGGAGCGGCAGGGAGAGGGAGAAGCAGGCTCCCCGCTGAGCAGGGAGCCTGATGCAAGACTCGATCCCAGGACTCTGGGATCGTGACCTGAGTGGAAGACAGACATTTAACCGACTGAGTCACCCAGGTGTCCCAAGTGGTATTGTTTTTTATCTGCAGTAGTTAGCATATTTGTATGCACCATGTTTTTGGTAAATAAATGCTAATATGAATTAAATATGTGAATCAAGTTCTTTTACAACATATTCTCTTCATGAAAAATGATGGACTGTGTTGTCCATTAAGAATATTTTTATTGCCATGTAAATTCCTTAATTAATCTTGAGCTTCAATCTGTCTTCTATAATGTTTATTTTTACAGTGCATGTGGGTAAGCAAACTCAATTCAAATATGAGTACATGCCTGTAACTAAGTGCTTTATGAATCCACTTCTTTGTTACATTGTATGTCTTATCTTTATTAGCTTCTTGTCATATTTATAGACAATAAAATCTCTATAACTACTGTGAAATGAGATGTATGCCTTCATCAATGGTTTGGAAGTATTTCTAGTTTTCAAAATACATTTTACAGAAATGTAACCATTTATGACATTTGAATTTTTAATGTTTCAGATAATTTCTTATTGTTTTTATCTTTTTAATGACTAAAAATAAAGGAGAAATGATTCTTCAAACAATGAATTCATGAAGAATAAGTTCTTATTTGGTAATATGTACTTGATGTGTAATATTTTATGCAAGTTAGACTATGGTAATTATTTAGCAGTTTCTCATTACATAATTACTTGTTATAATCACTGTTCAAACAATTTGATCTATTTATTAGGCTATTGAAAATAAGTCATTTACAAATGTTAATTGCCTTATATTTGAAGGAACTATTACGGTATGTTTATATAACTAAAACATCTGCAGAGATTTTTAAATAATTGAGTTACAAAGGACAATATTATATAATTCTAGTTAAAAAAAAAAGGCAATTACAACCTGGAAATCCCTAAGGAAGTAGTGGAGAGAGTACATCAATATATTATAATCCTTGGTGAAAATTTCCCCTCCCATGAAAGTATATATTAGAACAACTTGTATAACTTCAAACTAATTGAAGATATAACTGAAGTTATAGATGTAAAATTCTCATGTGTAGTAAAATCTATTGTTCACAGATATCACAATGTACTTTAGAAGGAGTTTTGGAAGGGACAATTAATTACATCAGAAGCCATTTGGTAACCTGCATATTAAATGTCAAATAGGTCAAAGAGTCAGGCGCCTGGGTGGCTCAGTTGGTTAAGCAACTGCCTTCAGCTCAGGTCATGATCCTGGAGTCCTGGGATCGGGTCCCGCATTGGGCTCCCTGCTCAGCGGGGGGTCTGCTTCTCCCTCTGACTCTCCCCCTCTCATGCTCTCTCTCTCTCAAATAAATAAATAAATCTTTAAAAAAAAATAGGTCAAAGAGTCTTTGAAATATTTTCAGTCTGTTCTGTTGTTTTGTTTATTAGTTCCTGGACAAGTAAAAAACATGCAAAATAAAAAAACCATAAAATATTGGCGCTACATTAAATATATTTAAGACTAAAGAAAATGTGATGTCTAATTATTTTATGCCTCTGTTTCTCCTGTTATTTAAAAACAATTAGATTTATAAATAGTGTAATTTTAGTTTTATAATAACCTAATGGATTAGGAAACTAGAAATCTTTAAATTCCATTTTATAGAGGAAAACTCTGTTTTTCAATAAAATTGAACATAGACCTCAAATCTCTAGCATCCTCTACTTCTATTATTTTTCTGTAGCTACAGAGAAAAATGGGAGAAGATGTTTTGCACAATAAAGAATATACATCTTTTTTAAATAATGTACATCTTTAATAAAAAATACATTTTGATATAATTTTCTGAGTGATTCCTTTGTGCCAGGCCATCTTCTGAGTGCTTTACTGTACCTAATCTTTAAAATATTCTAGTCAGTTGGATTTAGGCATTAACTAAAGTTTATAGAAAATGAGAAACAAAAGATAGATTACTGTGTTAAGATTTTGACATTACTAAACTGCATAATTAGGATTCAGATCTGGCAGTCTGCCACCAAACAGATTTAATCACATTATCACACTGCCTATTGTAAGTGAAATGGACTTATTTTTTCTTGGACAAACAGGAAGAATTCTCTGATGAGGAGGAGCCATCTATGAAAAACAAAAACAAACAAACCTGATACAAACTTCCTAAGCAGATACATGCAAAGTATCTAAGGCAAAAATGATCAAGGTATTTGCTAGAAACAGCAAAAATAAAAATGCCTATGGCTGGAACAGAGAGCAAGTGGTATGAATTCAAACAGACTTTGGCCGGTGTTTTGTATTATATCTTATGTGCAATTCATCCTTAAAAGGAAGGATATAAATTTCTCCTCAAAACGCTTGCTTGTTCTATGTTTCAGTTACAACATCTATAACATAAGGATATAGTTGGAACCCTTTCATAGGTTTCTTTCAAGGTCAGTTAAATTAATACTTTAACAGACTATGGTACATATTGAACACTCAATGAATTTTAGCAACTCCTTACTCTCTAGTCTGGATAAGCCCCTGAGTGAATGCTGTTCCATTTTTAATTAGAAAAATAGGTGGTTGGGGGTGCCTGGCTGGCTCAGTCAGTAGAGCATGTGACTCTTAATCAGGGTTGTGAGTTCAAACTCCATGTTGTGCATGGAGCTTATTAAAAAAAAGAAAAGAAAAATAGGTGTTTATTTCCAGATAATGGAAAGGAAAATAAATGCTGGCAAAATAAAAACAAGAGGTATATAATCCAAGTCAATGGCATATGAAAAGATATAAAAATGCATAAATTAGTAAATTTTAGAAAAACTAGAGAAAAATGAAAGCAAATGCTGAATTCAATCCCATAAAAATATGTAAATATAACCAAAAAAAGAGTAAGGATACAGTTAATCAGAATAAATATAAATAAGAAAGAAGAAATCAAACATGAACACAAAGTATATGTGAAGTGATTGAATCAAAGTGTATTAAATGCAATTTTAACTGCAATTTGAAATGCAAATGCAGTTGTCAGAAATATATCATTCTGCTAGAAATGAATCTTTGCTTAAAAATTAAGTAAGCCCAGAGTAAATAAATATATAAATATTGAAAAGAATATGAATTTGAATTTTAAAAATTAATAAATTTTATTATATTAAATAAAAACCCTTTAAAAGCAAAAATTTACAGAAAGCAAAGTCAAGAGCCATGTTGAACAGTTAGAAAAATATTTGCATTTCGTGTTATAGACAATAGTGGCACAAAAATATTTGTCTATTAGGGTGCCTGGGTGGCTCAGTCTTTAGGCGTCTGCCTTTGGCTCAGGTCATGATCCCAGCGTCCTGGGATCTAGCCCCATGCGAGGCTCCCGACTCTGCGGGAAGCCTGCTTCTCCTTCTCCCACTACCCCTGCTTGTGTTCCCTCTCTTGCTGTGTCTCTCTCTGTCAAATAAATAAATAAAATCTTTAAAAAAAATTTGTCTATCAAGTATTGAATATAGAGTTTGGTAGTTGTGTATTATATATGAAATATTTTAGTCCAGATTATATGCTTATTTCTACTTCAAGTTTTTTACTTCAGTATGAAAAAGTTTATAGTAATAACATTTTTTCATAGAAACAGAGTTCTTCAAATACTTTACAGACTATAGAGAAGAACTGTCATCAACTGGGTTGTCTTCTACAAATTTATTCTTTATATTTGAATAGTTGTGTTTAAAAGAAATGTATAAAATGCTCCTTTAGGGGCGCCTGGGTGGCTCAGTCGTTAAGCGTCTGCCTTCGGCTCAGGTCATGATCCCAGGGTCCTGGGATCGAGCCCCGCATCGGGCTCCCTGCTCAGAGGGAAGCCTGCTTCTCCCTCCTCCACTCCCCCTGCTTGTGTTCCCTCTCTCGCTGTGTCTCTCTCTGTCAAATAAATAAATAAAATCTTTAAAAAAAATAAATGCTCCTTTAAAAGGAAATAAATATGCAAAGCCAAGAACCCTATTAAATGGGAATTCTCTTTTAGTTTATCTTATTAAATTCCAGTTGGGATTGTCTTTTAAGCTAAAATTTTGTGACAACAGATTACACAGAGAGAAATAATTCTTTCAGTTGAATTCCTTTTTTTTGGTGGGGAGGGACAGAACCAAAGGGACAGAGAGAATCCTAAGCAAGCTCCTAGCCTGGCATAGAGCTTAAGGTGGGCCTGACCTCACAACCCTGAGACCACGACCTAAGCCTAATTCAAGAGTCAGATACCTAACTGAGCCACCCAGGTGCCCCTTAGTTGAATTCCTTTTAACTACAACTATGATAAAAGCCAAGTATGTATCTATTGCTATATTACATACTTACATATTATGAGCTTAATATATATTATATATATACTTAATATTTCCGTATATATTTTACCACAAGTATTACTTATTATTGTGCACTATTTACAAACAAAACAAAACAAAATGAAATTCTGAGCATTTTCTATTGGGCTATTACAAGTGCTGTGTTTATTTACAAGGTGGTATATATCAGGGTGATAATATGAACTAGTATCTGAGTAT
The DNA here is from genome assembly GCF_054177405.1 of Leptonychotes weddellii. Classification (NCBI taxonomy): domain Eukaryota; kingdom Metazoa; phylum Chordata; class Mammalia; order Carnivora; family Phocidae; genus Leptonychotes; species Leptonychotes weddellii. The sequence goes on along the minus strand of NC_138371.1, from coordinate 141,897,749 downwards.
TTTCAAACTAGTGTGAGCGCTATTTGGGATATTAAGTGAATTGTGAAGACATTTTGTGTAAGGCCATCAAATTAAGCAAATTAGAAATTTACTTATTCAAAGATGAGAAATTATCAAAATAGTGGATTATTAAAGCTTAGCACTTGCTCTCAGTAGAGGAATTGCTCTAATGAAAGTTATCTTGAGAGTTTCTTTTTTAATATGAGAAATTTGTAACATTTATTCCTAAAATTTGAAAAATATTCTTTTGAGTTCAGAGATATTATGAAAAAGTAAAATAAACATATTTTACTATATATTGTAAGAAAAAGCATTACTGGCTTTTGCTTTGTATGTGAATACAGCTTGAAACCACTTGGAAATAATTAGGAACACAAAGTAACTAAATAATGAATTAGTTACAGATTAACATTTATATTTTGACCTGTGCCAGTTTTTTAGTACAAACATAATTTTTGTTTTTATTTAAAAATAAGTAAGAATCCTAGGAAAAAGTACAAGTAGAGAAGTACAGTTTTTTTTGTAGAGCGAATTTCTATGTCTTAAATATGCAGGATTATTAAAATTTTAAATTCACAATGTACTACTTAGCTGGAAGTACTGTTGTTTGTTTAAAAAAGAAAATTAAGGGGCACCTGGGTGGCTCAGTCGGTTAAGCTTCTACCTTCGGCTCTGGTCATGATCCCAGAGTCCTGGGATTGAGCCCCATGTCCCCATGTCCAGCCCCCTGCTCAGCGGGGAGCCTGCTCCTCCCTCTCCTTCCAGCTCCTCCTCTCTCTCGCTATCTGTCTCTCTCTCTCAAATAAATAAATAAAATCTTCCAAAAAAAAGATAATTAATTGTTACTCTCATTTCCACATTGCATGCATGATACTGAGTGGGTAAGCAATATAAGTTTGTTGGGTAAAATCTTAGAAGCTTGTTGCAAAGAAAATGTCCAATGGAAAGTGCCATTTGAAGGGGGTGTGTGTGTGTGTGTTTGCATGCATGGGGGTAGCATAATGCAACAGGAGGGATAATTAGAAGTATGTTCCTGGGGGAAATTAGAAGGTCAAAATAAAAGGAATTTTAGAAAATTAGATATAAAGGTCAATTTAAAGTCATAAGGTATACAAAAATGACAAGATCATTTGGTAAGAACCTGGTTGAGTAGTTTAGTACAAGATAAGAATCCAATTCTTGGATGTTGTCTGGCTATTGGAATTCCAAGTCTTTGTACGCATCAATGAATTGCCTGGTACATACAATACTTTTCCAGGATTGCTAACTCTTTGGTCTTCACCTTCTGAATTTATATTCCTGATTCTTTTATCTTGAAATTCTATATTATCAATTAAGATCAACTCTTTGGCTTAATAACTTGACTTCCTGCTATGCTCTTGGCTATATATTTTCCAATAATTTAACATTCCTTACAGTTATAATTTTCTGGCCTTGATATTAAGGATTCTAGTGACAACATTTATTCCTACATCCTTGCTAATAATAGAATTCTCACTTCCTTACACCCTTCCTTACACCCTTCCTTCTTTTCTTTCTCCCTTTTTCCTTCCTTCCTTTCTTCTTTACCTCCATAAAAAATAATTTAACATATACCATGTCAGGAAATGTTGTAAGGTACGGCAATAAACACAATGGACAAAGTTCATGCATTCAGAGTGCTGGATGTAGGTGGAGAATAACAGGCAATAAAAGTAAACATTAATAACATGTCAATTTGTAATAAATTCTAGAAATAAAACAAACGAGTGACATGAGTAGAGTCTTTTAAAACAAGCTATTTGGATCATTTGTAGTTAGACCATGCCATCACTAAATAGCCCAAATAAGCCTCTTTATAATATTTTTTAAAGTTGATATAACCTTAAAAATCAACATTCCACTTTTCTTAAGTACAAAATTATCAGTTCAGAAACAATTACATTAATCAAACATATTCCTGACTAGTTAATTAAAGAAATGAAATTTATTTTAAATTGCCTTTCATTTAGTTAAAGAAATAATGCTGATTAAGATGATGGTTTTTAATCTTCAATCATATTTTTCTTACTCTCAAATTCATAGTTTTAATTCATTAGTAATACTTTTATATGTTGGAGAAAATTGTCTATTTTTATATTTGAACATAGAGGAATTTGTGATGAGGCCAATTATAACTTGAAAGGTTTATTTTCGACATAGTTTGTGCTGATTTCAACTTTGATGAAAATAAATAGCAATGTGTAATAGTGATAAAAATTATACATTTAATTCTACTTTCTCAAGTGCAACACAAAAACTAGATGATTCAATAACAAATATTCTTAAATGGAAAATTAAAATCAATGTTTAATGTCTTTCATTATACAATTGGAATCCTTAATGAGAGTGAAAATTTTTTCTCTATCACAGACTTAACACATAGTAAACATTTAAAAAATAGTATTTTATTAATCAAATGATTAAAGAATGAAAATAAATTACCCTAAAATAGGAAAGATAACTGAGAAAAGGATAAGAATGGATTACAAATGGCAATAGTTAATTTATATTCTAAAAGCTTTTTAGAAAAGAAATGTTACTGCTATAGCATATGATTCATTTCAGAATAGTTTGTTTTCCCCAAAAGTCAAAATATATGTAGTTAACAGTTTCCTAGTCAGCACAGAAGGTAGAAGATTCCAACTTTGAAGAAAGTGTATATAAAAATTAAGTATGCGTATATTCTAAGATAGTTTCCATTCCATAACATAAAAGCATTTGTTAAATCTTTACTTTGGCTGCTTTAGAGATTAGATGACAAGATTCAAGAAGTCAATCATTGGAAACCATTGCGGAGGATGAGTTAGAGTTTTTCTCTTTTCTGTCTGGAAAATATGTAGATTAGTGTTCAAAAAACCAACAAATGAATTTGGGGGAACTGAAATGACAAAGTTAATAGCTGTGTTATAGACATATAATATCTGTAATTGAGAACTATAATTACATACCCGTAATTATGGCAAAGGATATTTTACTCCAGCTACATCAAGTTTCATTTAGTTTTATTTTGTAGTATTTATCAGTTGGTATTTCAAATACATATGTGTATGTTTCACAGAGAACATGGTTACTACCTATAAACATTACAATTTGGCACTAATATTTTGGCATATATATATATATACATATATATGAATTTATATGTATAACACCAAATACCATTCAGCCATAAAAGAGAAGATCCTGCCATTTGTAACAACATGGAAGTACTTGGAGGGTGCTATGCTAAATGAAATAAGCCAGACAGAGAAAGAGAAGTACTGTATCATTTCGCCTATATGTGGAATCTAAAAAGCAGAATGAATGAGCAAGCAAACAAACAAAAATCAAAACCAGACTCATAGATACAGAGAACAAACTGATAGTTGCCAGAAGAGAAGGGACTTGTGGGGGGATGAAATGGGTGAAGAGGATCAAGGAGTACAAACTTACAGTTATAAAATAAATAAGTCATGGGAATGTAATGTACAGCATGAGGAATATAGACAATAATATTGTATTAACTTTGTATGGTGACAAATGATAACAACTTAATGGTGATCATTTCAATGTATATAAATGTCAAATCACAATGTTGTACACATGAAACTAATATATTGTATGTCAATTATACTTTAATAAAAAAACTAGTGGGAGTAAAATACTAATCAGGGAGATAGCATATGTGACAGTAATTATGGTTTTAGGGCATGCCTACATAAGTATTAGAGTGTAGTTATTTCTTACAGCTGTTAGAGAATAATTGATATCAATTTAGAATAATATAAGAAAATTATTGAAAATAGAACTTTTTGTAGTCCAATCTAGTGTTCAAAATGTCTAGGTTAGTAATTTTTATTTAAAGGTTTTTATTTTATTTTTTTTTTTTTAAGATTTTATTTATTTGCGAGAGAGAGAATGAGAGACAGGGAGCATGAGAGGGAGGAGGGTCAGAGGGAGAAGCAGACTCCCCGCTGAGCAGGGAGCCCGATGTGGGACTCGATCACGGGACTCCAGGATCATGAGCTGAGCCGAAGGCAGTCGCTTAACCAACTGAGCCACCCAGGTGCCCCTAAAAGTTTTAACACTTAGTAAGGAATCAGTATTGGGAAGGTTATATGTTAAATTAATACAAACATCTGCTATGTTTAATAAGTAGCCACCTTGGTCCTACTTAACATTTCTCTAGCATCTTGAGAATATGCTATTTACCTTTCATAACTAGAGTATGGATAAGTATGCCTATTTGAATTGTAATTAAAACAAAACTTACAAAATAAATTAGAATGTCTGCTTTCAGACATAACATAGTTACTATTGTCCCTTCCACAAAAAGTAGGATAATAAAAAGAAAAAATACAAAATCCATGTTTGTAAAGATTTTGGAAAGCTGTGACATAAAAATAACTAGAAGAATTAAAATTCCATAGTAGTAAGACTCTTATGATAGATTGTTTTAGCAATGACCTCTAATTTGGTCACTGCTACCCTTTATCCAAAACTTATGTTACTTTTAAGGGAAGTTACAAAACAATGAAATGTAATTTTAAAGTGCTGTTACTAATAACTGCTAACTTAGAAATCTATACTTAGAAATTCTTTAAAACACAAATTGAAATAAACATATTTTCAGATGAATAGACTTTGATTGTTAAATTTGTGCTAAAACAACTATTTAAGGGGCGCCTGGGTGGCTCAGATGGTTAAG
>NC_138371.1:141863815-141892541 GCF_054177405.1 Leptonychotes weddellii | reverse complement strand
GTATAAAAGTAACATCACAGATAACATGACTTTGGAAGATGAAAATCCAAAAGAATATAGAATTAGAATTAATAAATAAGTAAAGCAAGGTCACTGGTACAAATAAATATACACACATTAATTGTCTCTATATATCACCACCCATCATCAATTAAAAAACAAATGTCATTTACAATAATATTGTAAAACATTGAAATTATACCAAGAAGTCTCACTATTGATATGAAAACTCACACTGGGTTACAAACTATTGCAGATATTAATTAATCTAAACAATTAGAAGATTATATCATATTTATGAATGAAAGATAGTATTGTTTAAATGTCAATCTCCAATCTTGATTAGAAATTTAGTGCAGTTTCAGTTAAAATGTAGGGATCACAGAATCTTCCCTTCTCTCTTTCTTTCCTCTTTTCCTCCTTTCTTCCTTCCTTCCTTCCTGCCTTCCTCTTTATTTGTGGAGATTGATAAGATGGTTCTAGAATGTATGTAGAATTGCAAAGGATACCAAAGAGGCAAAATAATCCTGAAGAAAACAATCAAAGCTGTAGTATTTATACTATCAATATCAAGCCTCACTGTGAATTCACAATAATAAAAGAAAAATGATATTGGCGTAAGGATGGAAATAATAGAAAATATGATCATCTAAATTACAACAACAAATGTGCTGCAGCAAAATAGTAAGAAAAAAAGATGTTCTTTTGAGTAACTGGTACTTTATTGATAGGGTAATTATCTGGTAAAAATGAATGTTGGGGGCGCCTGGGTGGCTCAGATGGTTAAGCGTCTGCCTTCGGCTCAGGTCATGATCCCAGGGTTCTGGGATTGAGTCCCGCATCGGGTCCCTGCTAGGCGGGGAGCCTGCTTCTCCCTCTGCCTCTGCCTCTCTCTCTCTCTCTGACTTTCATGAATAAATAAATAAAACATTTAAAAAAAAAATGAATGTTGGTCCTTACCTCATAACTCATACAAAATTTAATTTGTGAGAAAATATTTAGCTAACCCAAAGACCTGGATTTTCAAATTAGACTAATACAAATAAGAGATCTTACCCAGTAAAGATTTGCTAATAATTAAAAAAAAAAAAAGAAACAAAAGACACAGAGGAGGTGGACATTGATATCCAGGTCTGGATATTGAGGGCAACCCCCAAGGTCTTTTTTTCTTAGATAAGACATATTCTCTCTGGTTCGGGGTAAATGGTGTATCAAACTGTGGTCCTTAGATTATTGTCTCTTATTGGGGAGCATCTAGTTTATAAAATATCTCCATTTTATACCCAAAAATACATGATATTTTTAAAATCCTGGCTCATAGGTCCATATATTCTGTGTTAATTTACTAAAACCAGTCTATAACCAGGAATGCCTAATAACATTCCAAAGAAAGGGACCTTCCTTGATTAAATATCATAATATCATAATTTCATTTATGTGAGGGATAAGGCTGTATACTGAATGTTTGTGTTTCCCCAAAATCCGTATGCTGAAACCTAATACCAAATGTGATGTTATTTGGCAGTGAGGCCTTTGGGAAGTTATTAGGTCATGAGGTGGAGCCCTCATGAAGGGGATCGGTATGCTTATAAAAGAAACTTCAGGAAAGAAAACTTCTTAGCCCCTTCCACCCTGTGAGGACATAGTGAGAGGATGCTTGTTAATGAACAAGGGAATGGGTTCTCACCAGACACCGAATCTGTTAGCACCTTAATCTGGGATTTGCCAGCCTCCAGAACTGTGAGAAATAAATGTTTGCTGTTTAGGCCGCCAGGTCTATGGTACATTTATTATAGCCACCCAAACAAAGACAATTAGTTAGCCTGTTCAGTGTGATTAGAGCAGATCACCTTGTTTCTCACATTTACTCTGGGATATTCACTTGGTAACTTTAAGAAAAAATAGATCACAGTCCAATTGCTTTAACTTCTTTTTTCCTCCAGCATAAACTCACAGTAAAAGATAAAATAAGGCTTAGGTAGAAGAATATTTTCTTAAATTTGGCATAAGCAAATTTCTTTTAAGCAGAACATAAAAAAGTGGTAAGGACATAAAAACATAAATTAAAAGTTTATATATTGTACTTCATTAACATCACAAATTTTGCTTCTTCAAAAGATACCTTAAGAAAGTGAATAGGCAAGACACTGTCTAAAAAAGATATCTGCAATGTATTTACTCTTCAGTTTATCTATCTATCATCTATCTATCTATCTACCTACCTGTGTAGATTTTTTAAATTAATAAGAAAGTATAACAAAAATGCTATATTGTCAGATATATAATGTTATATAATAAAGATGTCAACAGGGGGGCACCTGGGTGGCTCAGCTACCTGGGTGGCTCAGCCCATTAAGCATCTGCCTTCAGCTCAGGTCATGATCTTGGGGTCCTGGGATTGAGTCACACATCGGGTCCCCTGCTCAGCGGGGAGTCTGCTTCTCCCTCTTGGATTGGAAAGGATTGGAAAGAAACAAACCTCACTGTCACTTCTGCTATATATATGGACAATGTAATATTATTCAATATTAAATAAGGAAGGCGATCCTGCCATTTAGAAGCGTTGATGGAGGCACCTAGGTGACTCAGTTGGTTAAGTGTCTGACTTTGGCTTAGGACTGAGCCCCGTGTCCAGTTCCCCACTTAGTGGGGAGCCTGCTTGTCCCTCTTCCTCTGTCCCTCCCTCTGCTCTCCTCTCTTTCTCTCAAATAAATAAATTTTTAAAATCTTAAAAAAAAAGGAAAAGACTACACTGATGAATCCAGAGGACCTTCTGCTAAGTGAAATAAGCCAGACACAGAAAGATAAATATTGTGTGATCTCATGTATGTGTCAAGTCTTAAAAAAAAAAAAAAAAAAAGTTGAACTGCTAGTAACAATGAGAAGGACGGTAGTTACAATAGCCTGGGATGGCGCAAAAAGAGGAGGTTTTGATCAAAGAGTATAAACTTTCAGTTATAAATGAAGAAATTATAGTGACCTAATGTACATCATAGTGACTATAGTTAATAATGTGTTATATCCTTGAAATTTGTTAAGAAAGTAAATCTCAAATGCTCTCACCACACACTCAAAGGTAACTATGTGAGGTGATGAATGTGTTAATTAGGTTGCATGTGGTAAGCACTTCACAATATATATGTATATCAAAGCATCATGTTGTATACCTTACATATATGTAATTTTTATTGGTCAGTCATACCCCAATAAAGCTGGGAAAAAATCCCAAAATAGTAATCTAAGTTCTATACAAATCAGCATCATTTTAGCAGCTGGAAATCCTGTTTAAAGCTTTAAAGCATTAGCTTTCAAGTCACAATCAGGACAAGAATATATCATTCCTATTACTTAACATTGTTTTAACATTGTTATGACATAGCACACTTAGAAAGAAATTTGATTTATAAAAATTACAATATTATCATTATTTCTGTTATGATTTTTTACCTAGAAACATGTTTATAAACAATAAATCAGTAAGACTTCTAGATATAGATTAACAAAAAGATTTGTATCTCAAAGAGGCAGAAAAAGAAATTACAATTATAAGATTTCTAAGGTAAATGTACTAAGAAAAGGGAAACCAGAAGCCTAGAATGAGGAGGAAGTATAAAGTTTAGTCAATCTGAGGGGAAAGTGGATGCCTTTTGGTTACTAGTTTCGGCAAGGAATATTTTTTTTCTTTTTTCAGAGCATTAAGTGGTCTAAAGAAACTTGGGAGGGTTGAAGCAATGAGACTTTAGTTTGGACACATAGAATGACTTCAAACTATACCGTATGACGATTCTAGATCCACTTTTGCAACTGCCTCCACAATCCCAAAGCCCCTGCTGACTTCAAAACCACTCAGTACCTATCATGATCCACATGTACAGTATGAATGCTTGCACCTAGCCTGTTGAAATCCTAAAAATTGGATCCTTTGATAAAGTTACTGAGGGAACAAAGCCTCTATGACTGGGTTTGCCAGAAAAAAGAAATGTAGAAATAGCAAAATCAACACTAACAACACCTCCATTTCACTAAACATTCCTAAATGTAAGTAAAGGTACCTGACTCCCTAAACCAAAATCATAATTTAACTACAGTAAATACTACATAGGAAATATAGATTTTAGCTTACCTGACTCCATAATACTTAGGTACACTAGGAATGTTGAATAGAATTTAAATGCAAATCAAATATACTCATTCCCTAAAGTGGCCATTCCTTAAATTTGATAGATGAGCAGAAATATCACTTACAATGCACTAGTTTCATACAACCTCATTATAGGACATCTGCTGACAGAGAAAGGAGTTAACTAAAATGGAGAATACAGGGGTACCAGGGTGGCTCAATGGTTAAGTGTCTGCCTTTGGCTCAAGTCATGATCCCAGGGTCCTGGGATGGAGCCCAGCATCAGCTTCCTGCTCAGCAGGGAGTCTGCTTCTCTCTCTCTCCCTCTGCCCCTCCCCACTGCTCATTCTCTCTCTCTTAAATAAATAAATAAATAATCTTTAAAAAAATAATAAAATGAAGAATACAATCTTTGTTATACTCAAGTACATATCATATTTTAGACCTATTATACAAACATCAGAATTAGTAGGGATCAGAATTAGTATGGCAAATCAGAAACACTAAAGTGATTCACATTAAGTCACATTGGGTTGACTTTCAGTACAATACCTATGCAGGATACAGGTTAGAAAACATATTTGACCTGTAAACTACTAATTTGCAAACTCTTGTCAAGAGACAGAAGTACTGTCCTGAAATACAACACTCTGGGTCCTTGTCCTTAAGCTGCTACTACCAGGTTGTACCGCTTAGCTGCACTACAACTGTAATTTCATCTGTTAAATTCACAGGTTTGAGCAGGAAATCTCATACATTGCATGTGAGAAAGTGAATGAAAGATATTTTATTTCATATATGCATCCATAAAAAGCAATCATGAAGAGATGTTAGTCCTAAAAGGAAATATTTATATATAGTGGAAGAAAAGAATACAGTGCTCAGTTATTTTTAGCCATTTTGCACTTTTTAAGGCTAATTTAGTTTGGCATTGAAGGAAATTAGTGTCAAACTCTAAGTCAGGCTTTAAAAGTTTAAATCCAACCTGACATCTGGACAGAATGTTAGTTTTAGCTGAAGGGTATATCTTGTCTTATTTTCATTTTGAATATTCATTTGTAATATATTGCATTCAAAAGATATTTGGGGGGAAAAGGATGTTTGTTATATTAATGTTATAAATAGGTGCCAAACTAGAGATTTGGGAAAATAACTTTTATAAATGGAATTGCAAAAATTATCTTCCTTTATTTTTTAACACATGTTATTATGTATGTCCTATTGACCACAGATTCAAACATAACGTAAAGTGATTTGACTAAGCCACCTCTTTATTCAAATACACCATAAATCATTAAGGTTTGCTAAATTAAAAAAAAATCCAAAGATTCATTATTTAAATATTTTAGTTTATATCTCCGGTGTTTATGTAATAACTTACAATTATGTTAAATACTGCTCTCCTAAGTATTCATTTCAAATTTTTCCATGACTGCCATGGAAATTCAGTGAATTGATTTCTGAATAGTTTAGTTTGCCCCCTACATGATACTTTGTTTTCACTATAAACTTAACACCCCATAATAGGGAGATTTACTAAAAAATAACCTAAAATCTCAATGTCAATATCTAATATATTTTTAGTAGGGGAGAAAGTTTATGAACTTGAACTCTCATTAAGTTAGTCCTAAACCTGCATTCTGTGTTTTTCCTTCAGTGCTTACTATAATTTTAGAAAATTATTTCTATAATCCTCTGCCAAATATTATCTCCATTACACTGATAGCTCCTGGAAAATAGAGCATATGTTATTGCTATTTTCCCTATAGCACCTAGTAATGATTAGAAGAATACTTCTGGCATTATCTTTTTTCAGTAAATATTTGTAGAAGGAATGCATAAATCAAAGTAAGAAAAAAACAGACAGGCACGAGGGAAGGAAGAAAGAAGGAAGGGAAGAAAAAAAAGAAAGAAAGAAAGAAAGAAAGAAAGAAAGAAAGAAAGAAAGAAAGAAAGAAAGAAAGAAAGAAAGAAAGAAAGAAAAAAGAAAGAAAGAAAGAGAGAAAGAAAGAAGAAAGAAAGAAAGATTGAATTAATGAGATCCTCTTTGTATTTAGAACTCAATTGGCAAATGTTTTTCCAAGTCTCGTGGACAGATTTACAAGCAGGCAGATTATGATAAGGTACAGGTATAGGACTTTTCATTTGGGGGACTTCAAGAGCCTTGTTTTGGATTTCAAATTATAAAAGCAATGGCATTTATATGGGTAAGAGTGAGCTCACTCACTAAAGCACAGTTTGCCGACATGATCTATTTAGGTCATTCGATCCTTAATTCCAGGTACTTTAGTTAGTAGTATATTGACTATCACAAATCTTTTCCCTGTTTATTCTGTTTAGAATAGCATCCAGGGTCACAAAAAGAACCATTATGGGATGAACTTCTGTGCAATCCTATGGCCTACTGATGATTTCTCTCAGACTCAATTTGGATTCGGTTTGTTGATTAGATAACCATTGATCATGGTTACGTATTTCAGAGCTGCTGAGTGTGGATTTAGACTCAGTGCTGTAGCTGACTACATTAGTGAATGAAGAGAAATGGGGTCTTTACAGTACAGAGTTATCTTCTTGAACTTGAGGGGAGGAAAAAAAATCAATGAAGTATGGCAAACAGTGGCTAAGCAGAAAGTGTAAACAGTCTGTGTAAGAAATACCCTGACTCTATGAATCATGTTTCTCAGAACCAGAGGAAAACAGAAATGAGAAGTAAAAATTCCTCACATTCTCTTATGTTAACAACAGATAGAGTTTGGGGATTCCAAAAGGAAACATCAGAAATTCAAGAAATAATGCCATCGGGCCTAAAGAAAGACTTGTCTCTTAGAAAAGTCCATTTTTTTTCTTTGTAAAGAAAGAAATGTTTAGATTCAGTAAATATTATTGGTCCATAATATGTTAGAGATGGAACAGGTTAGTATTTTGAAGATTCATGTTACATTTGAGTGATGGAAGAAGGAAATAGGGAAGAAAATGCAATATGGCAGTAATTCCAGTCAAGCTGTCCTATTGCGTGGAAAGCGAAGTGAGCTTTCATCACTATAGAAGAAGTAAAAGTTATTCACAACTTGAAAAAGTCCAAGTCCAAGAACTGAGGGATTTGAGAAAAAAACAAATATTGGCATACAGAGGGTAATGAAACATTTCTAAAAACACCAATTTTAGTTCAATAGTCTCTTTGAGGACATTTTCTAATTCTAAGAAATGGAGAAATATACAGGACCCATTCCTGAGATACAAGAGAGAAAATGATGGAGTCTTTGAGACTCTCCACTGAGAATTCTCATTCAGTTGAACATTGAAATACCACAAGCACAGAAGTCAAAAGAAAATAAAAAGGAAGAAAGGCCCATACAATTTTTCATGAATACAGAAGTTTCAGATATCACAGTCTGAGGGGCGATTCCATCTTACCCAGGCAAGGGGAAGACAATACCTGGATTAATCACTTGAGAGGAGAGTTCTATCAATTGAAATGCTCAGTCACATATTTTGGATTCTAAATAGTGTCACCTTCTTAATGACTATGAACCCAAAAATAGTTTTATTGTTTTTGCATACATTTGTTTCTCTACTCCCTTCCCCCAAACAATTAAATTTCTTCTATAGTCTGTTAGTGGTAAGTGTAGGCAATCGCTTCTCAGATGGAGATGCACAGGTAGGAATCATTGTGGAACTTTTAAAAAATACAAAATATCAAGCTCAAGTATTGACCCTCAACCAAACATATGTGTCCATCTGGTCGGGCTGCTATAACAAAATACATTAACTGGGTGGCTTATCAACAACAGAAATTTGTTTTTCACAGTTCTGGAGGCTGGAAGTTAAGATCAGGGTGCCAACATGATTGGGAATGGTGAGGACCCCTCTCACTCTCCAGGTTACAGATGGTCTCCTTTTCTTTGTTTCCTCACACATTCGAAAAAGGGTGGGACAATTCTCTGGGGTCCCTTTTAAAAAAGCACTAATCCCAGTTAGAAAACTACTCTCATGACCTAATTACCTCCCAAAGGTCCCACTTCCTAATACCATGACATTGGGGATTAGGATTTCAACATATGAATTGGCACTGTGGGAGGGACACAAATGTTCAATTCATAAAATTTTGCCCATACAGAATAAACTGTGCTGAGCAAAGGTGTGTGCATGTGTGTAATTGAGTAGCCACAGAAGTGATTTTATGTGAGCATCTGACTTTATACCTTAAAACTATATTTTCTTGTATATTGATTTTGCACATTTCAATTTTGCATCCGAAATGCTATTTTCTAAGGAAATGTATATCTCAATCATAAAAAGATATAGCTGTTTATATTTGTTTCTGGAGAACTGTTTGTATTTTCTAAATATCCTGGAAGTTGTACTAGTGCTAAAATGCCCTTGTGTATCTTATTGACCAGCTGGAACCTCAGAAAAGTGGGGACACAGGACTGACTAGAGTTAGATTAACCAACTTTGCAGCTGCTAAGGGAAGAAATAAACCTGATTGCTATAGAGAACGACTCGAGTGGCTACAGCTGGGAAAAACAATCTAGGTTCTTTTTAGGCACAGAAGTGTGGAATCATAGCTAGGACTAAGCTGAATAAAGAAATGATAGTGGAGACAATATTTTTGGAAACAAATTTGTTTAAAAGGGAGAAGAAATTTCACTTAGGAGACTTTAATTCCTCTGTAGGAATAAAAGATTTACTTAGAAATGGGTGTTGACATTTACTTTTGAACATTTTTTAATTGCTGACAAAACATTGTAGTAGAAGCTTTCATAATTTAATGCCACATAATAGACATGACAGATGAACTGATGCTTTATATTCCTTTTCATAGTCATGGCACTTGGGCTCTCTGTGTGCATGCAGGTTATGTGTGTGCTTACCAAGAATGAGTTGTATTAGTCCTGTGACTATTTATGCTAATTTTGGCATGTGTTATTTTATTTATGAGATTTAATTAAATAATATGCAAAATTATGATCCATGAGTACAGGGAAAATAGATTTATTTTATTCTATATGCACCAAGATGAATACTTTAGAGAAACTCCCTAAAGGCAAATCATTAAAAAGAAATTGCTGTCAAATTGGTTTTGACAAAGAATTTTAAAGGATTCAGGGATGGAGGGAGAGTAAAGTATATAGAAGGATTTTTACATTCAGACTGATAATTCTATTCTTTAAATAAATAAGAAACTGAAAATATATGTATTATGGAAGTAGTGTACAAGAAAGATCTTTACTTAGACACATTATCACTGATGAATTAATTTTCTTTTATCTAAATCAAAATATTTAAATGACATGTTCATTATCTTGATTTCTAAGTTAATAAATTTGTTCAAATACTTCACCAGTATACCCATCAAATCAGAGAATATGGGTTTTTTTTTCTCTCTGGGTTTGCTCTGACTTGCAGTTGTCCATTCTTAAGGCTATCTGATCATCTAGTATAGCTGAGTATGATTTGATATGAAAAATGATATATGGAATACATTTTGACCAAATAAATGTTATCCTCAAGATAATTAGTTTCCTACCCTAAATCACGATTTCCCGGAGGCATTTTAAAGAGGCATTTAGAGAGGCCTTTGATCAATATGATGTAATTCCTATCCCAGAATGATCAATAGAAGCCATGGCAAAGAGCGGTGAAGTAGCCTCACCACTGTGCTTGCAGAAATTCTCTGATCCTGTGCTAATTTTGCCCTCAAAGTGGAAAGTAATGCCCCTAATTGACAACAGGTTTGGCCAACACTATAAGACATTGGAGAAAGGATTGAAATGATGGTTGGCCTCCAGGATATCTCTGTGTGGCATCCTACTCTCTCTCCAAAGAGAAGTGTGGATGTGACAGCTCATATTCCAAGATATTGATAGTGTGCATCTTACAATAAAGTTTAAAGTGTAGTATGTATTAGGATGGCTCCCTCCAGTCTCTCCTTCTAATTCAGTGAGCGGATGGGTACTAAAGAACACTTGCATATTGGAGGGTTTAGGCCAATTAAAGTTTCTGTATTCTAACTATAGTAGTCCGAGCACGGAGATCACTTGGGGACTGTCCCATGATGTAATCTAGGCTTACCTCTTGCTCTCCTTAACTCCACCAATTGGAGTTAAATATTTTATTATTTTATGTGCAAAACTATCTAGTATATGGTACTATGAAGAATTTGAAAATATCATTAAAATTTTTTTATCAGGAAATATGTATAGCCCTTCATTTACAGAATTTTGTATAAAGTTATGTTTATGGAAGTAAGCTTGTTTCCTGTCAGCATCTTTGAAAAAAAAATATTGGGGACTGACATTTAATATCTTCCCTAATACCTCTCTTTAATTTAAAAAATCATAATATAAAGTATAATAAATGTAATTATTTTATTTTATTTTTTTAAAGATTTTATTTATTTATTTGACAGAGAGAGAGACAGCGAGAGCAGGAACACAAGCAGGGGGAGTGGGAGAGGGAGAAGCAGGCTTCCCGCAGAGCAGGGAGCCCGATGTGGGACTCGATCCCAGGACCCTGGGATCATGACCTGAGCCGAAGGCAGACGCTTAACGACTGAGCCACCCAGGCGCCCAATAAATGTTATTTAAAAAAAAAAATCTATCTTCACATAGATGCCTCTGAATCCTCTTCATAGTGTCTCCCTTTTCTATATTATATTATCATTTCCTATGTCATGCTGCTAAAAAGGTTAAGAAGTCCTGGCCTAAAGGGAACTTATATTCAGCTTTCTAATCCTGAGGGGAAGTTCTGATATGAAACAAGAAACCATAAAGATTACAGAATGGAGGATTAGAACTTTTCTTTGGAGTAGTATTTCCTCTGCTCAGTCTATATTATTGTTTTCTAGACTTCATTCACTTCTTCCATTTGTTGTTGGTATGGGTAATGGGGCATGCAAGTATCTTTCAATTGGGAAGTGTACCAACTCATGTAATTGTAAGACCAAATGAGACCTACAAAATCTAAAACATGTATTTACCACTCAGACGAAATTTTATTGTTCATTTGAACAAACCAGTAGTTTTGTTTCAGCAGTTGGTGTGTTAAGAAATATAAATCATTCAAAAATGCACATAAACTAGTCACTCATCTTGTTTTATATATCTAGTCAAGGCATTAAAAATTTAGACTCGAGTTTAATTTACCTCATTTCTACATGGTAAAAGCATATAGAATTTTTTGAGGAAAATCCCTAATTTGATTATTGTTTTGTTTTGTTGTTATTGTTGTTGTTGTTTTCTTGGCTTGGAATACTCCCAAAGTATCTATCAAGGAATCAGGTGGTGAGTACATAGTCATTGAATTGCCTGGGAATGGAGTCAGGGCTCTGACCTCACTTTCTTAGACTCAGGTATAAGTTTATGAACACGCATTGTTTCAACTGTGTTTATAGCCCTAACCTTAGGCCTTTTCAGGGCAATTTTCTTCTTTTCTCCAATGACAATAAATTCAGCACAGAGAGATCTTTAATGAGCAGTCTTGCCCTAGGATTATTTAGTAACTTCAAAAAATTGAATTATGTTCTGGAGATCTGATCACTTTTAAAGAATAGCATAATCTTTACAAATTGCCTCATGGTTTTATTTTTCCTGATGTTTTTCTAAGACATTCAAGATTTTTAATAAAGACAGCTAAACCACATTTCCTTGGTACAAAACCACACACAGCATTTTGGACATTGCAGGCAATTTAAATTCTTCAGTTTCACTCATGTACTGATGATCAGTCACCTGGACTATATGTCAGCATCTGTCTTTTCCTGCTCTTCTGCTCATAGCAGGCATTTTTTTTTTTAATGGAGCCATTGAGTCCTGGTTGCTATAGAGATTTCCTCCACCATTCCAAAGGAAATAGGGTGACATTATTTCAACCAGTAATGAATCCTCACACTTAACTGGGACAAATAAGTTTCTTCCAATATTGTGGAGCAGATTTACCAAGCTGCTTAGTTTTGGGCTTCCGGTTGTTTGTATTCAGTGATGATTTTCTTTATTTACATATGTATGCTTCTGGAATAAGCACCATGTTCTTGAAATCCTGACAGGAATCTGAAAGGTCTAGTATAAGGGTAATGCATAACACGTGTCAGGCTGCAATCAGAAGTGCCCTTTCTCTTCCATAGTTGCTGATCCTGCACCAAGTAGGTGCTCAACTTTCTCTTTCATTAGGAAGAGATTCTTATCAAGAGAATGCTAAATCCCTCACACACACATGCCCTTAGGGGATTTACCAAGAGAATTCTCTAGGTGAGTCTGGATATATTTGGTTTACAAGATAAACATACCTGAGTCTCTGTCTGTTGAACCCCAGTGCACTGTCAATCCTCCTGTGAGACTGTTAGTTTTGTATGCTAATTTATACTCTGTTTTATCTCATCCTACTCAAAACATAGAGACCTATTGAAGCAAATTACTTAAACAGTATATTTATTTTGGAATATATAGAGTTGTAAAAGAAATTTCAGTTCAAATTAGTCATTATTGAAAACTATAAAGTAACCCTGTAAGAGATTCAAAGGAATTTGTTAGTCCTTTTGATGGTATGTTTAATTCCCATTAATTTTCATGGTGGTATGTGTACATCTAAAGAGAGCTAGCCACACATTTTTTTTTTTGACATCTTTTTTTTGTCATGTTATGTTAATCACCATACATTAGATCATTAGTTTTTGATGTAGTGTTCCATGATTCATTGTTTGCATATTAACACCCAGTGCTCCATTCAATACGTGCCCTCTTTAATACCCATCACCAGGCTAACCCATCCCCCCACCCCCCTCCCCTCTAGAAGAACCCTCAGTTTGTTTCTCAGAGTCCATAGTCTCTCATGGTTTGTCTCCCCCTCCGATTCCCCCCCTTCATTTTTCCTAGCCACACATTTTTGAAGGTGATTGCTATTCGGCTCAAAGATCTCTAAGCTCTTCTATATAGAAAGTAAAGCACTATTCTTAAAAAGCTGCACATCTCTTATGTACAGATTGTACTCATTTTATATTTGGGACAGCTGATGTCATTGGGAGTTGTATGACAGAAACTAGTGCAGGAGCCTCAAAATATGTCCTTGTTGATATATTAATAGGCTGGTAGAATTATTTTCCTAAGTACTCTGATTATTTGAATCATATATAGATTGCTAAGTCATCAGCATTTAAAATCCTCTTCTTTTATAATGAATTGTTTCATTATTCACTTTCATTTTGTTTCAATACACTCCATATTCCCATTAGTTGAATATGCTTGAGAAGTTATCATTTGGGGATTCAAGAGTGAATGAATAATGTTTGAAGGGTAAGAAATCCGGACAAGAATATTATCCTATGTTTAAAATAATGTCTTATTGCAATTTTACACATATAATGGAGAGGTGTCATGATTCTTGAACTCCCAATCCTCCTCCAAAGAAGAGGAAATTAGAAGTTCATTAAGAGACCTTTAGAAAATAGGTTACATAAAATTAGCATTAGTATTAGAGTGGCTAAGAACATTTACATTATATTAAAAAAATCCTGTCTACCACAAAAAATAGTATATCTCTTCTGACACATTTAAGATTCATATGCATACTTGATATATTTATATGCAGGGTTAGTCTTATCCATGTGCAAAGTAGAAAACTGCAAATAAAGTATAATTTTTATAGGCACAGGGAAATCTTTATGTATCCCACACGCCCAAAAACATAGGGGAATGATTGAAGAAAGGAAATATGGGCAAAAGGAAAATGAATAAGGCATACTCCCCCTAACACCACCACCAGTCATTTCCCTTCCTAAAGTCTTGACATTTATTTAATAGAAAAAAAATCACCAAATTTTAGTGCATAACTAATATTAACAATCATAATTTATAACTATTCTAAATTAGTTGGTAGACCATTGAAATTGATCAGGTTTTAAACTGAGAGCCAAGTTCTGATTATGATATGTGAGGTTCTGGGTGAGGAAGAACATCATGATTTAGCTTCCTGCTGGGTCAGGGGAGCCTGATATCAATGGAGAAAAGAGGGATACTCAATAGCTATAAATTCAAGAAATGTTTGCTCAATTCACATAATATCTAATCATTCCTGATAATGAAGATGTACTTGTATAATATTAATGTGTTTAATTTTGAATTTTCCTATTAATTTTACTACTTTTGATAGGAAATCTAGGTGTATATAAATTCAGAATGTGTTTTGCTGTTATATTTTGCATAAGATTTTGGAAAAGTGTATTTATTGCTGACTTATCAATTACTATGTTAGAAAATGAATGAATTAATTCACCTTTCTCAAATATATATTTAAAATATATATTTTAATTGCATTGTTTTCTTTTGGTTTAGCTTTGTTAGTTTTGCTGATATATAAATTGTTACATCTTGAGTAAATTTTGGAATCTATTGTATTATCTAGAAAACCTTTGTGTACACAAAATTCTTAAATGAATAGTAATATTGAAAACAATATTTATATATGAATAGTAAAATATAGGGAGAACTAGCAAGGAACATTATTAATCAGATATTTTTTCAGATTTATAAAAAATTGTCACTACATGTTCTAAATCCAGAAGGTGGCACTCTTATACTGTATTATGCAAACTTCTTGGTATTTCTCTTTTTTTCAGTATACATACACACACACATTTAATGTATGTATTCACATTTACAAGTATAAACATATAAAATTGCATGCATTTATATAGTGAATACTTGTTCACATGGCAACATTATAATACAGCTTTTTATATTCATGAATTTAATATTTTGTCAGCTACATGGAGTTAACAATGTATTTCAATAATTAATTTGGAACATTTTCTTAGATATAACAAATAATAGTTTTGCTGTAAAGTTACCACACGAATGCACTATTATATAATTACTTGGTTACATTAATTATACAGTACAGTATTAAAACAAAATAATTTTGTTATAGGGAATTCTTATTCAAAATTAAAAGAAAATCTCATCCACATACACCAATTGTTTTTATGGTTTCAGTTGAATTGTTGTTTGCAGTAAAACACAAATATATAAGGTAAGATAGAAAGTTAATTGCAATGTTTAAATTCATTCTTTAATTTATTTAAATGTGAAGTTAGACATATGTAATAAAATTCAGTTCTAGAGCAAGGAAAATGCAATGTTGAGTATGTCGCCTACATAAGACTTTAATAACTGGGTAACTGATCCCTAGTTAAAGAAACCTCACCAAGAAATGATAACATGCAACAATACATGAGAAATGGAGCCTGAAGGGGGAAAACAAAATAACTACAGACAAACGTGTAATTTGAAAAATAAAGACTAATGAAAAAAATACAAAATTTCAAAATAAAGTGTAAAATATAAATGAAATATGAATTCATTCTACAGATGTGAAACCACTGTATTTGTGAAAAAGCAAAATCTATTTTTTCTAAGTTATAGATCCTAGTTCATTCATTCATTTATAGATTTTCTGTGTCATTTTCTCTTCACATTTTTACGGAAACAACATGATACAGTGGACAGAGCATGGGGCTTTAGCATTAAATCAAGCTTGATGCATGCTCTTGCCTGCCTTGTACTAGTGAAGTGACCTTGAGCAAGTGACTTAACCTATCTGAGAAACCTGAAGCCCCATGGAGAAATAAGGGCAATGTTACTTAGCTTATAGAGCTGTTGTGACAGATTCATAATAAAGGTTACTTTCTTTTATCTTTTAAAGTGTTGTTCTTGAGGTAGGATTTACAGTGCTAGGTAGAAAATTCAGGAAAAAAAGTTCGCATTCCTGCTTTTTTAAACCTGATTACAATAAAGGAGTCTTTCCTAAGTGCTTCATGACTTATTTTTCCAAAGAAAGTGTATAAATTCATATGCTTATTGTAAAATTCTATTTTTTGAAATATTTGATTTTCACACACACACACACAAAACAGGAGAATTTTTCTTTCTTCCTGTGCAAAAATGGTTAGAATTGTGTCACTTTTCTTTTTGCTAAGTTGCTAAAGAAATCTTGCATAATTTACATTTGTATTCCTAGGAAAGGTATCTCAAATTGGGTTGACAATACGTGTTATGACCTGATTACTAGAAGTTTTATGGTTGTATTTGTGATTTGTTTTTGTAAGATATAAATGTATGCTCAAACTTATATAATTGAGTAAAAGTGAAACATTTCAAGGCTCAGTTATATGTAATTCCTGCAAACTACAAAGTGATATCATCGTTCTAAATGTTTTCTGCATAATTCCCAGTCAATGGGAACATTAAATTGATGAGAACAAAAACCTAATGAAAGAATGGAAGGAAATACCAAAAGAACTGTGAGCCTTAGCGATTGACAGTGGTAAAATAATCCTAAATTTCAGAAATTGCTCTGGTAAGGGGAAAAAAACAGAGTTAAACATCACACCCTAGAAAGTAGCATAGACATTTTAAATTATTTTTAAATAAATTAAATGTGTTACTTTCAAGTTAAATGCTAACTCTTAACTTTTATCAATTATTTCAAGCAGAATTGCATGAGAATTTTATTATATATAAATATAATTTCATATATATGAATGATTAGGTAATTTTTGGCATATGTATATATTAACATAGAACATACTATTATGAAGGAATGCAAAATCAGGATTTTGAAAAATACTTGATGACATAGAAGAATACTTGTGATAATTTTTCAGCCATCATTTCAAAATAATTAAGCATCCCTGTGGGCAAGGCCCCTACTAAATTCTGGGTTTGGTACCTTGCACATGGCTGACACGCAGAAATATGAAGGACAAGATAGAGAGTCCTCTCCTTAGGAAGTCTTCCCTTACCACAGGCAGAATATAAAAACACAATTCCATTCATATAATCAACATACTGGTGGGGTGAATTGGGGTGATTTTAATACTTTTATTTACAAAAAATCCTTTTATTTATAAATATTCCAGTGTCTGAACAGTTGGCATATATTATTTGATAAATAGAAGAAAATAAATAAGCATAGGTATACACACACACACATTTGCATACACATACACACACATACAGAAAAGCAGCTAAAGCCATAGATTTTCATCAGACTTCAGATGCCAAGTGAGAAAAAGAAATAATCCTCCTCTGTCAACTATAGCGTAGGCTATGCCATCAAAAAGTGCAAAAATGTCCAAGAGGTAGATACCAGCCCAACTACGAAATTGCTCTAATGTTATTAGTGTTAGCAAAAAAAAAAAAAAAAAAAAAATTAAAACCAGTGGTCCTGTTCTTCACACAGTCTTACTGCTTTTTATTTGAATCCTCTCTCTTCTTGTAACTTTCCTCTCTGAATCAGCACTGATATATTCTTTAATCTAGTTTCATTTCCTTCTCCATTAACATTCCCGTTATATCAGGATCTAGAAAATACTTTGATTCCAGTTTGAATGAATACAAAGACAATTTCGCAGCATTTCTGTCAATAAATAATGTCACACATGGAACATTTATTTGGCAGAAGGTTTCAGTAAAAAAACAATAGCACACAAATGAGCACGAAGCAGTGCTTATTTTATTTTATGTTGTTATGGTATATTTTTTGTTATGTTCTATTCCATGACATGCTAGTGTCATGATATCCATTTATTATGAGTGCTGCTTATTAGGTTTATTCATTTCTTTCTTCTTTAGACTTAATCTTTGAACTTTTTTTTTCTATTTTGAATTGTGCCTGCCATATTATTACAGAATGACACACAAGTAACTTAGACATTTTTTAACCTAATTTTTAATGCAGTTTTCATACTCAAGTTTTAAAGCAATTGCTTAACAATTTTTGATGTGCTTTCAGTGTTAGAATGTCACACCCAGGCACATCTGTGTCAGGCGTTTAAAAAAGTCAGAGGAAGGGGCGCCTGGGTGGCTCAGTTTCTTAAACGTCTGCCTTTGTCTCGGGTCATGATCCCAGGGTCCTGGGATTGAGCCCTGCGTTGGGCTCCCTGCTCAGTGGGAGTCTGCTTCTCCCTCTCCTCCCCACTCATTCTTTCTCTCTCTCTCTCTCTCTCTCTCTCTCTCTCGCTATCTCTGTCTCTCTCTCTCTCTCTCAAATAAATCAAATCTTTAAAAAAAAAGTCAGAGGGAAAAATAAAAAGTCAAAGGATTACAGGTTCAGAACCTTAGATCTGTATTTGAAAATTATTTAGCATTTTCTTTTTTTAAAGCACCTTATTGAAGTTATGATTGATATGGATAAGCTGTGCATATTTAATGTACACAACTCAGTAAGTTTGGGGTAATTATACACCCATGAAACCATCACCATCATACAGGCCATAAACATATCCATTACCTCCAAGTTTCTTCTCGTTCCCTCTATTGCTTTTTTTTTTTTTGAGGTTAAAAACAATTAAAATCTATCTTCTTAGGAAAATTTAAATATGCAATACAGTATTCTTAAATAGGCACTATGCGGTATAGTAGATCTCTAGAACTTATTTCTCTTGCATAAGTGAAATTTTATACCCTTTAACCATTAATTCCCCATTCCCCTCCTTTCTGCAGCCCCTGGCAATCACCATTCTAGTCTATGCTTCTATGAGTTTGACTGTTTTAGGTTCCACATATAAGTGAGATCATACAGTTTTTGTCTTCTGTGTTTTACTTATTTCCTTTACCATAATGTCCTCTGGGTCCATCTAGGTTGTCACAAATGGCAGGATTTCCTTTATTTTTAAGACTAAATAATAATTTCATTGTATGTATATACTATATTTTCTTTATCCATTCATCCATCAGTAGACATTTAAGTTGTTTTTGTATCCTGCTATTGTGAATAATGCAGCAAGGAAAGTGCTTTGTATTTTCGTTCAGACATGATTTCTACTGCCTTTCAGATCTAGATGATGGTAAATAATAATATACTGCTGAAATACTACTTGTATAATGTTCTAAAATCCCTATCCTCTCACTTAGGAGAAGAAATAAATAGTTCAAAATTTTTCAATTAGATGTTGCTACTGGCATATGATATGTAGATTGTACTGGCATATGATATGATCAATAAATACTTCTTACCATTACTATTATCCGTTACTATTATTCATATATTGAGCACCTGCTCTGGAAGAGGCTTTGCTGGTACTGGTAGGTGGATATTCATGATCCTAATGGAAATTCCCAGCTCATATTGAGTGAACACTTCGTATGCACAAAGCACTTTTTATTAATTATAATAATTAATCCTCAGAGCGTCTCTGTGAACTAAGTATTATTTGTATCTCTGTTTTAGAGAACAGAAAGTTTAGACCGCATGATCTGTCGAAGGTCAAGAGGGTACCTGGCTGGGCCAGGATTAAAATAATTGATATTTACCAGGAGGACAAATTCTTAAGCCTTGCATTCTATAGGCAGTGAGGAATGATAGGAAACTGAGTCACTAAACTGGAGGACATTATAGATTTCTTGCCCTATTCATTTTACAAGTGAAGAAAATAGAGCATAATGAATTTGTGCCTTCTCTACACTCACAAATTTAGAGGCAGCATTGGAATATTACTCTACTTTCATTACTTAGTGTTTTGTATTTGGCATGATTTTCTAAAATAGCTTTGTGCCAAAAAAAAAAAAATAGCCTTGTCCAATTTGTGAACAGTATCTCATCTCTTTCCTTCCTATCAGTACGTATCCACAACTTATCCATTATATATCCTGAATGATTATTTTAAAAAACAAGCAAACTAACAAAAAAATGATTCAAGGGACTTTTTCCAGATTCTCTAAGTCTGATATTTGTGAGACCTTGAATACATTTATTTCTGTGACACTGAGTTCATGTGTGTAAATGAAAAGTTGAATCGAATATGATGAACTGTATTATTTTGTACCTTTTAAAATGCATAGCATCTACTGCTATTTTTCATTCTCCTAATTATACTCTTGGGTATTATTGAACCATCAGTTACCATTGAAAATAATATTTTACATCTGTACAACTGAAGGACTCATTCAGATTAACACATTTATTCCTTATAAGTGATTTGTAGATGTACTATTTTTAAATTCCTTGTACAGTGGAGGAAGCAAAGATTCAAGAGGTTAATTTCAATACTACTCATCTAGTAAATGGTAAAATGGAAACTCAACCACAGTTCTTCTGATTCAATGTCCATTAAATAGTCTGCTAAGTTCAGTAGTCTTTTGAATAAAGCACAGTTTTACAACCTATGATGTGACTAAATGAGAAATCAGAGGCATGAAACATGAACAAAAATTGAAAGGAGCAGAATCTGCAATAAATATGGGAAAGAAATTAAAAGTAAAATAAGTACTGGTGGAAGGACTTGAAATTGCTTAGAAAAATTGAAGCTAGCATTTACAAATCAATCCTGCAATATTTGGGTATTTGACTTAAAAACATGAGTGATTGACTTCAGAATTTGGAAAGTTATCAGTGAAATTTAGTCATTATATTGTTCTAGTATTATTCCATTCAAGGTTATTAATTCACCTTTTAACATAACTCCAATATTTTCTCTCATTTGTCACTTATTAGCTTTCATCCTAGATTGGATTTTAATTGTATTCTCTTTGTCATTAGATGTGATACACTAGGTCATTCTGCCACTTCAAAAATCAGTGATGATGCAGCTGATGCACATAATAAAATTTAATGATGATTTCATGTGAAGTTATCCTTGTGTTGTTTGTTACTTCAGTTCAAAATATTTTGTAGTTTCTTTCTTGTCATACCTTATGTATTTGGGATATAGAGATCATTACGTGTGTCTGAAAGCAAAAATGTATAGAATATAACATTATTTTGGCTGTTATAATGTGATTCTGCTAAGACAGTTTATTATGGTGAGAATATCCCTGCAGAAAAAATATATATATATATATTTTTTGCATTGCTACTCAATGTTATTGAGAAATTATTTTATTCTAAATAGTTGATGGTAAACAATTTAATCCAAAGACAATATACACTCTCATAAATTTTTTTAAAGATTTGTTTATTTGACAGGGAGAGATACAGCAAGAGAGGGAACACAAGCAGGGGGAGTGGGAGAGGGAGAAGCAGACTCCTCACTGAGCAGGGAGCCTGATGCAGGGCTCAATCCCAGGACCCTAGGATCATGACCTGAGCCAAAGGCAGATGCTTAATGACTGAGCCACCCAGGTGCCCCTCATAATTTTTTTCTTATGAAAGTTTTGAATATCCAGTTATGAGTTAAGTCATTTTGCATGTGCATACATAATATATATTAGCATGTATAATAGCACTTAGGGATTTATTCTTTAGAATTCTGATGCATTTCATGTATATATGTATGTATGGATGGACGGATGGATATTTTCAGCATACTAAAGTGCAAGCAAGTGTTGTAAAATATAATACAATGTAGCATAAGAGTTGAAGTGTGTTCTCCTGTGTCATTAACCACGTGGGTGATAGAAAATATATGGGAGTACCATGCTGTCTTGATGATCACAGCTTTGTATGAGAGCTTGAAGTCAGGCATTGCGATGCCCCCAGCTTTGGTTTTATTTTTCAACATTCTCTTGGTTATTGGGGGTCTTCTCTGGTTCCATACAAATTTTAGGATTTCACATAGATCAGCATAATAGAATAGAGAGCCCAGAAATGGACCCTTAACCCTAAGGTCAACTAATTTTTGACAAAGCAGGAAAGAATATCCAATGGAAAAAAGACAGTCTCTTCAATAAACGGTGCTGGGAAAAGTGGACTGCCACATGCAGAAGAATGAAACTGGACCATTCTCTGACACCACATACAAAGATAGACTCAAAATTCATGAAAGACCTAAATGTGAGACAGGAATCCATAAAAATCATAGAGGAGAACACAGGCAGCTACCTCTTCGACCTCAGCTGCAGCAATTTCTTGCTAGACACTAAAGGCAAGGGAAACAAAGCAAAAATGGACTATTGGGACTTCATCAAGATAAAAAGCTTTTGCACAGCAAAGGAAACAGTTGACAAAACCAAAAGACAAATGACAGAATGGGAGAAGATATTTGCAAATGACATATCAGATTAAGAGCCGGTATCCAAGATCTACAAAGAACTTACCAAACTCACCACCCAAAGAACAAAAAATCCAGTCAAGAAATGGGCAGAAGATATGAACAAACAGACATTTCTCCAAAGAAGACATCCAAATGGCCAATATACACATGAAAAAATGCTCCACATCACTTGTCATCAGGTAAATACAAATCAAAACCACCTTACACCAGTTAGAATGGCTAAAATTAACAAGACAGGAAACAACAAATGTTGGCAAGGATGTGGAGAAAGGGGAACCCTCTTACACTGTTGGTGGGAAGGCAAGCTGGTACATCCACTCTGGAAAACGGTATGGAGTTTCCTCAAGAAGTTAAAAATAGAGCTACCCTATGACCCAGCAATTGCACTACTGGGTCTTTACCCCAAAGATCCAGATGTAGTGAAATGAAGAGGCACCTGCACCCCAGTGTTCATAGCAACAAATGTCCACCATAGCCGAACTGTGGAAGGAGCCCAGATGTCCTTCAACAGATGAATGGATATATGGTTCATATATACAATGGAATATTACTTAGCCATCAGAAAGGATGAATACCTACTATTTACATCAATGTGGATGAAACTTAAGGGTATTATGCTAAGTGAAATAAGTCAATCAGAGAAAGACAATTATCACATGGTTTCACCCATATGTGGAATATAAGAAATAGCGCAGCACAGAGAATCATAGGGGAAGGGAGGGAAAACTGAATGGGAAGAAATCAGAGAGGGAGACAAACTATGAGACTCTTAACTCTGGGAAACAAACTGAGGGTTGCTGGAGGGGAGGTGGGTTGGGGGATGGAGTAACGGGGTGATGGATATTAAGGAGGGCATGTGATATGTTGAGCACTGGGTGCTATATGCAACTGATGAATTATTGAACATTACATCTGAAACTAATGATGTACTATATGTTGGCTAATTGATTTTAAATAAAAATAAATAAATAAATAATAAAAAGAAGAAAAAATATATGGGAAAAAGATGGCACAGTGCTACTATAATGCATTAGTGCAGGCTCTTGAACCACAACGTCAGAATTCAGTTTCAAAATTTTGTACTTGAATCAGTGAACTGGTTGAATTCTTAGTTTCCTTTTTTTTTTTTTTTTCTTAGTCTGCAAAATAAGGATTACTTTGCAGTTTAGGAGATATTTTATGGACCTAATATAAATATCAATTTTTTTTCATATGTAAAGAGATTCCTTATAGTAGTTCCCAACAAAAAGTAATCACTCAATATGTAGGCTTATTATTATTATTATTATTAATTATTATTGTATAGCAACATTTTTACTTTTAACCTATTTTTCCTCACTGGAGTGCATGCATAAATGATGAGCCAAATTTGGCTATGATTCTTTTTTTTATGATTTATTGATTTATTTTAGAGGGAGTGCACATAAGCAGTGGGGGGAGAGGCCGAGGGAGAGGGAGAGAAGCAGACTCCCTGCTGAGCGTGGAGCCAAACTCAGAGTTCGATCTCAGGACCCTGAGATCATGACCTGAGTCTAAATCAAGAGTCAGACACTTAACCAACTGAGCCACCCAGGCGCCCCAGCTGTGATTCTTTTTTTTTTTAAGATTGTATTTATTTATTTGAGAGAGAGCACGAGTGGGGAGAGGGAAAGGGGGAGAGGAGGAGAGGGGGAGAGGGGCAGAGAGAAAGAGACTCCCCACTGGGCAGAGAGGATCGATTTCCATCCCAGGACTCTGGGGTCATGACCTGAGCCAAAGGGAGATGCTTAACTGACTGAGCCACCCAGGTGTTCCCCCCAGCTGCGATTCTTGAAGCATTTTTCCTGATTTTGCCTCTGTTTCCTACCTCTAGTTTACCTTGGGTTGTTCTTGGAATACATCTGGAACAACTCTTTTGAGGTCGGTGACACAGTTTATATCTCTCATAATTTGTGATAGGCACCAAATGGAAGGAAGACCCCTAAGATCTAACAACATGCCATTTGTATATCCTTAAATAGCAAAGCCTTGGAAGGCGCATGGTATATGAATTATAATACAGTTTAGGCAGGTATGTATGTACAGACACCAAAGTGTATATGAAGAAATGGTCTTTAATTTATAACCTCTGTTTTCCTTTTTGGTGGTTCTTTTTCTGGATTAGTAAGGTCCATTGGTTCTCTTAGAATGGGAGATGGATTTTAAGCAGGAGCCAATCTTGTCTTATACCGAGATATTGATACTTATAATATCATTGATGAGCATTGTAAGAGTTTTTGGTTTTGTTTTTTTCTTTTTCTTTTTCTTTTCTTTTCTTTCTTCTTTTTTTTTTTCTTTCTTTTTTTTTCCTTTTGGCTCTGGGTCGGCTCTTCAAATGACCATGAATTTATACTGAGCCAGAAGTGCTGAAGAAAGCTTCATTACTGGTAGATAGAGTGCAATGCCATCATTCATTTTTTAATTTAGACTCTGCTTAAAGTGTTGGAGGTTGTAATCAATTACATTAACACATGATGCAATTTGACTCATTTGAGCAATTTCAATCAGGATTTCATCCTCATCATAGTGCTGAGACTGCTGTATTGAAAGTAAATAATGACCTTTTGATTAAAACAACGGGTGTTGTCTTTCATGATTCTTTCGGACCTTTTGGCAGTATTTGATGCAATTAATCGTGACATTTTATTGGCTGGTTTATAGATCTTGGTAGGATTTTCTTAAATAAAAGTAAAACCAATTCAAAGTGTTATCTCTTAGTGATCTATTTAAATGTCTATTCTGTAAGGTCATTTAATCTCTACTATGGGGTATGACTGAGAATGACTTTTTTTTTCTGCTTTCCTGTTTATATTTTGTACAAATTCAGTTTCTTATAAACAATTGTTTGATAGCTTTGTGACTTTATAAGATGTCTTTGGACAGTTTTTAACATCTCAGGTTGAAAAATTAGAGAACTGTGTTTGTTCCCAAAAGACATTGTAATGTCGGCCCATTGTTATACTCCATTACTGGGGTATCGATGCACAGAATTCTAGCTTCTAACCCTGTTATTTATAGGGGAGTAAGCTTACACAGAATATACACACACTTAGATAAATACAAACAGAATATGTTACTAAGCTAGGAAATATAAAATAGAATAGCCTTCTTTAAATCAAACCATTTTCATGGGAGTCCCAGAGATAAAAGTGACCTAACTAATAGTAAGGTAGTTCTTAACATTATCTAAGACTTCACTCAGGAGCCTAACTATATTGATGTTAGAGTTGTAAATATGCAAAAAGTAGCTGGAAGCTACTTGATTATAGTTTAGCTAAAAGACACAGCTAAAATACAGACATTTTTATATTTTATAATTCCTGTCATGAGAAGATGGAAATTTAAATGAATGGTGTAGGATCACAAGTTTTCAAATATAGAAAGTATGGTTTTGGAATAAAATGGTTAGCAGTAGGCCTGTAGATGATTCTTTCACTTCACTGGAGAAATCTGGTAAATAGTCTATGAGAAACATTTTGCAAACATATTAAGGTATTTGCTGGTGGAAGAGCCCTTACCTGTGGAATGCCCTTGGCAGGGTGTACCCATTCAAACTGCTTAAGATAAGCATACCTAAGGGATGCCTAGGTGGCTCAGTTGGTTAAGTGTCTGCCTTTGGCCCAGGTCATGATCCCAGGGTCTTTGCTCAACATGGAGCCTGCTTCTTCCTCTGCCTGCTGCTCCCCCTGCTTGTGCTCATGCTCTCTCCCTCTCTCTCTCGCTGACAAATAAATAAAATCTTTAAAAAACCAAACATAAACATACCTAAAATGTATGGACTTATGAGTCTGGCTCCCTGGTAAAAGTCCTATATGCTATGTAAATATCAGAGTATAAAATGGAGATTTCTCATGACTGAAATGGCTCCCCCTTTTTTTGGCGTAATCATTATAGCTGCAAATATTATTTAGAGACTTCATATGCTACTCTGAACCAAAACACACTCTTATGTAGCAAAAGAAGACACAGCTGCAATGGCATTCCCAGACTTCTCTCTGCTAATCTATATCATGATTATTTCTATACTTGATATTTTTTCATAAAGCTCAATCTCTGATTATGTGTCTGATCTGACAGTTGTCTAAAACTTCACTCATCAGTTGTTGCTGCTCTTAAAACCTACACTTGAAGGTACTACCTATCATTCACTCAATTATATAAGTAGAAGCCCGGAAGTAATCTAGAGCAGAGTTTCCCATTGTAGTGCACCCTGAACTGGCTACAGATGTGCCTGGATATTGATCACTTCTGCCTTATTGT
Organism: Leptonychotes weddellii; assembly: GCF_054177405.1. Taxonomy (NCBI): domain Eukaryota; kingdom Metazoa; phylum Chordata; class Mammalia; order Carnivora; family Phocidae; genus Leptonychotes; species Leptonychotes weddellii. The sequence goes on along the minus strand of NC_138371.1, from coordinate 141,866,157 downwards.
CAGATGATTGTCTCTTGTGAAGGCTAAGCTTTTTATCCCAATGTGTTATAAAATACAATTGTTTTGTGTTGCATGATGTTAAAAAGGCTTAGAATCCTTTTATACCCTCCTTTCTGATACCATAAGGAATCATTCAATTTGGTCAAATCAATATCTGAAATAGTTCTCAAAACTAATTCCTATTTCCTATCATTCCCCTCTTCCCAACTGTTTTGTTAAGAACTTTTTCATGTCTTTTTTTTTTAAGATTTTATTTATTTATTTGAGAGAGAGAGAGAGCACGCAGGGGAGAGTGGAAGGGAGAAGCGGACTCCCAACTGAGCAGGTAGCCCGATGCGGGACTTGATCCCAGGACCCTGAGATCATGACCCTGAGCCAAAGGCAGATGCTAACTGACGGAGCCACCCAGGCACCTCAAGAACTTTTTCATTTCTACCCTGGATTCCAGCCAGAGTCCCTTAATTAGCCTTGATGAATCTAGTATACTTCCAAACCCAATCCAGTCTTCATAGTGTTGCCAAAGAGTTCTTTACCCTAGCATTCCATTTCTTTATTTAAAAATATCCCAAAGATTGTTATCGAACTTGGTCGGGTATAAAAACTATAATGTTATGGCACCTGGTTGTAGCTGCAGTCTGACCCCAATACCCAAATATTCTATCACTATTTGGTACATAACTCTTCTCTTCAAGGAAGACTTCACTTATTTCCCCAAATTGGGAGAAGCACCATACATCAGTATATAATACCTATTACAATAATATTCATTTTGTAATATTTCTTTATATTTGCCCGTGATCCAAGTATATGGTGATCTTCCCCAAAACTGTGAACCTGTATGAATAAATGATTGCATGAGCATTAAAATGGTCTTTTATTTATAAATTGTAAATTCTGTCAATGTTTAAATATATAGACCATTTGTTTTAGTAGCAGTTTATTTTCTACCATTTGGCCATGCCATCAGCTACATCATTTTATTCTCCTACTAGCAATGCCAGTATGTGCTCATTTCTCTTAACACCTGTCAACTTTCATTTTCTTTTTTGTTTGTTTTCGCTTTACACACCGCTGTAGAAATTACCGGATTCTTAAGCAAACAAACGTAACTTGGAAAGTAAGATTTTAGTGTGAAATTTGAACTTGGAAACAGATGAGGTTTTGCTAGAAAGGAGTAAAATCAATAGAGCTCGTGTTAGAGAACTCATCTAGGAAGAGGGAGAACATAGGCATGGCATGAAAAAATGGATAGTCTTTGGGAAGAACTAAAGCACAAGGGCATTTTGGCTAGAAGGAACAGAGTACAGAAACATACAGAAACAAGAATTAAAATGAGATTTATTTTAAAAAGTAAAATGAAAGGTTTTAGGACATTTTGCCTATCTAATAGAAATAAAGATCATTTATTTTCATATGCCAATTTCTGTCACAGAGGGTCCGTTTTGTTTTCTTACTATACATAATTAATACATTATACCTATGTTCATTTATTAAAGTCCTTCATCTTCTAATTCCAATCCATGTGAGATTTAAATCTGTCTCATTTAATTTTAGTTCCATAAAATAGAATTGTTTTTTCTCACATTTAAATGAACCTAAATATCGTAAAGTTTAGTCAATTTTTGTTGTTATTTAAAAATAGAAAATGCTCATTATAAGAAATTAGGGAAATGTAAACAATAAGAAAAAAAGAAATCACATATAATTTCTTCACCCTGAAGTGTTCACTGCTAGCAATTAATGTAGTTCCTTTCAGCCTTCTTAAATAATTTTTTAAATCAATAGATAAAATGTTTCAGAGTACATTTGAGCTTCTAGGGAAACTCATTTAATTTTATAAGCAGTCAATCTTAGGTATAAAAATCCATTAAAAAAGGAGGTAATTCTATTGACATTTCTGTGATAAATAAGTAAGTAGTGTAACTCATCTTTAGAAATTGTGAATAAGAGAAGGCTGGAAGTCTGTAAAAGATTTTTTCCATGTCTGTAGAAGATTTGCCATTGTAAAGTTTTTAGTAATTAAAATTATCTTTATAAAACTGTACTAATATCTTAATGTTATATTTTAGCTATATTCCATATAGGATATAGTTATATTCTAAAACCTTGAGGGAATTAGATTATACAAAAATATAAATAATTTCAGATAAAAGTTGAGCCAGAACTTATGTAGTGTCACTGAATTTTATTTTGAAATAAGAATCTATTAATTCTGAGAGAATTCCTAACTTTTTTTCATATTCAAATTCTGATTAAACTAGTATTTGCCATGGAAACAGTTGTTCAGGCTTAAAGGTGAGAATTTATCAGTAGCCTTTTGACATTTTAACAACTTAATTCTT
>NC_138371.1:141839002-141863315 GCF_054177405.1 Leptonychotes weddellii | reverse complement strand
CAGATAAAAGTTGAGCCAGAACTTATGTAGTGTCACTGAATTTTATTTTGAAATAAGAATCTATTAATTCTGAGAGAATTCCTAACTTTTTTTCATATTCAAATTCTGATTAAACTAGTATTTGCCATGGAAACAGTTGTTCAGGCTTAAAGGTGAGAATTTATCAGTAGCCTTTTGACATTTTAACAACTTAATTCTTAAATACCTAATATGTGAACCAAATCATTCTCTACAAACATCTAGAATCAGAGTTTAACTGGCTCAGTCTTTTCACTTTTGAGTCTTCTGAATAACCCCTGGGTTTATGTTTCTTTTTATCATCTCATGCTACCTTGGGCAACTCATTTCAACTCTTTGAAATTTAGTATACTTATCTATAAAATGGAAACATTTGTTCAATTAATGCAACAATCAAATCAGTTCAAGAATATAAAGCTCCCCCACTAGGATAATGCATACTAAGGTAGAAATGTATTAAATATATTTTTTCTTTTTTTAAAAGATTTTATTTTTATTTGAGAGAGAGAGAAAGAGCATGGGCGGAGAGAATGAGAGGCAGATTCCCCGCTGAGCAGGGAACCCTATGCAGGACTCGATTCCAGGACATTGAGATCATGAATTGAGCCAAAGACTGATGTTTAACCGACTGAGCCACCCAGGTGCCCCTATAATTTTTTTCTAAAATATTCATTACAATCACACTTTATCAAACCCTTAAAGAAGGAGCTAGAAAGTTTTAAAGCTGTTTTGGACATGGGGTCTCTAGGAACAGATATTAGAGGGGCTAGAGATAATTAAACTCAAGCAGCAGGCTCAAGTTCACAATGTCAGAAGAGTAATGTTCATAGTGCCTGTTGTGGAGTCAGGAAGTCCACCAAATCTGAAGGAAACTTTGACATGGATCACATTCTGGGAAGGTTTTGAATCTAAGGAAATCATAGTAGATTTTGCTTAATTGACTATCTCACCACAGAAAAAACCAGTAGTGTCTGTGGCTGGTTTTTTTTATGGATGGACTACAACATCACATGAAGGGATGAAATAACTCAAGCAAAAGGATCCTGGGAGGCAGCAAGAGAGACTCTACTGAAACTATATTCTTGAAGGTAGTGCCTTTCACTACCTTTCAAGGTTGTAGTTTTTTGAGTTTCCTTCTTCTTTTGTGACCATTGCTATCTTTTTCACTGAATTCCCATCTTCTAGGTCACAGCAAAATGGATACCTTTTTGTTTCCTCCTGTTTGACTGGATCTCCTATCTTTGTGTTGCCCCAAAGTGATATAAATCAACACTGTCTTCAAATGAACATTAAAATTTCTAAACCTAAATACTCTATTTTGTTTAATAATATATTTGAAAAATCAGTAATTCTAATTACTATAGCATAACTACTCAGAAATTAAAATATGTTAATCACTAACATATACATTGACATGTAGGCATATCTGTTTACTTGTCAAGAGACATTTTTGAGATTGAGATATCCACTGTGTGTTTGCTTTTTCCTTTTCATACTGAACACTTTTTTTTTCTTAGAAAATGAACCTGTGTACAAAATTCCAACTTGATTGCGAAGTGACCAGATAGGGGGAATAATTGTTAAAATAATAATCAATAAAATAATAATTAAACAAACAATGGAACAAAGGAAATTATCTCCAGAGATTCTATTTTTTTTTTTTTTACAGGAAAACAAGTAACATAGAGCATTAAAAGACTAATCAACAATTAAGAATAAGCTATCTTTTGGGTGTTACCTTTGTTCTAGTGAAATAAAATATTCACTCTCTTAACTACCATGGGATGAGGAACATACAATTACTACAAAATAATCTTTTTCTCATTGTTTTTCTCTAGAAACCCATCTTTTAACATTCCCTTTTTTCCTCAGTATCAATCTATTTTTCAATTGCAATGTAACAGCTTCCTTGAACCACTCATTTGGCCCACCATATGCTGATTTTCATTGTCAGTTTGTTTTAATTCATTTTGTTTAATCCTACTTGTTTATAGATAGAAAGTATATCTTAAGTGTTTGGTAACTAAGAGATGCAGATGGTTTTGTTTTATAAACTAAATACCAAGGGAAAGGGTACAATAATATATGGAAAGGGTATATTTAGTTAGTGCCAATTCTATGAGCCAGAAGGAATTTTATTTAGAAGGAAAATTATGGATTGTTTTAATAATGCAATTATTTCTCTTCACTTACATTTTGAAAAACATTATTATTACATAGAATCAAATATTATTTTACCAAAGTTATAGCTATATGTAATATTTATAATGTAGTTAACATAGTTATGATGTAATGTGTTGATTTTACAATGACTGACATTATTCGATTATCCAAACTTGTTTATAAAGTGATCCTATAAGCAAGTTCAAATTTAACTTCAAAGCAAACAAATGGCTGACTCATAGAGTGAAACATCCTCCAATTAACACCTAGGACAGGTGAAATAATGCCAGTGACTATGACCAATAAGCTATCACAGAACCTCCTATTGGCAGAAGATACTGAAAAAACAACTAATTCACACTTTGACCATGAGAAGTGTAATAGTGGTTTTTTTTAAAGGTTTTGTCACAAAAAGCAACTTTATATTTTCCTAAGAATATAGTGCTTCTCTTTTTGACAGTATCTTAGCATCATATTTTTATGATTGATTAAGAGAGTTTAAGTTAAGGTATAAGTAGACCATTTAAATTTTCCAAAAGTCTTTATACAATGTTATATTATTTCCACTGTTTAGAATTAAATATTTAAATAATTTGGTTTTTATTTCAACATAACTCAATACTTTAGAAGAAATTTTAAAACACACTTTACAGAGATACAAGTAATACTTTCAAGAAGATATTGTCTTTAGTTCTTTGACAAAAATAGCTAGTTTAGATAGAACCATTTATAGTAAGACCAAAATCAAAGTTTTTATTTAAATATGCCCAGTTAGTCTAACTGTATTTTATAAGCCACAAAATACACCCTTTTGTGCCTTGTTTTACAGGTAGAGAACTTAAAATATATGCCTTCTAATAGAGAGTCAGTACCATAACACTAAATGTATTAGCTGGTCTTCAAATTACATATATATATATATATAATTATTATGTGTATAATAATTAATAGATAATTATTAACTGTCTTAACTGTCCTATTTTAACTTAATGTCCTTAGTGAATTACAGTCTACAGAAATTTTGTCCATTTTATTATTGTGTTTCATGCATGAAATCTCAAAAGTATTAAAGAAATCCATCTTAATACATAATACTTTTTTAAAAAACAAAAGCAGTACATACACATAAAATAGTACTGGCTAAATTATTTGGAAGACTTAGTTTTAGGGTTAATTTATGATAGAGATTTCAATTTTCTTTTGAAAAATTATAATAATGATGGGATTTCAAAGTACGATTTATCCACAAAGATTGTCTCTCACTCAACTACATAGGTCAATAAAAGTTCATGTTAATCTTACCTAAGGAAAATTATATATTATTTTTACCTCAGAAATATGTTAAGTAATGCTTTTGAATAAGCTGAGAGATAGTATACATATTAGGAAACAAGTATGCATCTTTATTATTCACATCTATGGGGTTTTCTGCCATCACAGAATTCCCCAGAAGATGTCAATACAATGTAAGAAATTACATTCCAAATGGAAAACTAAACTAAATCAATGAAAGTCTGTGGGGACATCAAGGGTACAGTTGCAATATCAATACCAAATGACATGATCCCAGTGAATACCTTCAGAGGAACTTTGTTAAGTCAAAAAATAATTTTTAAAAGTTAGTTTATATTAAAAGATATATTGGCAACAATTAACATCACCATTTAACTGAAAAATACACTGTACACACAGTGCTATTAAAACAATCCATAATTTTCCTTCTAAATATACCAATGACTTTAAAATTGTCAAAATAAGAGAATTGCTGGGAAAATTACTTTAAAAAAAGATGATTGAAGATAATTTCTATTTCTGAAAGTGAACAATTTTAATTTTCTTTGAGCATATATACATATATATGTTTGCATTTTTTTAAGAAACCAAAGCTTCATTTTACAAACAGAAAGAGACGTGGTGGTTCAATCTGGCAATTTATGCAGCCACGTAGTGACCTCATAAGGACATTTCTAAAGGTCCTGGTCCCAGGGAGAGCTTTATATCTGTCCAATACTTGGTGTCCCCTGCTTTTCAAAATTCCTTTCTTTACCATACTAACTTATTTACCAAATCGTAAATTAATTATGGAAGAAAGAATGCAACTCAGAATATTTTTTCTGTAAAGAAATCCATGCTATAAAGTTACTAGCCAATGACAAGATTAGAACTAGAAGACAGCCTAAAATACAAGCAAGAGAAAGAAATATTAGAAAGATACATATTTCTCTTAGCTATGCACTTTATGAAAAGTTCCAAATAGGCTTATAACTCTCTGAATAATACCAAGACTAGATGGATATGTGTGTGTGTGTGTGTGTGTGTGTGTGTGTGTGCGTGTGTACACCTCTCTCTGGAAGGCAGCCAGCTGAAGTAAAGTTTCTCAAATAGATCTCCGGTGTATGCTACATTTGAGAAATGGGGGCATGCCATGTGTTATTTACTGCCCTTTGTAAATGGCTTAGTTTACGTGTTGTGTTTGTATGTTTGTATATATAATAAAAAATAATTTTACCATAAAACATAATTGTTACTCAATAATTCATATCTTAGTTAGGTTTCTGGTTATGTGTGAGATAAAGATTACATTTCTGAGTTATAGATACTGTAGAACTGCCAAAATGTGCTCACATAGTAGAAAGCATGTGATGAACACTCACAAATTTTTCTTGTACAACTTAATAGTAAATGTGATTAAGTACTGCTGAGACAAAAATCATCAACATAGGACATTTGGTCAGTGCAAAATGTGTAAATATTTTGATTGCTTATTAACGATGTTGGCAAAATTATAAAATCACAAAGTATGAAGAATCTGACTTGGAAAAAGTCGAGTTTACAGTGATAAAATTTCTCCTCAAAATACACATTTTCCAATCTTCCATTTTTGTCACTGTTAATCAGGATCTTGGTTAATAGTTTAATTGTATGGATCTACTATGTTTGCTGTATGCTCAGAATTTCAACAAGAGCTGGCCCATACTGAACAACACCAATATTTATTGAATGCAGTATTGAACTGCTCTGTCATCATCAACCATTAGATACATTTGAAGACTTTATTATTAGATGTTTCTTACCTATTTATAATAAAAATACCAATGTAGGGTGCCTGGGTGGCTCAGATGGTTAAGCGTCTGCCTTGGGCTCAGGTCATGATCTCAAGGTCCTGGGATCGAGTCCCGCGTCGGGCTCCCTGCTCCTTGGGAGCCTGCTTCTCCCTCTGCCTCTCTCTGTCTCTAATGAATAAATAAATAAAATCTTTAAAAAAAAATACCGATGTAATATATTGATTTTGATGATCTTAACATATTTTATTCACTAATTGTGAACATTTTACACTTAGAATTTGAAAATAATTATTTGATAGAAATCTGGTGTTTCTTATAATGTATGCTGATGTGAGGTAAGGATGAACATTTAGAGGCTGAATTTTACAGTGTAATATCCTTTCATCTTATGTCCCTTTAGATTCTGAGATGATCTGATCTTCCATTTTGAGAAACACCTTTTTGATATCAAATGTATGTGATGATAAACACACTGAAGCAAGGTTTTTCAACACACTGCAAGATCAGATAATGTATGGTCAGTTGACGCATCCCAATAAAAACTTGTTTAACTAGGCATCCATCCTCAGTGAACAATATGTTCATAAAAACAATGAAATATGTTTATAAATAATAAAATAACTACATATTCTCAGAGCAGTTCAATGTATTCATTGATATTTATTATTTCAAATATATCACAATTTGTTACCATCACATCCTTGTGTATAGAAATTCACCAAAATAAATAATTAAAAAAAGTTAAAACTGGCAAATATCAAATTAATGAAAAAAACAAAACTAATTAAATAGTAATACCCCTATAATAGTTTACTTATGGGAGAGTATATTTGTTATGATGTCCATGTTTACCATATCTTTTTCCTTCATCTAGTTCTTGGGCAGATTTTGATATCAAATATATATTTATTAATTTTCTAACATACCTGATCCCATAAAATAATTTCAGAAAATTTATATTGACAGGGATAAAATACAACCAAAGATATTAAAGAGAAGACAATCAGTGTTTACTGGAATTTTATTTTTCATATGGCAATATATACATATTGTTTTATTTAATTATCAAAAGTGAAAAAAGTAATAATGTACATATTCCATTTTATGGAAAATGAAAGTAGGGGCGCCTGGGTGGCTCAGTCGTTAAGCGTCTGCCTTCAGCTCAGGTCGTGATCCCAGGGTCCTGGGATCGAGCCCTGCATCGGGCTCTCTGCTCAGCGGGGAGCCTGCTTCTCCCTCTCCCACTCCCCCTGCTTGTGTTCCCTCTCTCACTGTCTCTCTCTGTCAAATAAATAAATAAAATCTTTAAAAAAAAAAAATGAAAGGAATCATATGTGGTTAAGAAACATGCTCAAAAATAAAACTTCATAGGCCATTCACATTCAAATGCATAGTTCTATAATGTGAAATCTCATGGTCTTATCACTGTATCATAAACCATACAAAAAGAATAAAGATAATAGAATAAAGAATAAAGGTAAAAATCAAAAAATGAAAAGGTAGGGAGAGAAAGAAATGCTGCTGAGAGACCCATTAATTATAAAAATGCGAATTTTAGGTCTGAGTATCTGAGAATCTAAAACTAGTATCTACCGGAATTGGGTACAGTAGTTAACATTTTAGATAATCTCTAGGTTTAGTTAATATACATCTTCCTTTTGAACATTCATTTTCTCAATTAAGTGGCTGATGATAAGCCATGTTGAGCATCTTTTCATATATCTGTTGGCAATCTGTACGTCTTCTTTGTAAAAATATCTGTTCATGTCTTGTGACTGATTTTTAATCAGATTATTTGTCTTCTGGGTATTGAGTTTTATAGGTTCTTTATATACTTTGGATACTAAGCCTTTATTCGATATGTCATTTGCAAATATCTTCTCCCATTCTATAGGTTGCCTTTCAGTTGTGTTGATTGTTTCCTTCCCTGTGCAGAAGCTTTTTATTTTGATGGAGTCCCAATTATTTTTGTTTTTATTTCCCTTACCTCAGGAGACATATGTAGAGAAAAATTGCTAGGGCCGATGTTAAAGAAGTTACTGCCTGTGTTTTCTTCTAGGATTTTTTATGGTTTCAGGTCTCACATTTAGGTCTTTAATCCATTTTGAATTCATTTTTTGTATGGTGAAAGAAAGTGGTGAAGTTTCATTTTGTTGCATGTTGCTGTCCAGATTTCCCAACACCATTTGTTGAAGAGACTGTCTTTTTCCCATTGGATTTCTTTCCTGCTTTGTCAAAGATTAATTGATCAAATAGTTATGGCTCCATTTCTGGATTTCTATTCCATCCTATTGATCTATGTATCTATTTTGTGCCAGTACTATACTGTTTTGATGACTACAGCTTTGTAATATAACAAGTCCAGAGTTGTGATTCTTCCAGCTTTGCTATTCTTTTTCAAGATTTCTTGGGCTGTTTTGGGTCTTTTGTTTTTCCATACAAATTTTAGGATTGTTTGTGCTAACTGTGAAAAATGCTGGTGGTGTTTTGATAGAGATTGCATTGAATGTATAGATTGCCTGTTTCCCATAGACATTTCAACAGTATTTATTTTTCCAGTCCAGGAGCATGGAATGTTTTTACATTTCTTTGTGTCTTCCTCAATTTCTTTCATAAATGTTCTGTAGTTTTTAGAGTACAGATCCTTTACCTCTTTGGTTAGGTTCATTCCTAGATGTCTTATGGTTTTTGGTGCAATTGTAAATGGGATTGATTTCTTAATTTCTTTCTTCTGTGTCATTGTTAGGGTAAAGAAATGCAAGTGATTTCTGTGCATTGATTTTACGTCCTGCCATGTTGCTAAATTGCTATATGAGTTCTAGAAATTTTGGAGTGGAGTCTTTTGAGTTTTCCTCATAGAGTACCATGTCCATCTGCAAAAAGTAATTTTTTAACTTTTTCTTTTTTTTTTTGCAAATTTGAATGCCTTTTATTTCTTTTTGTTGTCTGATTGCTGAGGCTAGGACTTCTAGTATTATGTTGAACAATAATGATGAGAGTGGACATCCTTGTCATATTCCTGACCTTAGGGGAAAAGCTCTCAGTTTTTCCCCTTTGAGAATGATATTCGCTGTGGGTTTTTTATAGATGGCTTTTATAATATTGAGGTGTGTTCCCTCTATCCCTACAATGTGGAGAGTTTTAATCAAGAAAGGATGCTGTACTTTGTCAAATGTTTTTTTCTGCATCCATTGAAAGGATCATATTGTTCTTGTCTGTTCTTTTATTAATATGCATCACATTGATTAATTTACAAATGTTAAACCACTCTTGCAGCCCAGGAATAAATCCCACTTGATTGTGGTGAATAATCCTTTAATATACTGTTGGATCCTATTGGCTAGTATCTTGGTGAGAATTTTGACATCCAAGTTAATCAGGGATATTGTCTGTAATTCTCCTTTTTGATGGGATCTTTGTCTGGTTTTGCAATCAAGGTAATGCTGGCCTCATAGAAAGAGTTTGGAAGTTTACCTTCCATTTCTATTTTTTGAAACAGCTTCAGAAGAATAGGTATTAGTTATTCTTTAAATGTTTGGTAAATTTCCCCTGGGAAGCGATCTGGCCCTGGACTCTTGTTTGTGGGGAGATTTTTGATTACTGCTTCAATTTCCTTGCTGGTTATGGCTCTGTTCAGGTTTTCTATTTCTTCCTGTTTCAGTTTTGGTAGTTTATAAGTTTCCAGGAATGCATCCATTTCTTCCAGATTGCGTAATTTGTTGGCATATAGTTGCTCATAATATGTTCTTAAAATTGTATTTCCTTGGCATTGGTCATGATCTCTCCTCTTTCATTCATGCTTTTATTAATTTGGGTTCTTTCTCTTTTCTTTTGGTAAGTCTGGCTAGGGGTTTATTGATCTTAATAATTCTTTCAAAGAACCAGCTTCTAGTTTCATTGTTTTGTTCTACTGTTCTGGTTTCTATTTCATTGACTTCTGCTCTAATCTTTATTATTTCTCTTCTCCTCCTGGGTTTAGGCTTTATTTGCTGTTCTTTCCCCAGCTCCTTTAGGTGTAGGTTTAGCCTGTGTATTTAAGACTTTTCTAATTTTTTGAGAAAGGCTTGTATTGGAATGTACTTCCCTCTTAGGACTGCCTTTGCTGTATCCCAAAGGTTTTGAACAGTTGTGTTTTCATTTTCATTTGTTTCCATGAATTTTTTTAGTTCTTCTTTAATTTCTTGGTTGACCCATTCATTCTTTAGTGGGGTGCTCTTTAGCCTCTATGTATTTGAGTTCTTTCCAAATTTCCTCTTGTGATTGAGTTCTAGTTTCAAATCATGGTGGTCTGAAAATAGGCAGGGAATGATCCCAGTCTTTTGGTACCAGTTGAGACCTGATTTTTGACCCAGGATGTGATCTATTCTGGAGAATGTTCAATGAGCACTAGAGAAGAATGTGTATCTGTTGTTTCAGGTTGGAATGTTCTGAATATATCTGTGAAGTCCATCTGGTCCAGTATATCATTCAAAGCCCTTATTTCCTTGTTGATCTTCTGCTTAGATGATCTGTCCATTGCTGTGAGTGGGTTGTTGAAGTCCCCTACTATTATTGTATTATTATCAATGTGTTTCTTTAATTTGGCTATTAATTGGTTGATATAATTGGCTGCTCCCAAGTTAGGAGCATAAATAGTTATAATTGTTAGATCTTCTTGTTTGATAGACTCTTTAAATATGATATAGTATCCCTCTTCATCCCTTACTAGAGCCTTTTTTTTAAACCTTTTTTAAGTTTAAAATCTAATTTGTCTGATATAAAGATTGCTACCCCAGCTTACCTTTGGTGTCCGTTAGCATAATAAATGGTTCTCCACCTCCTCACTTTCAATCTGGAGGTGTCTTTGGGTCCAAAATGAGTCTCTTGTAGACAGTATATGGATGGGTCTTGCTTTTTTATCCAATCTGATACCCTGTGTCTTTTGATTGGAGCATTTAGCCCATTTGCATTCAGAGTAACTATTGAAAGATATGAATTTAGTGCCACTGTATTACTTGTAAAGTCGCTGTTTCTGTATATTGCCTCTATTCCTTTTTGGTTTATGTTATTTAATAATTCTTGTAGGGCTGGTTTAGTGGTCACAAATTATTTTAATTTCTGTTTGTCTTGGAAGCTCTTTATCTCGCCTTCCATTCTGAATGACAGCCTTGCTGGATAAAGTATTCTTGGCTGCATGATTTTCTAATTCAGTACCCTGAATATATCATGCCAGCCCTTTCTGGCCTGCCAGGTCTCTGTGGATAGATTTGCTGCCAGCCTAATGTTTCTACCCCTGTAGGTTAAGAACCTCCTGCCTCAAGCTGCTTTCAGAGTTTTCTCTTTATTTCTGAAATTTGCAAGCTTCACTATTATATGTTGGGGTGTTGATCTATTTTTGTTGATTTTGAGAGTGGTTCTCTCTAGCTCTTGGACTTGAATGCCTGTTTCCTTCCCTAGATTAGGGACATTCTCAGCTATGATTTGCTCAAATATACCTTCTGTCCTTCTCTCTCTCTTTCTTCTTCCTCAGGGACCCCAGTAATTCTAATATTGTTTCACTTTATGGTATCACTTACTTCTCAAAGCCTCCCCTCATAGTCCATTCATTGTTTTTCTCACTTTTTCTCAGCTTCCTTCCTTTCCATTAACTTGTCTTCTATGTCACTCTCTCTTCTGCCTCATTTACCCTAGTTGTTAGAGTATCCAATTTAGACTGCATCTCTGTTAAAGCATTTTTAATTTTGGCCTGATTAGATTTTATTCCTGCACTAAGAGATTCTCTAGTGTCTTTTTATGCTTTTTCAAGGCCAGCTAGTAACTTTATGATCGTTACCCTGAATTCCATCTCTGACATCTTCCTTAGATCTGTGGCAGAGTATTACCTCTGGTTCTTTCTTTTGTTGTGAATTCTTTCTAGGCATTTTGCCCAAAGAAGAATGGATGAATGAGAGAACAAAATCAAAAATATCAACCATGACCCAAGCAAAATACACACTAGACACACTACACAAATCTAAATAGGTCAGAAACCAAAAAAAGAAAAGGAAAAGAAAAGAAAAAAGGGGGTGCAGAAAGAGAATATAATTTCTCAAGTGGAATAAACAGGGTGATCCATTTGGTCCTGGGTATATTTTGGTCTGTTTGTTAGAAGACACTAAATCCCAAATTTGTAAAGAAAGCAGAACTTAAATATACACAAAAGTAAAATTGAATACAGTGAAAGGAAGTAAAAAAGGAAGAGTATATCTATAAAATGTAAATTTAAAAAATGAAAGCTAAAAAAAGATGTAAAAACAAAGAGTTGATAAAATAAGAAACTAGTTTAAAAGGAAAAAAGAAAAAAAGCAAAGGAAAATTTTAAACTGCAAAATAAACAAACCATGAGAAAAACCTCAAATTCTATATACTATTTTCTCCTCTTGCTGGAGTTTTGCAGTCCCATGTGTTTCATACACTTGGTGTTCCCCTGTTGTTCCAGCTGATCTTCTGGGGGAGGGGCCTGCTGCACTGATTCTCCGGTGTCTTTGCCTGCATGGAGTTGCACCACCCCTTGCCAGGCAGCTGGGCTCAGTGTAAGCTGCTTTTGGTTGCTCTATGTGGTGTGTTTTCCCTGAAGTCTTTCTGTGCCGCTTTAGAGGATGAAAATAAAAATGGCTGATCACAGTCCATTCTCTTCAGTAAACCCCCAGGGATAAGCCATCTTCCTTTTTAAATGTGACAAACTCTACAGACTCTTGTGGTGCATGCCCACACCAATCCTCCTGGGGGAACACAGAGGGTTGCCGTGTTTCTGCCCTTTGCAAGACCCCCACATGGTGAGTGGTCACCAGATCGTGGTTTATAGTGAACCAAGCTAAGAGCTCCATCCCAGGCTCGCTGACTGTAACTGGTTTCCCTGCTCCAATCCTTAGAAATTTGGCTGGGTCAGGCACCCCCTTTCTTTTCTGGCCCTGGGGATATTGAAACCACTGTCCAACCTAGGATTCTGCCCTCCTTCACCACCTGAGCATCTTTCAGGCAGGGATGTCTCTCACTGGAGCAGATTTCTAAAGGTTCTGATTTTGCACTCCAGGGCTATATCACTTTCTGGTAGCAGGCTTATGTAGGCTAGCTTCGCCTCACCATTATGTTCTGATATATCCCTTCAGATTCCCTTCTCCATACCTCCTACCATGCAAGAAATGGTCAGTTTTCTATCTGTAGAGTTCCAGCAACTCTTTTCCTTCATCTCAGGTTGAATTCATAGAATTCAGAATGATCGAATAGTTACCTAGCTAAATTCAAGGGTCCAGATAAAACAAGATCCCCTACTTTTCTGCCATCTTGCCTCCTGTCTACTCCAGCTTTTTTTTGATGTCCATTTCCATGATACATATTTTTGTATCCCTGCACTTTCAATCTGCAGGTGTCTTTAGGTCTAAACTGTGTCTCTTGTAGGCAGCATATACGTGGGTCTTGTTTTTTTAATCCATTCTGACCCCCTGTGTCTTTTGATTGGGACATTTAGTCCATTTACATTCACAGTAATCATAGGTAGATGTGTATTTATTGCCACTTTATTACTTGTTTTGTGGTTGTTTCTGGAGATTTCTCTGATCCTTTCTTGTCTTTCTCTCTTTCACATTTTGATGATTTTCTTTTTTTTTTTAATTTTAGAAGATATTACTTGAAACACACTTTATTCACAAGGTTTCATCTCAAGCACATGGCTTTTCCCCCTGGGCCTTTATACCCAAGTTTCAAAACACTTTTACTGTAAGGAAAGAGAGATATTACTTAAAGGATGGTTTAAGCACAGTGTAGTTTCAAGGAGGTAACCTCATGGGTTTTCCCATATGCTTCTACACATACACTTAAGAACACCTATGTCTTAATGCAAGAAAATATATTTGGATTTCTTTTTCTTTGTTCTTTGAATGTTTCTTAGTGGGTTTTGATATGCGGTTACCAGTAGGTTTGTATATAACGATCCTCTGCAAATAGCAGTTTATAGTAAGACTGTTTAAGGATTGTTTAAGTTTGAACCTATTCTTTTCTTCTCTCCTCCCACAGTTTAGGTATTTGTTATTATATTTTATATCCTTTTTTCTTTTTTTTTTTTTAAAGATTTTATTTATTTATTTGAGAGAGAGAGAGCGCAAGAGGGAGAAGGGTCAGAGGGAGGAGCAGACTCCCTGCTGAGCAGGGAGCCCGACATGGGACTCGATCCCAGGACTCTGGGATCATGACCCGAGCCGAAGGCAGTCACTTAACCAACTGAGCCACCCAGGCACCCTTATATCCTTTTTTTCGTGAGTTCTTTGACTCAATCACTTGAGTGATTTTTTTACAGAAATATTCATTTCTACTACTTTTGTGTTTCCTGTCTTTACACAGTCACTTTTGGTCTCTTCTTTCCACTCAAAGAGTCTCCTTTAATATTTCTTGCAGGGCTGGTTTAGTGGTCATGAACTCTTTTAGATTTTTTTTTTTTTTTGTCTCCTTGTATTCTGAATGATAGCCTTGCTGGATAGAGTATTCCTGGCTGCAGATTCTTCCCATTCAGCACTTTCAATATTTCATGCCACTCTCTTCTGATTGCCAAGTTTCTGTTGTAAAATTTCTTGCTAGCCTTATGCATTTTCCCCTGTAAGTTAAGAATTTCTTTGTTCTTGCTGCTTTTAAGATTTTTTTTCTTTATCACTATATTTTGCAAATTTAATTACAATATGTCTTGGTGTGGGCCTGCTTTTGTTGATTTTGATGGGACTTCTTTGTGCCTTCTGCATCTGGATGTCTGTTTCCTTCCCCAGATTAGGAAAGTTTTCAGCTATTATTTCTTCAAATAAATTTTTTGCCCCCTTTTCTCTCTCTTCTTCTTCTGGGACTCTTACAATACACATGTTATTATGTTTGATGGAGTCAGTGAGTTCCCTAAGTCTATTCTCATACTGTATAATTTTTCTTTCTCTTTTTTGTTCAGCTTTATTGTTTTCCATCAGTTTGTTTTCTAGGTCATGCTGTTGTGTTCTGGTTTCTCTATCCTTTCAGGCCAGTGGTCTGCAGAGGTTCTCCTTGCCTGCTATAGGCAGTGTTTGGTTCCCGACCTGAATGTGATGAGTTTTAACTAGGTGTGCTCTGGTCTGCTTGTGAAATGAGACCGGCACCATCTCCACTGGAACTGAGTCCCTGCAAAATCTCTGGTCAGGAGACATGGTGTGGGCAGGAATTTGTGCTGGTCTTCTGGGTGAGGGGCCACTGGGACTGAGGCAAGGGTGACTGAGAGCAGTTCTACCAGAGCACAGGAGGCTGGGGCTTGATGTGAGCAAGTTAGGCAAACAGTGTCAATGTTACGGAGTTTCCCACAGGTGGCCCTGTGTTTTTGCTTAAGGGCAGGGAAGGGAAATTGTGCTGGCCAGCTCCTTTGTTCCTGGAGAGGAGTCTCTGTGAGCACTGCTTCTTGAGGAAGGCTCTGAGAGGAGAAAATAATCTCCCCAGTGTGTGCCCCAGGTGCTCTTCAGATTACTGTCTCCATGCTATCTGACCCTGAATTGCCTTCTCTCTAAGAACAATACAGTGCCCTCCAGGCTCTATCCTAGCCAAGACTGGGACCTTTAAGACTCTAGGACTTAAGCCCCACTTAGCCAATGGCAATGGGGAAATGTTCTCCCTGTGAGTTCTCTTGTGTGCTTCTCTCTCTCTCTCCGCCCCGCTTCTCCATGACCACAGTTCCCTCCGCTCCACAGCACCCACAATCCATTTCTCCCCTAAACCACCTAAACCATGTCTCCACACTTCCTACCTTCTTCAATGTGGCCTCTTCTCTCTCCTTAGTTGTGGAATTTGTTCTGTCCGTCTTCAGGTCAATTTCTGGGGTATTTAGAATCATTTGATAGTTATATTAATGGGATGAAGCTAGCCTAGGGTCCTTCTACTCAGATGCCATCTTTTCCCCTCCTCAACCATGCTTTTGATATAGCAGTTGAGTACATTATTAAGCTGAAATCTTTGGGAAAAATATACACAAGAAGAATTTTATTGGTATTAGCCAAAAAAGATTTATATCTTCTGAATGCCAAGTATATAGATAATATAAGTGATGTTTTATCAAAAAAGTGAGTTCATTTGAACTATATTCTGGTTCAGGGAGAGTGCCAGAGATCCATATGCTTGAATATCAGCCATGTGAATCTGACCTTTTCTTTTAAGCAGAGACTAAAAAAGCTTAGGCACCCAAATAAATGATGGGTTAACAACTATGCCATGAGACCTCATCCTGGAATCCCCTAAAGTTGGTACTGTGTTTATGCTTTAGTATCTCTCCTTCTCTTTTTGATGTTAGAGGGATCAGAAAAAATTTCAAAGAACAACATTAAAGTGATATAAGATGTTCAGTCCAAAAATTATGAAAAATGATTTCATGAGGAAAATCAAAAGTTCTCTATTTGTAATAGAAACCATTTCAGAACTATTAAAATATTTCTTTAGAATCAGAATATGTATATTGAATATATATATATAATGAATATATATAAATATAACAGATATATATCAATATAATGAATATATATATAAATACCAGTTACAGGTAAAATCTAATTACATAAAAATATCACTGCAATGAAGACATGTAAAACATAGAAAACTTTATAGAAATACATTGTTTCACAGTTCAGAAAGAAAATTTCTTGCATAACAGGCAACTCAAAAATCACTTGTATTTTATTTTTTGGTTTTTTATTTTAAAAACAGTAAAATTGGGTAAGGTTATATACTTTTAGGTTGGTTGATATTTATGTTTTCTATACCTCCTTACAGATAGTATGTTTGTGATTCAGAAAATATGACTTGCTTAAAATCGTAAGATATAAATTGTCATTCATTGAATTCTGAGTCTCAAATTCAACTTCTCTAAAATTTACTGCTGCTAATCATAACAAGAACCAACATTTGTAAGTTTGGGTGCTGTTTTCAATATATATATATTGAATATACATATATTTAGAATATTTATATTTAAAATTTATATAAATAAATATTTGTACATTATATTTATATAAAAATAAATTTATATAAAAATATAGATATTAAGGTTGCTAAGAATATCTGCCTCAAATTCTATTATGTACATTAAATATGTGAATATATATTTAGTATATTAAATCTGTGAATACATATATTTAATATATTAAAACTGTGAATATGTATCAATGAAGTTCAAACTCTGCTGAATATCATTTAATAGACTCATCTTTGAAATCTCATCTTTTAACTTGAGATCACATGTTCTCTCTACTCTACTGGATCACTAGACTCCATTCTAGTTAATTCCAGCACAAGACAATAAGTTGCTGGTTCCTTAAAGTTTCTTGTATTAAATTTGAATTTGAATAACATCAGGTAATTAAAAATTTTTAAATTACACAAAACTCTTTGTGTAACCAAATGTCATTTTGAAATGATTCAAAAAAAAAAAAAAAGGAAACTTCTCTATGCATTCACAAACAAAAATGTTCAGCCCTTAATCATCCTTCATTGCCCTCCCTTGTTAGGGTTAATGTAAAGCACGAAATCAGCCATAATACCTGGCTTGCTAAAATGTAGCACGGAGGCCGCTGGGGGCAGGGAATGTTTCGGAGAAGGGTGTAGGCCTTTGGAATACCGGGCCTCTTGCGACCACTCTGCCAGAAGGAGTTGCCTACCCCAAAGCTTTCTCAGTCCAAACAGCTGCCCTGTGATCTAAGAAATGTATGCATTGTCCCCTAGGCTATGTTTAGCAGAACTCATAGAACACCCAGATTAGCATATTGTATCTTTCGCATAAACAGTAAGACCCCTTGTCACACATCACGTGCTTGAGACACAGTGATAAGGATTCATGATTATCCAGGAGGGCCAATAAAAGGGGAGCCAAGAAGAGCAAAGGGTCTTCATCTCTGAGCGTTGACCCCTTGCCTTCTCCTCTCTTTCACAGCAAAGTTTGGAGTCATCTTTTCATCCGTAGGTAGAGGGATGGCTGGTGAGTATAGGGACTCCCTTCCACATATTCCACAGACCAGTGTTACCTGTTTCTCCCTCTACTATTCCATTAAAAGTGTTCTTGTTTAGGTCACTAACAATCTCTTAATCGCCAGACACAGCGATCTCCACTCAGTTTTTACCTACATGACTTCTCAAAAAGCATTTTCAGTAATGTTCACAATCTACTTTTTTAAACTCTCTTTTTTTGCTTTTTCCTTCATTTTTTCTGACGTTAAGACTGATCTTTTTCAGATTCCTTATATGGTTCCTCTTACTCCATATCCCTGATCTGCCTTCTGAACCACCTAGTCAAAACTTCATTAGTTCCGGGCGCCTGGGTGGCTCAGTTGGTTAAGCGACTGCCTTCAGCTCAGGTCATGATCTCAGGGTCCTGGGATCGAGCCCTGCATCGGGCTCCCTGCTCAGTAGGGAGCCTGCTTCTCCCTCTTCCACTCCCCCTGCTTATGTTCCCTCTCTCGCTGTCTCTCTCTGTCAAATAAATAAATAAAACCTTTAAAAAAAAAAAAAAAAACTTCATTAGTTCAGTGGATGTTTCTCTGGGGTCTTCTTCAGGAAACTCAAGCCTGTACAAAATCCAACTTAAAATCTACCTGTAGAGTAAGAGCTGCTTCTGGTTCTGCAACTGAATTAAAGGTAATACTGACCTCACAGAAACATCTTTTACACATTTCTGCTCTCTGCCCTCATTGTTCACCACTTTCCTGCTCATTACCTCTGTTCTTTTCAAGTAACAACCTTTGCACTTGCCTTTTCCTCTGCCTGGAATGTTCTTCCCCAGGGATCTGCAAGAATCCTTCCCTCAAATTCAGGTCTTTACGAAGGCTTTCCATTTAAAATCGGTGCTACTTTTTTCCCATCTACTTTCCTGCCTAAATTTCTTCAGAATTCTTATCATCATTTTTTGTACTATATTATTTGTTTAATGCTTGGCTGTCCTACTAGAAATTAAGCACATATGACCAAGAATTTTGGTCACTTTTGTCTGTTGCTCTAGTTATAAAATATAGCACTATGCTTGGGACATGAAACTCACTGTTGAATAAATTAGTGAAAGAACACATGACCCTTTTCTTTTACATACTTCCCACAGAAGGAACTAAATATTGTTTTATTATATTTTTTCTAACATTTCCTAATTCAGGCCTGTGGCAGTCACAGTTTATTCTCAGGCAGTGTCCTGCTCTAAGTGCTTTCATTAACTCTTTGCTCTTTCTCCTCATATCTAGCATCAGAGTTACACCAATGCTATCTTTCTAAAACACGTATCTGATCCTTTTAATCTCATATAATAAAAGTATTTGCCAGAGGATAAAGTTCAAATCTGTTATCATTTTACATTGTAAGTTCTTCATAGTCTTAGTCGAATACAGTCCTACCCCATTCTTTCTTGAGTTATGTCCACGGTTTAACCATATAAAACATTCTTGTTACCTAATCATACTCATTTTTTTCATGCATCTCTGAATTGTTGAGTTTCCCCTTACAGCGAAGTTAACTACTACTCTCTTAACAGGCAAATTTCCTTTCTGGACCTCAAAAGATTATCTCTTATGAAATCTTCTATGACCCCTTCAGGCATAATTATACATTCTTCTCTGCTAAATTATCAATTATACTGTCATTATTAGCATTATCATGATGTGCCTGTGTAATTTCCTGGCCATGCTATAATGTTAATGGGGGATATTCAGTTGCTTATAGTCAGAACAGGAAAGTTGGAAGGTGCAAAGAGCTAAAATTACATACATTATTGAAGTACTGCACACCAGGAAAAATTGAAAGGTAAAGTATGGGAAACAAGTGTCTGACAGACTGTCTGAAGTATTATAACTATGCAACTGAGGTCCAGACAAACATCACAGGCAGTGAAATGTCACAATTTCCAAATAGGAGCAGGAGGTATCAGGAAGGCAATACCTGCAAAATTTAATTAATGTGTTAACTCAGTAATTTAAGAAATATTGAGCATTTAAGTTTTGCTAGGACCTATGCTAAATTTTGAGGCTACAAAAAATAGTAAGAAACACAGATTTTTTTTTTTTTTTCAATGGGTAGGCCTTCACTGCAAGGTTCTATTCTGACTAGTAACAAGGGTGATATCACAAAAAACAACAAAAATGAGACCTTAGCTAGTTAAATACCTTCTAATTCACCTCTGGATTACTTCTAAGAACTAACACAGTACGGGGAGTTATCAAGGACTCCTCTAATGATGAAAAGAATGAATGAAAATGTCAGGAAGAAGTACAAGCCTATTTCATTCCCCTCTAGGCTATGACTCCCTCTGTCTTTAGAACAATGTCTTATTTATCTTTATATTCTCAGGATTTAGAACAACTGATAGTGCATATTAAGTGCACAATAAATACTTACCTGGTGAAATTACTTGGTGGGAATTAGACCCTCAATTACTGTGTTTTGTTGAATTTTACTAGAGGGACACAATGATGGGCTATCAATCATGACAATAAATGCCCATAAACATTCACAAAGAGTATCCCAAAGTAAAAAATGGAAAAGATAGAAAATAAAATACCTAAACCATATATTCATTTCTCTTGGCCTTCTGGGATGTATCCTAAGACTTAATTTTTTGATTACATAATTTCAATATGAGAAAGGTCCAAGCTGGAGAAAAAATAGGGTGTGCAAATAAAATATAAATCAGAAAATAACATATGTAAGGAAATTAATATATTATAATTTAATCACAAGAGTTATTTTGAAATCTTTGTTTTAAATTTAAAAAGAAAAAACGTGATAGTATTTATGCAATTAAAAGTTGGTATACAATTCATGATAGAATAGAGTGGTATTAATCAACGTATTTTAGTGTACTACGATTATGATGCCAAACTAAAAATGATACTCAGCAAAATTTGGGCTTTGAGTAGAGATTCCATTATTTATGAAGAATATTTGGTCTTTAATATAAACAATGATATTACACCACAATTTTGTAATGTGGTATCACTACAACAGCAATCATATTACAGTATATAAATCTATCGAAGTAACACAAGCATACACTTTAAATTTAAACAAAGTATTATGTCAGATTTGTTCAATGAAACATTCAAACATAGAATTCTCTGTCTTTAAGTAGATGAGTTTTCAAAGTTCAGATGTTAAATATTTGTGTTTATCAACTATATTTAAAAATAACTACTCTTACAGAGCTAAATTTGTACTTTTATTTTCTATTACGTAGGAGTAGATTTTCCCTCTACTTGTGCGTCCCTGCCTTCTCTTTCTCCATCTGATTTTTCTTTCTATGACTTCTGGATTGTGTATTGTATACTATGTGGAAGGTTATACACTCCATTCCTTTTGTGAGTGACTTAAAGCTTTAATCGTATGGTGAGACATGTCCTGCTTTGGCTGCTTAGTGTTAATGCTTAACCGTTCCATGCCAATATTCATATAAGCCACATTATATTCTAATTCTAGGGAATGATATTAGTATATCTGGATTGCTCTGGTGATAAACTACATTGTAAAACATGGTAATGGGATATGTGTTTTGATCATGGTATATCAGCTAGGCCAGACTACAAAAGTCTGGATAGGAATGGAAAACTGGTTAGTGTAAGAGCGTGCCTATTTCACTTAGGTTTCCTGCAGAACCAGTTTGGTTATAGCTATATTAAAGAGGCTTTATTCTAGATGATTCTGTCAAGACAAGGTAACTAAGTGAGAAAGTAGCTCTGTGCTGGTATACCATGAAATGCAGGAACAAGGTGGAAATATGAAGGACTCAGCTTTCAAGACCATCACCTTCTTCAGGAATAGCACCAAAAATGGCACACCTTGTTGGGAAGAGGTATCCTTAATGAAGTCACAAAAGCCAACAAAAGGAAAAAGATTTATAATATTTGTATCTACAATACAGAAACCACCAACATTATATTTCAACAGCAGTACTTCAGAAAGGTGTTTTAACCCCATTACTTCTTCTCCCACCTCACCCCTAGAACAACCACCAGAGAAGTAGCATAGTGATTAGAGGAGGAACGGGAGGAAAAAGTAGTGCTGGGTGGCGGTGGGGCGGGGGGAGACAAAGGAAAGGGAAGAGGGGAGTGGAATGAAAAGAGGAGGGAGGAAGAAGGGAAGAGGCAGAGGAAGAGAAGGGGGGAGAGATAAGTGGAGAAATAGTGGGAAAATAAAGACCCTCTCCATTGCTCATCCATGGAATTTTCAGATCAGGTTGGAGAGAACGGAAAATCTGTACTTGTGTGAGACTTGAAAATGCACTGCAAAATCTCTGGAATGTATCATGTGAATACATAGGCAACGTCTTATAAAGTTTCTTTAAGGCAGTAGAGACAAAGAACAAAGCCTTTTATACTTGTACTTTTCCCAACCTAGTTTAACACATTCCACGAACATGCAATGAAAGAAAACTTTACAATATGAATAGGAAATAGAAACTTGATCATAAGAAAGGCATGTAGTATGTTTTGATTTTTGATGACCAGCTATGTGGCCATGTGCAGTGTGTTAATGCTCATGTATTTTCCTGGAGTCTTTGGAAAGTTTATTTAGTACATTCTGGGCATTTCTCTCATTTAAAATAGCATGCATATATTAATTATTTTTTTTCTTTTAAAAAAGCAATATTCCAAACAAATAATATCATGGCCTATAAGCAGGAAATACAGTTTTATAAATTTATATTCACCAAAGATGAGATTAGCATTGGCAAGAGTAAGATGGATAAAGCAACAAAAGTACGCAGGTCTAAGTGTTTTGTTTTGTTTTGTTTTCCCTTTTAATCAAGTATTATTTATTATGCATCCCTGTTTCTAATCTCTGGAATTGAAGTGACCAAAACATTTAAGGATGAATTCACCACGGCTCCAGAAGAGAGAAGAATATAAGAGGAGGCATGTTCTAATTAGTGATTTCGGTAAAGATACCTGAATTAGATTCCAGGAACAAAGTAAGGGTTATTATAGTGCCCTTAGCTCTCTGCTTCTTAATATTTATGCATAAGCTATAAGAAAAATCAAAACCTCAGAAATACAGAATTTTGCAGGCTCATTATAAAAACTTGGAAAATGTCAAATGAGAAAAATCCCTCATAATCCTATGAGTAGGGGATAGTTTTTTTCAAAAGTGATGGTGTAATATAAATAAATGATTGAAAAATAACTAAGTGAGGGAGAGTAGACAGATCTCCCATACAAAAGAGTTCCAAATAATTATGTAAATATTCTGCCTCAAGGAAAAGGAGCATAACCCCCACATTGTTAAAGTATGGGCTGTGCAGGATGTTTTCCTTCCAATGTGTACAGAAAGGAAAGAGAGGAAGAAAGAGAGTAACTTTGTAGTGGAGAAACCTGACAACTACTACCTCAGCCAAGTGATCAGTGATGTTATGATGATAATATGTATTCTTGATATGATGGGGTGAAAACTGGTGCTTTACTTCTGCGGTCTACCTCTCAAAAAACCTATAACTTAAATTTAATCACAACATAAATACTAGATGAATCTCAATTAAGGCATAGTCTAAATATTACTGAGCATTACTCAAACCTATCAAAATCATTAAAAACAAGGAAAGTCTAAGAAATGGTCACAGCTTAAAGGATCCTGAAGAGATAGGAGAACTAAGTGTAATGTGGTAGTTCAGATGGGATCTTGCAACAGAAAAAAATAAATAAATAAAAATAAGGAAGTCTGAATGAACTATGGAGTTTATTTAATAATAAGGCATCAAGGGGCACCTGGGTGGCTCAGATGGTTAAGCGACTGCCCTCAGCTCAGGTCATGATCTCCAGGTCCTGGGATCGAGCCCCAACATGGGCTCCTAGCTCAGCGGGGAATCTGCTTCTCCCTCTCCCTCTGACTCTCCCCCTGCTTGTGCTCTCTCTGTCTCTCTTTCTTTCAAATGAGTAAATAAAATCTTTAAAAAAATTTAAAAAAATTTTAAATAAGGCATCCATATTATTTCATTAACTATGACAACGTAACCATACTAATGTAAGATGTTAATAAGTGGATAAACTCGGGGCTCCTGGGTGGCTCAGTCGTTAAGCGTCTGCCTTCGGCTCAGGTCATGATCCCAGGGTCCTGGGATCGAGTCCCACATCGGGCTCCCTGCTTGGCGGGAAGCCTGCTTCTCCCTCTCCCACTCCCCCTGCTTGTGTTCCTGCTCTCGCTATCTCTCTCTCTGTCAAATAAATAAATAAAATCTTAAATAAATAAATAAATAAATAAAATAATAATAATAATTGGATAAACTGGTCATGAAATGTGTGGGACTTTCTTGTACTATCTTCACAGCTTTTCTGTAAACCTAAATCTATTTTAAAATTTGAAAATGTAGTTTATTTTATTACTATATTTTTTTAGAGAGAGAGTGAACAGGAGTTGGGGTGGGGGCGCTGAGGGAGAGGAAGAGAGAGAATCTTAAGCAGGCTCCATGCCCAGCATGGAGACCAACCAACACAGAGCTCGATCTCACTAAGCTGAGATCATGACTGAGCCAAATCGAGAGTTGGAGGCTTAACCAACTGAGCCACCCAGGCAGCCCTAAAAGTGTATTTTATTTATTTATTTTTTTTGAAAGAAATTTGGAAATTTTAAGAAAAGTATAAAAAAAAGAAAAGAAAAATCACCCATAAACCCACTATCAATTTTCAGTACATTTCAGTACATCCAATATTTTAATGCATTAAAATCATTATATAGTTTCATACCGTGTTTTCCCACTTAATATTGTATCACAAATGTTTCCTACAGCTTTATCTTGAACAGTGCTATGAATAATTCTTTGGATTTAACTCCATTATTTTCTTTTTTTTTTTTTATTCTTATGTTAATCCCCATACATTACATCATTAGTTCTAGATGAAGTGTTCCACGATTCATTGTTTGTGCATAACACCCAGTGCTCCATGCAGAACGTACCCTCCTCAATACCCACCACCAGGCCAACCCATCCTCCCACCCCCCTCCCCTCTAGAACCCTCAGTTTGTTTTTCAGAGTCCATCGTCTCTCATGGTTCATCCACCCCTCCGATTTCCCCCGCTTCATTCTTCCCCTCCCGCTACCTTCT
>NC_138371.1:141811500-141838502 GCF_054177405.1 Leptonychotes weddellii | reverse complement strand
GATTCACTTCTCCGCACGTCCTACCTTCCAGAAAGTGGTCGCTTTTCTGATGAGAGAGTTGTTGCTATTCCTTTCTTCGATCTCCTGTTGAGTTTGTAGGTGTTCAGAATGGTTTGATCCCTATCCAGCTGAATTCCTGAGAGGAGACGAAATCCAGGTCTCCTACTCCTCCGCCATCTTGCTCCGCCCCCCTAAAAGTGTATTTTAAAAGTTCAAAATAGGGGCACCTGGGTGGCTCAGTCATTAAAGCATCTGACTTCAGCTCAGGTCATGATCCCAGAGTCCTGGGATCAAGCCCTGCATTGGGCTCCCTGCCCAGTGGGAAGCCTGCTTCTCCTTCTCCCACTCCCCCTGCTTGTATTACCTCTCTCGCTGTCTCTCTGTCAAATAAATAAATAAAATCTTTAAAAAATAAAAAAACTAAAAGTTCAAAATACAATGCTTCCTTAGAGTTCTATTTTACTTTGTGTTTAGTATTTTCTGATTTTTTCTTAACCTCATATTCTGATAATGTTCAAATATCATTAAGTCACAATGTTTCTCTAATCTGCATTTATTTTCATGTTATGGCTGTACCATATGCGATCTATTTACTGATTTCTATTGTTGGTAATTTTGATTGTTTTTTAGTTTCCCTTTTTTAAAATAAATAATCCTGGGGCACTGGAGTGGTTAAGCAACTGACTTGATTTCAGCTCATGTTATAATCACAGGGTCATGAGATCAAGCCCCACATGGGGCTCTGTGCTCAATGGGGAGTCTGCTTGAGATTCTGTAGCTCCCTCTCCCTCTGCTGCTCCCCCCAACTTGCACTCTCTCTCTCTCACTCTCTAAAATAAATAAATAAATCTTTAAAAATAATAATAATAAAATAAGATAAATAATCCTACGATGAACATCACTATACATGGTTTGTTCTGACTTCTGGTTTTGTTCATGTGTTTGGATTTTGATTTTAATTTCTCTCTCTTCTTTTTAAAATAATGGGTCTGAATTAGGTTTTTGATTTATTATAACTAATTTTTTTAAAATTTACATTTCTAGGGTATTGAATTACAATTTTAAAGACTGACACATCTGAAGTTTAAAACAGCTTAAGTTAAAAGTAGCCATGATTAGGGCGCTTGGGTGGCTCAGATGGTTAAGCATCTGCCTTCGGTTCAGGTCATGATCCCAGGGTCCTGGGATCGAGTCCCGCATTGGGCTCCCTACTAGGCAGGGAGCCTGCTTCTCCCTCTGACTCTGCCTCTCTCTCTCTCTCTCTCTGACTCTCATGAATAAATAAAACATTTTTTAAAATAGCCATGATTAGACTTTCTTACATTACCCATATGAGTCACATAAATTAGCATTATTTTTAAATTTTATTTTATTTTTTTAAATTCTTAATCAAAATGTTTCCAATTTATTTGAGAAATAGTTGACATATGTCTCTATATAAGTTTAAGAAGTACAGAATGATGGTTTACATATATTGTGAAATGATTACCATGATAGGTTCAGCTAACATCCATCATCTCATATAGATATAAGATAAAGAAAAAGAAGAGAAGAAAGAAGAAAAAATTTTCTTCTTTTCATAAGAACTCTTAGGATTTACATTCTTAAAATCTTTCCTGTGTATCAAACGGCAGTGTTAACTATAGTTATAATGTTATCATGTATAGACATATATGTTAAAATGTATAGTTATAATGTATAGATATAATGTACATTATATCCCTAGTACTTATTTGTCTTATAACTGGAAGTTTTTATCTTTTGACCACCTTCCTCCAGTTTACCCTCTCCTCACCTTTTGCCTCTGGTAGCCACAAGTCTGATCTCTGTTCCATGTATTTGGTTTGTTTGTTTATTTAGATTCTACGTATAACTAAGATCATAAAGGATTTGACGTTCTCTGTCTGACTTATTTCATTAGCATAATGTCTTTAAGGTCCATCCACGTTGTCCCACATTGTAGGATTTCCTCATTTTTTTATGGATGAGTAATATTCCATCCTATGTATGTACCATAACTTCTTTATCCACTTACCCATCAATGGGCACAGGTTGTTTCTATGTCTTGATTATTGTAAATCATGCTGAAATTAAGCATTCCTTAACACCAGAATTTTTTTTTTTAACACCAGAAATTTTAAAAAGGGAAAAGAGTTCAGTTTATTGTCAGCATAGTAAAACCAGCCTACTTACCCTTATTTTGTCCTACCTTTCTCGTATCCTTCGGGGTTAGATCATTTCTCAGTCCAGAATTTTCCACCACATGGTTATAACTAGGCACAGATACAGTGACACTGACTCCTCTAGGATTATGATTTGAATTTTCACATTTGAGAACCAAGGTGAGTCTCGGGATATCATCACGTATCTATGATATTCATTTTATTCTGCAGTCAGGACTTAGATCTTTCTGATGCTCCATTTCGTCCATCAGGAGCAGACCTGTGACTCATTTATTCATTACCCTCAGGAGTTTGACATTTGCCTTACCTTCTTCTAAAACCCTCTTCAAAAAAAGTAGGGGAAATATTTACCTATGTGCTTTATCCCACTTAGGGTGAAAATGTTTAGTAATAACCCAGGTTAAAAAGATATATATGTAAAATTTATAGCCAAGTTATTCTGACCAGTAAAAATAATTTTAACTTTACACTGTACATTAACTATCTAAACTGAAATGTATTTACCATGAATTTAACTTCTTTTATTACCTAAGAACATCATAACATACAGTCTTTGTAGGAAAGGTCCACTTAAAGACTGAAACCTGTTCTCATTTCTCCCTCCCTCCAGGTCAATATAATTAAAAGACCATTAAGAAAAAATATATATATTGCTCTAAAATAATATTTTTTATCTGAACAGTCAAGGATCTTGGAGATGAGTATAGATAACAATATTGCTTCAAAAGCATAATCCTATAAAAGGATAGTATTAGAAAAAAAATACCACCAAATTACTTGTCAAGTATCCATTACATGTTAAAATATTTTAACTGAATAAAGCAGATGTAGGTGTCTAAACTTCAATTCTGAAGCTGACTTAGAATTTGCTAAAAGAAAATGAGTTTGTGGTTTTGTTTTTGGCTGGATAGTCAAAAAAATTTTTTAGCATTTCTGGATGTTTCTTTAAAAAAAAAAAAAGCTAAGAAAAGAAAAGAATAATGATCTCCAAAATGTGATGGTCATTTTCTATTGCATCACTTGTCAGAGAACAGAATAAAATCACTTCAAACTATTCATTTCCATCAGAGAAAATGAAATGTCTCCAATGAATAGCATCTTTAGAATGTTGACAGGTTTGAGAGCAAACAATAGGCAAAGTGAAATCAAAAAGCAGTGTAAAGTGAACACAGTAATTTATTCAGGTAATTAGAAAGAAAATTGCGTTCAACTGAGTACCATAATTGTTTTGAGGTCAGTAACTAAAATTTGTAATTAAACACACTTTATTTAATACATGAATAATCATGCCTTCACTCTTCTATCTGTTGGGCATCAAATTAATGTTGAGTAAAGTTAGAGCAAGTTAGAGCAAATTATCAAACAAGAATTTTTTTAAAAAATATGGTAGTCAAATTTACTTAAAATTCCTTGAAATTAGTGGAAGATTGAAATTCAGATTTTAAAACCTAACATTATTCATTCACCAAGTACATTGCCTTGACATATTTAATCTATTTGCTGAGGTAAAGAAAAGCAGTTTGTCTTATGTACACTTATTCTTTTCACAAATTTGGTATCCTTCCTATGTCTTCTATTTCTTATGCCATTTCTATAATAAAATGGCATAATTCCTGGCTTTGCCTGTACTCCATCACTTTGAAATCTGTAGAATTCTAAAAAATCCTGAACATTTTAGGAAATAGAGTTAGCAAGATTATATTCCATCTACTATATTTAAAGTATGTAGCGTTATCCTATTCATGCTATAGCAAGCTGTCTTATATATATGTATATAGGCCAGTTAATATAGATGATTCATTACAGAATCCTGGAAAATTTGTAGCCTAATGTTTTTCAAACTGTTGGCTTCCATATTTAAGGCTCACTTTTAACGTACACTCTTTACACTCTTTTACTCTTAAATATATATTATATAACTAAATTATAAAGCTCTTTTTTTTTTTTTTTTTGGATAAAGGGGATATCCATCTTAGAAGACCAAATAAAATTAAGGTTATTTCTGATATATGGTATAAGACTATTTTAGATGTCTGAAAAATTCTATAATTCTATAAGATTAGTAACAGATCTCTCCTCTTATAGTCAAAGAAAAGTGTGAGTCTGTATTCTGAAAGTGGGACATGCAAAAGGCAGCACTCTTTACAAGTTAGATGTGCAACTGCAAAAATTATCTCAATTTGTTCATTCTTTCAATAGATACCTATTTTTTAAAGATTTTATTTAATTTATTTGAGAGAGAGAGTGTAGAAGTGGGGGGAGGGGCAGAGGGGGAGGGAGAAGCAGACCTCACTGCTGATCAGGGAACCCAACTCGGGCCTCTATCCCAGGACCCTGAGATCATGACCTGAGCCGAAGGCAGATGCTTAACAGACTGAGCCACCCAGGCACCCTCAATATATACCTATTAAGTGACAATAGGTGTGTAGCATCGATCAACTTAGTCCTGCTTTCAAAGAGTATAAAGTCTCATGCAGAAAATTGGTATGAAAGCTAGCAAACAGTCTGAATTAATCACTGCTAGGAATCCAGCTCTTGCATAGGCTTGGTACTTTATAGGCATTCAATACATATGAATGAATCAGTTAGTTACTAATTGGTTAATTGATTAGCAATTAATTAGTTAATTTAATTCAATTAATATTCTTTTTTTTCAATTAATATTCTTTCACTTATTTGTTCCCCTATTATATGATCTTCCCCTTGGGTCATGAAATTGATTCAAATACCAACAATATGCAGTATCTCTTTTCAAGCAATTAGAACCCATCTGTATCCAGACATTTATAATAAAATCTAGTAAATATTATTGTCACTTACGGACAAAATTGCTACAGAAAAGAAAACTGACATAGCCTAAGGTGCAGAAAGATGATGGGAATGCAAACTGGTGCAGCCACTCTGGAAAACAGTATGGAGGTTCCTCAAAAAATTAAAAATAGAACACATGATGTAATGAGCATTGGATGTTATAAGCAGCTGACAAATCATTGTACACTACATCAGAAACTAATGATGTACTATATGTTAGCTAACTGAATTAAAAAAAAAAGAACTACGCTACAATCCAACAATTGCACTACTAGATGTTTACTCAAAGGATATAAAATACTGATTCAAAGAGGTCAAAAATACTTTCAAGAAGAAAGTAATTCTGACTTGACTTGACGCATTGATACAGAATGTAAGGGTGGGTAGAATAAACAGAAGAAGTTGAGAAAATCAAGAGAGAGCATGTGTGAATCAGGTGAGTGTAGGACATGCAAAAGAAAATAGCAAGAGAGAAAATTAGAAGCCAAAATCCTTTTTTTTACTCTTATCATGGAATTTGAAGGAATTTTAACTTGATATCAAATGCTGTCTAGTCAATGAAGAAAGTTAATTATGGTAATGATCAGTTATATTTATGTTTCACAAATATCATTTGGGTTACAATAGCAAAAAATATGTTCCAGGAAGACAAGTCTGAATGCAGAGAGACCTAATGGTTCAAAGTAATCCATATGATGATGAGAGCTATTAGCAGTGGGAAAGGAAAAAAAATCTGGCTCTGCTAATTATTAAGGGTGTAGAATAAAAAGAGATTCAGTCATCAGTTATGAGTTATATAAGTAATGGAACTGTCAGTGACGTTTCTGGTATTCACAGCTAAGAGAATGGTGGTACTGTTTATTTAGACATGATGTGTATTAAGGTAGGAAGACTTGCAGACGTTTAATAACAAGCTCCATTTTTGTCGTATTCTGTGAGCAATATCTCTTGTGATATGCAGGTAGTTTATATGCTGAAAACAGTTTGGTACATGAATTTAAAACTCACCATCCAGAGATATAGCTTTAGGTATCTCTTCAGTTGATTAGTTGAAGTTGTAAGTTGGGATGAGATTTCTCTGAAGAGCATTCAGAGTGGAAAATACTTACAGCATATGCAGAACACAGAAGAAAACATGAGAAGAATCTATAAGCATGGAAGGAGTGCCAGCAGAGTGTTTTGTTTGAGACCACAGAAGACATTTGCAAAAGCATCAGATTGAGCCACAATATCAAAAGCTGTAGTAATACATCCGGTGCAGTCAGCAAAACATAAGCAAAATGAGGTCACTGGTAAACTTTTTCCCAAAGTAGTTTCATGTACTTTGTGCATATTAAATTAGATGATTAGGGTAAGAAACAAACACAAACAAAAAGTGGAGAATGTAGACCTGAGCAAACATCCAACTAGCACATTTGAATGGAAATAGGAGTGTAGTTAATTGGTATTTGGGGTCAAAAAGAAAATTTTAAGTGTTTATATGTAGATAAGAACCAAAAGAGGAGGGAAAGATTAATGTGATTACTTGGGCACTGGATAATTGATGAAGTGAAGTCCTTGGTGAGAGTGAGATTGTGAGATACAGAACAGGAGTGATGTGTTAATATCAGACAAGGAGAAGGGTATGTTTTCCATGGGAATTAGCTAAAAGGTCAAGTGCTTTACTTCCTGAATGACTGTTTTTGTTTTGTTTGGTCTCGTTTTGTTTTTGGCTTAGTAGGTAAGGATATCTATTGGGATTGAAGGGGAAAAGCAAGATATATAGGAGGCTTATAGGAATGTGGTAAAACTTAGAAATAAGTGAAGGTCCAACTGCCATATGGTCAGAGGCACTTGCATGTGAAATGGTGAAAAACATGTTTCTATTAGAAGAAATATGTGCATATATATGTTTTATTCATGATCTATGAAGTACTTTATTTCAATATTGCAAATTATTATCTCTTGCTGTAGCTGTCATGTGTCTATTGACTTTCAGGGTTCTCCAACTTCCTTAGCACCTCGAGAATCCCGGTGTGGGGTGGGGATTGAATGCAGGAGGGCGAAGTCTCTGTGCTGGGCTGCTCCCTGCACCTCCCTGCAGCTGCCTGAGCATGGTTTCAGGCAGAAAGAGGCTACAGCAGCAGGCCTGGCATCCTGTCTCTCCCAGGGATGGAGCAGCCTCCTCACCACTGATGAATCCCTTTTGCTCTTGAGGTCTAACAACTTTGTACCTGATTCCTTGCACTAAATTCCTCTCCATATGAAAACTGTAGACTGATTTCTGCATTCCAGATTGACATTGACTGATAAAATCGTCAAGACACAAATTGGAATTTTATAAAACTTACTGGCCTGAAGGCAGTGTAAACCAAAGATAATTAATATCCATATTTGCTTAGTAATTGAACAATTACCAAAAATATATATATCTAAATTCTAAGTGCCAAGTCAGTTGATCTGAACCAAATATAAATATGGAGCAAACACCTCACCTTATGAACTGTGCCATCAGAACTACAGAATTGCATTATAAAAAGATTTTTATAATGGGCGCCTGGGTGGCTCAGTTGGTTAAGCGACTGCCTTCGGCTCAGGTCATGATCCTGGAGTCCCGGGATCGAGTCCCGCATCGGGCTCCCTGCTCAGCGGGGGGTCTGCTTCCCCCTCTGCCCTCTTCCCTCTCGTGCTCTCTGTCTCTCATTCTCTCTCTCTCTCAAATAAATAAATAAAATCTTTAAAAAAAATAAAAAAAAGATTTTTATAATGTTTAATAAGTCACATAAAATAATATCCCATGCATATTTAATGAAAGGTGAACTGCATTTTTGAATGTAGTATTTTCTCTTAAATTGTTGTTATTGCTAGTTCATCTATCGCCCTGTATTAATACTTTTATAATGATCCCACCTTTCTTCTTAAATAAGATATTTCTAAGTTTAACTAAATTAAAATTTTGTTTTCTTGAGGTTCAGATTAATGAGCACATTTTTTCCTTTTTAATTCATAGTGATCACCTTACATATTTACCTTTTTGGGTATGAGAGAGAGCATTTAAATTCTACTTTTTTAGGAAATTTCAATTATATAATGGTATTATCAATGATAGTCTCCATGTTATACATTAGATCATCAGAACTTATTGGGGCGCCTGGGTGGCTCAGTCGGTTAGGCGTCTGCCTTTGGCTCAGGTCATGAACCCAGGGTCCTGGGATCGAGCCCCGCATCAGGCTCCCTGCTCAGCGAGGAGTCTGTTTCTCCCTCTCCCTCTGCCCATTCCCCTGTTTGTACACTCTCTCTCAAATAAATAAAGAATTTTTTTAATAAGAACTTATTTATCTTGTAACTGCAAGTTTGTACCCTCTTACCAGCCTCTCCCTATTTATCCTACCCTTCAGCCCCTGGCAATCACTGTTCTACTCTGTTTTTATGAGTTTGACTTACTTTGCAGATTCCACGTGTAAGTGATACAATACAATATATGCCTCTGTCTTTCACTTAGTATAATGCCCTCAAGGTCCATCTATATTGTCACAAATGACAGGATTTCCTTCTTTTTAAAGACTAAATAATATTCTAGTCTGTGTGTGTGTGTGTGTGTGTGTGTATGTATCTTAAATTTTTTTTATCCATTTATCAGTTGGCGGACACTTCGATTGTTTCTGTACCTTGGCTATTGTGCATAATACTGCTGTGAACATGGTGGTACAGATATCTCTTCAAGATAATGCTTAAGTTTTCTGTGGATATATACCCAGAAATAGCATTACTGGATCATATGTTAGCTCTATTTTTAATTTCCTGAGGAACCTCCATGCTGTTTTCCATAGTTGCTGTACAATTTATATTTCCACCAACAGTGTACAAGGGTTCCCTTTGCTCCATATCCTCACCAATACTTGTTTATCTTTCTTTTTTGAGAATAACCATCCTAACAGGTATAAGGTGATATCTCATTGTAGTTTTGATTTGTATTTGCCTGATGATTAGTGATGTTGAACACTTTTTCACGTACCTGTTGGCCATTTGGGTGTATTCTTAAAAATCTCTTTTCAGATCCTTTGCCCATTTTTTAAATTATATTGTTCTTCTTTTCTGTTCTGTTCTTTTTTATTTTCTTTTGAGTTGTACAAACTTCTTATGTATGTTGGATATTAACCCTTATCGGATATGTAGTTTGCAAATATTGTCTCCTATTCCATAGGATGCCTTTTCATTTTGTTATTGTTTCCTTTGCTGTGTAGAAACTTTTTAGTTTGATGTAGTCCCATTTGTTTATTTTTGGTTTCGTTGCCATTGCTTTGGATGTCAGACCCCAAAAAATTATTACCAAGACCAATGTCAAGGTGCTTACCCCCTATGTTTTCTTCTAGGAGTTTTACAGTTTGAGGTCTTAAATTTAAGTCTTTTCTCCATTTTTAGGTGATTTTTGTGTAGAGTGTGAAAGTTCAGTTTCATTCTTTTTCATGTAGCTCTTCAGTTTTCCTGGCACCATTCATTAAAAAAGTTACCATTTTCCCTATTTTATATTCTTGTCTCCTTCATCATAAATTAATTGACCATATATGTGTGAGTTTTTTTTCTGAGCTTTGTATTCTGTGTCACTGATCCTTATCTGTTCTTATACCAGTATGATTCTGTTTTTATTACTTTAGCTTTGTAATATAATTTGAAATCAGGGAGTGTGATACCTCCAGCTTTGTTCTCCTTTCTCAAAATTTCCTTGGCTATTTGGGGTATTTATATTTCCATAAATTTTAGGATCTTTTTCTTTAAACAGCTTACTGTCATATTAATAGATCAGAAATGAAATATGCAGTATCCCAATATAATTACTTTTGCTGTCTAAAGCATCAGTGCTGAGAATCTGATCACATGTATGATTTTCTGTATGAGCTTGGTAAATTCCTACAGAAAACTCTCTTCTGTTGTTTCAGAATACACTCTTCATCCCAGCCAGCTATCTTGTAAAAATATGACTATATTCGTTATCTATTGCTGGTTTATAAATTATCCAAAACAAATCTTTATTATACCACATATTTTCTAAAGGTCAGAAATTTGTAAGTGGCTTACATAGGTGGTTCTGGCTTAGGGTCCCTCATGAAGTACCAGTTAAGTTGTCGGTGCAGGCTGTTGTTCTGAATTTGGTTGGGCTGAGAGTTCCTCTTCTGAGCTCATTCACTTGGCAGTTGGTGAGAAGTTTCAGTTCCTTGAATCTCTGTGAGCCTCCTCTGTGAGGCTTCTCATGAAATGGCTTCCCTTATTGCAAGGAGTGCAAGATGGAGACAGAAAGAGAGTGCATTTTGAAGAAGCCATGGTTTTTTATAGTTACAGATTCCCCAAAGTAAAGAGGTACAGGGTTTTTGTTTGTTTGCTTGTTGTTTGTTTGTTTGTTTTTAAATAATTGTCAGAGAAAAACCAAAGCAGAACCATAATTAAAGAGGTGAAAACAGATTTTTTTCAGGACAACTGCAGTAGGGAAATAGAGACCTTGGTAAAGATCTGGGTTCAGTTCCAAATATACAGCATGAGCAAGTAGGAATTTATAGCCAAGAAGCCGGGTGGGAGTGGAAAATTGCTAAGTGGATGGAAAATTGCTAAGAGGAAACATCACAGGTAAGGGGGTTGTGGCTAAACTGACCTAACAGCATTCTTGGTGAAAACAGGCCAGGGTGATCAGATATCACTCGGGGATAGTGGAGGATGAGGTACTTGGTCAGATATCCAAAGTGATCAAGTTTTGAGGGTAGGGAGGCTCTTGCTAAAATGACTTAGTAGGGTTCTTGCTAAAACTGAATTTTGCAAGGAAGTATATGGATTGGCCTAGAAGAAGTATCAGGAGCCTCACTGAAGTTTTAGAAGTATCAGGAGCCTCACTAAAGTTTTAAAGAATCTTTGTCATAACTTAATCTTAAAGTCACATACCATCACTTCTGCCATGTTGTTGGTTACACAGACCTACCTGATATAGTGGGGAATTGTATTACAAAGACTACAAATACCAGGAGGTCAGGATCATTATGAGCCATCTTGGAGGATGACTAACACAGTGTTCCTTACTGAACATCAAATCAGTGAGTGTACAGTAATTTGGAAGA
Source organism: Leptonychotes weddellii (assembly GCF_054177405.1). Classification (NCBI taxonomy): domain Eukaryota; kingdom Metazoa; phylum Chordata; class Mammalia; order Carnivora; family Phocidae; genus Leptonychotes; species Leptonychotes weddellii. The sequence continues at coordinate 141,827,428 of NC_138371.1, read as the reverse complement.
ATGGGAATTGATTAAATATATACTTTTGGAAACAGATTTTAATTTGATATAAATTGCCCACCACCACATCATCTTTAGCATCATCTTTACTTAAGAAAAACAGTACAGTAACCACCTCTCCGCCATTTGTCTACAGTTTCACACTCTGTGTTTTCACTTACCCACAGTGAACTGCAGTCAGGAAGCACATAATCTTCCTTCTGACCTATGTAGCTTAACTAGGTCACAGTACCTATATCATTTACCTCACCTCATCTCATCACATAAGAATTTTATCATCTCACATCACTAGAAGAAGGGTGAGTACAGTACAATAAGATATTTTAAGAGACACCACCTTCACATAACTTTCATTACAGAATATTGTTATAATTGTTCTACTTTATTAGTTATTGTTCTTAACCTCTTACTCTGCTTAAACTTTATCATAAGTATGTATAGAAAGCAAATGTATATATAGTGTTCAGTACTATCCATGGTTCCAGGCATCTAGTGGGCTACTACTATGTGTATACATCAAAAATTTTTCTCAGAAGTGATAAACACTTTGAAAGTAAGAGAGAAATATTTCAAAATTTTTAATAAGAAAGATCATAAAATGACTCTTGTGACTTAGTTTTTTGATAAAAATCACCAGCAGTATATAAGTTCAGTATTTTCTGTTGATATTATTATGTTGTATATTTAGAAGCTCATTTAATTCAATACAATTAAAAATATATTACCAAATAAATGAGATCTAATATAAGATTTTATATACATTTTATACATTTAAGTATTAAAACCAATGGATACAAAGAATATATCATGATTTTTAATATAGGAGGATTTTCCTGTTTGTTTGGGGTTCCTTAAAAATGAGATTCAAATAAAGCTTGAACTGAGGGTCTTTCAGTAAGAATATGTCTAATATTTCTTCACTTTTGAATTATGTTTAAAGTATATAGATGTTTGCATGTATAGATGTTCATTAATTGACAAGGAGTGTTTTTGCTTGTTTGTTTCTACTTTACACCAGGCACTCTTCTAAGCACTGAGGATAAGGCAGTTGACTAAACATGTAAAGACTTTGCAGCCTATGTTCTACTTGGGAAATTGATGGTTAAATAAAAAATAGAATATAAAGAATAGAAAATAGTATCAGGTAGTTACAAAATCTATAAAGGAAAATAAAAGAGAAAATAGAGACCAAAGTGGTATTTTATTTTAGATGTTATGTCAGGGAAGTTTTTCTGAGAAGATTACATTAGGAAAGAACGAATTAAAAAGTGGGAGAAAAAAATTTACGTGAAGAATGTATCAGGCAGAGGGGATTTATTCCCTAATACCTGTTCTTTTCTATGTCAAATAGAAAGGACTAATGAGATTGTAGTTCTGTTCAAATTAGAACAGTAATGTTAAGGTATTTTGTAAAACTTAAAGCATTACACAAATGAAAAATAAAAGTTAATATTATGGATGATACATAGAACATTTTTTCCCATTTTTGAGAAAAAAATCAGTGCTCATTCTTAAACGAGGAGTAAAAGAGAAGGCAGTGTGCTATTGTTGATGAAGACTGGAGAAATTAAGTGAGTTAACAAATGTTGGAAGCGCTTTTTATATATAAAGGAGTGAGGATAGGGCGCCTGGGTGGCTCAGTTGGTTAAGCGACTGCCTTCGGCTCAGGTCATGATCCTGGAGTCCCGGGATCAAGTCCCATATCGGACTCCTTGCTCAGCAGGGGGTCTGCTTCTCCCTCTGACCCTCCCCCCTCTCATGTGCTCTCTCTCTCTCATTCTCTCTGTCTCAACAAAATAAATAAAATCTTTAAAAAAAAATAAAAAATAAAAAAATAAAAAATAAAAAAAAAATAAAGGAGTGAGGATATATAATGTGTGTGTATAAATGCATATATTTTTTATTAGGAAACACAAAAAAGCATTAGAGAATTTAGATATGTAGGACTTTAGGGGTTATCTAATCCAATAATCTGGGTCACTGGTTCTCAAATCTTAGTGTTTATCAGAACAATCTGATGTTTAATTTTATTTAATTTATTGTTTCTTATTTAATTTATTTCTTCTTTCAGTTTCATTTTTTTTAAGATTTTTATTTATTTATTTGACAGAGAGAGAGAGAGAGACAGCGAGAGAGGGAACACAAGCAGAGGGAGTGGGAGACGGAGAGGCAGGCTTCCCATCGAGCAGGGAGCCCAATGCGGGGCTGATCCCAGGACCCTGGAATCATGACCTGAGCCAAAGGCAGACGCTTAACAACTGAGCCACCCAGGTGCCCCTTTCAGTTTCATTTTTACTAAGAAGTTATATTCGTATAGTATAAAAATCAAAATAATATTTTAATTGTATAATAAAATGTCCCGCTATCCCCAACCTAAGGACTCCAACATTTTCCCCTAGGTCAGTAAGCAAGAACAACTATTTCTAGTTCCTTGTGTATCTTTATTGATTATCTATATTCAAATTTAATAAAACATTTTTATAAATTTTTACTCCCACTTTCATACACAAATATAATATTTTATATACACTGTTGCACACTCTAGTTTTTACTGTAATAGCCCTGTAATCTTTTTATAAAAGTTGACAGATTAATTTTCCTGTCTATTTTTTTGGCTTTTTAAAGATTTTATTTTATTTTCAGTTACTTAATATCCAGTATAATATTAGTTTCAGGTGTACAATATAGTGATTCAACACTTCCACACATCACCAGGTGCTCATCACAACAGATGCACTCCTTAAACCCTATCGCCTACTTAACCCATCCACCCCACTAACCTCTTTTCTGGTAACCATCAGTTTGTTCTCTATATTTAAGAGCCAGTTTCTTGGTTTGCCTCTCTCTCTCTAGTATTTTCCCCTTTTCTCATTTGTTTTGTTTCTTAAATTCCACATCTGAGTGAAATCATATGGTATTTGTCTTTCTCTGACTGACTTATTTTGCTTAACATAATACTCTTTTTTCCATCCATGTGGTTGCAAATGGCAAGATTTAATTCTTTTCAATGGCTGTATAATATTCCATTATATCACATCTTCTTTATCCATTTATCAATCATGGACACTTTGGCTGCTTTCATATCTTGGCTATTGTAAATAATGCTGCTATGAACTGTGCATGTATCCCTTTGAATTAGTATTTTTGTATACTTTGGATAGATACGCAGCAGTGCAATTGCTGGATCATAGTGTAGTCCTATTTTTAACTTTTTGAGGAACCTCCATACTGTTTTCCACAATGGCTGCACCAGTTTACATTCCCACCAACAATGCATGAAGAGTCCTTTTTCATCACATCCTCACCAACACCTGTTGTTTCTGTGTTGCTGATTTTAGCCATTCTGACAGTGTGAGGTGATATCTCATTGTAGTTTTGATTTGATTTGTTTTGATTTGATTTGATTGTAGTTGGTCATTTGGATGTCTTCTTTGGAGAAATACCTGTTAATGTCTTCTGCCCATTTTTAATCAAATTGTTTTTTTCAGTGTTGAGTTGTATCAGTTCTTTATATATTTTTGATACCAACCCTTTATGGACATGTCATTTGCAAATATTTTCTCTCATTTCATAGGTTGCCTTTCAGTTTTGTTGATTGTTTCTTTTGCTGTGCAGAATCTGTTTATTTTGATGTAGTCCCAATAATTTATTTTTGCTTTTATTTCCCCTCCCTCAGGAAACATCTAAAAAAAGTTGCTAGGGCCAGTGTTAAAGATATTATTGCCTTTGTTCTCTTCTAGGATTTTTTATGGTTTCAGGTCTCACATTTACATCTTTCATCCATTTTGAATTTATTTTTGTGTATGGTGTAGGAAAGTGGTGCAGTTTCATTTTGTTGCATGTGGCTGTCCAGATTTCCCAGCACCATTTGTTGAAGAGACTGCCTTTTTCCCATTGGATATTCTTTCCTGCTTTGTCAAAGATTAACTGGCCATATTGTCATGGGTTCATTTCTGGATTTCTATTCTGTTCTATTGATCTGTGTGTCTATTTTTGTGCCAGTACCATACTGCTTTAATTTCTACAGCTTTGTAATATAACCTGAACTTTGGCATTGTGATGTCTCCAGTTTTGCTTTTCTTTTTCAAGGTTTCTTGGGCTATTTGGGGTCTTTTGTGGTTCCATACAAATGTTAGGATTGTTTGTCTTAGCTCTATGAAAAATGCTGGTGGTATTTTGATAAGGATTGCATTAAACGTGCAGATTGCTTTGGGTAGTATAGACATTTTAACAGTATTTGTTCTTCCAATCTTTGGTCTTTCCATTTCTTGGTGTTATCTTCAAATTTCTTTCATCATTGTTTTATAGTTTTCAGAGTACAGGTCTTTCACTGCCTTAGTTAGGTTTATTCCTAGATATCTAATTGTTTTTGGTGCAATTTTAAATGGGATTAATTCCTTAATTTCTCTTTCTGCTGTTTCATTATTGGTGTATAGAAATGCAGCAGATTTCTGTACATTGACATTTTATTCTGCAACTTTACTGAACTCATTTATCAGTTCTAGCAGTTTTTTGGTGGAGTCTTTTGGGTTATTATATCATCTGCAAATAGTGAAAGTTTTACTTCTTCCTTGCCAATTTGGATGCCTTTTATTTCTTTTTATTGTCTGATTGCTGTTTGATAGAACTTCCAGTACTGTGTTGAAGAAAAGTTGTGAGAGTGGACATCCTTGTCTTGTTCCTGACCTTAAGTGGGGGAAAGCTCTCAGTTTCTCTCCATTTAGGATGATGTTAGTTGTGGGCTTTCATATATGGCCTTTGTTATGTTGAGGTGTATTCCCTCTAAACCTACTTTATTGAGGGTTTTTATCATGAATGAATGTTGTACATTGTCAAATCCTTTTTCTGCATCTATTGAAATGATCATATGGTTCTTCTCTTTTCTCTTTGATGTGACATGTGATGTTGATTTGTGAATATTGATCCACCTTCGCAACTGAGGAATAAATCCCACTTGATCGTGGTAAATATTTTTTTTTAATGTATTGTTGGATTTGGTTTGCTAGTATTTTATTGAGGATTTTTGCATCTATGTTCATCAGGGATATTGGCCTATCGTTCTCTTTTTAGTGGTATTTATTTTCTGTCTTTTTTATATGATTCCTAAGAGATCTCATATACTTTTTACATTAACTACATATTTTTTGTTCCCATTCAATAGTTTATAATTTTAGTTTACTCACTATATTTTTATGATATAGCTTTTTTCTTTTTACTAATCAAATTTATTCATCTGCCTCTTTTTTAATACTTCTTAGATTTTTAGGTTGAAACATTTTCCCTCCTAAGTATAAATATAAAGTCACTTGTTATTTCCTCCAGTACATTTATGGTTTTTAAAAATAAATAAATATTTAATCCACTTAGAGTTTACCCTTATATAAGGGGATGCTTTTCAAAAATACAAACTCCAAAACTCTGAAAAATACAAATTCTAAAATGTAGTGATTAGAATCTGGGAAATTTTTTTTTTTTAAAATTGTATTTATTTATTTGAGAGAGAATGAGATAGAGAGAGAGCATGAGAGGGGGGAGGGTCAGAGGGAGAAGCAGACTCCCTGCTGAGCAGGGAGCCCAATGCGGGACTCGATCCCAGGACCCTGGGATCATGACCTGAGCCAAAGGCAGTCGCTTAACCAGCTGAGCCACCCAGGCGCCCAAGAATCTGGGGAATGGTTTTAGATTCTGCAGTTTATCAAACATCAGAGATTAAGATTAGAGAAGATTTAGGTGCAGGCGATTTATAGACCACACTTTGAGGGCATCTGAATTATCAATTTTTTAATAATTTCCAATATGTCAGCATTTGAATCATTCCAATAACATGGGACACACTAACTCCCAAGTAGGTCAACAAAACAACAGAGTGAGACAGGACAACACACACAAACACAAACACATGCACACATATACACACACATTCTTAATTGTGTAACAAACACAATTATTTTATCATTTGAATTTCTAGAACTCTATTAGACAGGCTTCATCAAAGAAGCAAAATTACTAAGCATAATATAGAAAATTTGTTGTAAAGATTTAGCTTTACGCAACTGTGAGAGCTGGTTAAACAAGTCACATTAGTGGAGGGAATGAAAAATTCTTCCTCTACCCTTCAAAGACTTCCAGCTGGAATAAGAATTAAATTTACACAAGACGAATTAACAGAAGAAAAAAACAAAGTTTTATTACATGCTCAGAGAGACCCAATAATGAAATTGATACCTAAAGAAATGACCAAGGCAGTTTTTATACTTTTAGACAAAGAGACTAGGAAAAGCATGAGGAAATGACAAGACAAAGAAAACTTTAGGAGCTTCAATTAGTAAGGAATTCTAAATAGTATTTGGGCTAAGGTGGTAAATTAGTAAAAACTAACAAGGTTTGTTTATATAGGCTTCTTGGCTCTAAATTTCCTATCTCTGATGATATAGATATCTCTTACCTCCTAATACGGGGAGGGTACCTTTCACATGGGAAATTTATTTTCTGCTTTCAAGGAGACAGAGAAGGGTCTCAGTGTTCTTGCATATGCTTTCTTAAGTAACTTTATTTAAAATTATAAATAAATAAATAATCAGTATGCTAAAGTGGCGCATTTTGGGGCAGCCTGCCCTTGGTCCCTACACTAGACTCTGCCTGGTGCTAGCTCGGTAGTATATCAGGACATGCATTTGAGGGAGCAGGAGGGAAGAGAATTTTCATGTAAAGTGAAAAGTATGGAGGGGCATAAACAAATTGGAACCTGTGAGGGAAAGCTGGAACCACATTGCTCTCTGACCCTCTGTGAACCTTCAAAATAACAATCTGTAGGAGAAGCTGGTGTTCCCCGCCCCCTCCCCCGCCCCCCACACACACTTCTTTAACCCAGCCCAGGTGTTGGAGAAGCTGAAGGGGCTGTGGACCAAACAGTTGCCCCACACATGGAAGATGCTGGCCTGGGACTCGGAACCCTGGAGCCAGAGTTGCTGAGAACTGGTGAGGCAACCGATGAGCAGCAGCATGACCGCCCTGTACTAGCACCTAGTGCTCCGTGCCCAGCTTCTAAGCATGAAAAGGCTATGGGTACTGCTTCTTAGATGCCTGACTTTTATAATGCAAATTGTGTGCAAAATATTTCCTGTGTCTGAAACTAACCTGCCACCATTTCCCTTTAAGGAAATGTAGTTCTAGCTTAGCTAAATTGACATACCACAGTCCGCTATAGTCTAACCATTGCCAATTTGGCATCAATATATACCACTTAACCATGCTTAAATTCAAATTAAGGTAATAGCAAAATCATGTGCCTGCCTAACATAAGGCACTCTTCCTTGTGCAGTTAAAAACACACTAAACAGAGGTGTACCCTCAAGAGTGGATGCATCACTTCTTTGTCCATCTTTCTAGAAGTTCATTCTTCTTACTGACTCAAGTTGCTCCTTTAATATTCTCAGGAATGGGGTGCCTGGGTGGCTCAGTTGGTTAAGCGACTGCCTTCGGCTCAGGTCATGATCCTGGAATCCTGGGATCGAGTCCCACATCGGGCTCCCGGCTCAGCAGGGAGCCTGCTTCTCCCTCCGGCCCTCTCCCCTCTCATGCTGTTTCTCTCTCTCTCTCTCAAATAAATAAATAAATAAAATCTTTTAAAAAAAATATTCTCAGGAATGTCTTTCCTGAGATATACAATTAATTGCTATTAAGACATTATGTCAGGTGGCATGGGATTGAGAGAAGGGAGAAAGAATGCAAAATATATTTACAAATACATTCATATCAAAATAAGGAATAAATTACTTATAACCATTATAGTCCTGGATTCTGGAACCTAGTATGGCCATAGCTGGTATTTATAGCTACTCTCTTCTACTACCCATTTCATATTCTCTTTGACATAAAAAAGCTTCTCAGATGCTCATGGTTCTTTGCCTGGTGGAGTGACTGAGACTTTGAATCTGCAAATCTTTCAAGTGCAAGTAACTTAAAGACCACTCTGAGAGTTCCTGATTCATGAATTTCCTCCACTGAATTCCTAGTAAATCAGGTTTATAAGCCCAGGGAATGCACTACCTTCTGAGAGAGCCCAGCAAATTAATCAAAACAACAAAAGAAAAGGAATATGCCATATTTAAATATATATATTTTTTCATCTCAAATGTCATTTTTGCGTAATAGCTAAACTATTGCCTAATTTAGATAAAGTATAATGTTCATTTGTATGTCCCGTGGCATTTCTTTTATATTCCTACTGATTTGGGAGATAAATCCCCATGCAAGTAATCCCCATTACAGCATAAGTAGGGGCAAAGCAAGATCTGTTAGGCCAAATTGACAGGTAGATATTACTTTATATCTTAAAGTTTCATTTCTAAATACCAGTCTCCTTTCAACAGTCAAATTTATGCCTCACAAAATTATAAATTCAATATCATGCTTGTTTTCAAATAGTTGAAATTGAATTTTGCATATAGCACTCATTAAGTGAAGAAATAAATCTTATGTGCTAAGTGCTGAAGAAGTTACAGGAATGCGGAGGTGTGAGAGGGGTTGAGGGAGTCCACATAGGCATTTTTCTCCAACAAGCAGATGATACAACTCTATTCCCTACTTGTGCTACTAGTATTAAGAAGACTGCTTGCTCTCTATCAAAAACTTTTCCTTGCAGGTAATCTGTTTTTTCTCTTCTAATAGTCTTTAAGATTTTGTCTTTATCCTTGATGTTTCATAGTTATTATGATATGTTTGGCATAAATGTATTTTTATTTATTATACTTGGTATTTGGTCTGTGTTTTCTTGGCCTGAAAAGTCCTTGGAAAATCTGTGTATTGACTTCTTCAATTGTTTCATATTGTTTCTTTTTTTTTTTTTAAGATTTTATTTATTTATTTGTCAGAGAGAGACACAGCAAGAGAGGGAACACAAGCAGGGGGAGTGGGAGAGGGAGAAGCAAGCTCCCCGCAGAGCAGGGAGCCTGATGTGGGGCTTGATCCCAGGACCCTGGGATCATGACCTGAGCTGAAGGCAGACCCTCAACGACTAAGCCACCCAGGCGCCCCTGTTTCATATTGTTTCTTATCTTTTCTTTCAAAATTATTAACTTATGTTGGAATCTCTTAATTTACTCTAAATATCTATGGGCAGAAGAATTCTTTTCATCCTCTTATGTCCTTGGGGCTAGTATCTTGAAACTGGAACATTTCCAGTGCCCTTTAACTTGTAAGAACCAAACCTGACTGTCACTGCCAGCCTCAAAATCCAAAGCACAGCCAAGTCTGGTGGCCTTGCTCTAAGTGTTATTTCCAGGTTGTTTGTTTGTTTCTACTGTTATGTTTTCTTTATCACTGTTTTGTGTTGGGAACAGAGAGAATGCATCAGAGAGTGCTCTTACTCTGCCATCTGAACCAGAAGTCCATTAACGCAGCATTTGTTGGTTTCTTCCCTTTAAAACACAGGATTCTTTTTAAGTTTTTCTTTTTCTTTTTTTATTTTTCCTTCTTTTCTTTTATTTTTTTTTTTAAGATTTTATTTATTTATTTGACAGAGAGAGACACAGCGAGAGAGGGAATACAAGCAGGTGGAGTGGGAGAGGGAGAAGTAGGCTTCCCACTGAGCAGGGAGCCTGATGCGGGGCTCAATCTCAGGACCCTGGGATCATGACCTGCGCCGAAGGCAGAGGCTTAACGACTGAGCCAACCAGGCGCCCTTCATTTTTCCTTCTTTTAAAAGCGTCTTAATAAAGTATAAACTTTCAGGGGCATATTTTAAACTGACATTTATATGTATATATCTCATTCTGATGCATTTCCTATATATTCATGCAGTACATCTCTCTCTATATGATTGTTGGGAATAATATATATTATGTTTGATAGTTCAAGAGTTATACTTGCTTAGAGTAGAAATGAGAATAGAGAGTATTTGGGGAGAAAATACACAAGTTTTAAGTGTTTAGGGTAATAAACATGCTATATGAAATGGAGCAGAGAGAATAGTGTAAATCATAAATATTAAAAAGAACATAGCATCCCATGGTCAAATCCTAACCACATCCTCTCTGAAGAGTCAAACCCAAGGTAAAAATTAAAAAAAAAAAAACACATCAAAGAAAGAGCTGTTTTGAACAATTTACTGGCTAATGACAGAATTATATAAACATAAATTTTAAAAGAATCAGAAACAGAGGGAAGAAGTGGAGCAAACAGAAAAACCTGTGAAAAATTAATTCCTAGGACAAGGATGTTCAAACATGATAATGGTATTAGGCAAGCAAAGAGAAATATGTGTCATCCTGGACAAAAAAAGAAATATGCAAATGTATTCTTCACTCAAGAGTCTGCATGTTAACAAGCACAGCCTAGCAACTAATCAGTCTCCAATATCCCAATGAGTCCTCTCCTGCTGTAGTAGTAATGACCTACATAGTGATGTTTTACTGAGATATAAATATGTAAATGGAAAATTGGGGCAATTGTTTTAGGACAGTGGGCTTTTTAAAAGGTCTAAAAGCACTAAATAATGGCTAAGAAAGGTTTTGGGTTCTAATTTTTTTGTTTGCCCTTAAGCTATCAGTGATCCCCCCCTTTTTAGTCTTCTGCATTTCTTTTCCCCACATAAACAATAGAAAATATAAGGCTGTAATGTCTTTTCTAGGAAATTCATCTCTCTGCAGGGAGAAGTAAAAGCAAACAAACGAGAATATGTTAAGCCACAGATCATGCCAATCCAGATGGAAGATAAAAATTACCACCTTTTTCGTATAAACTAGTAAAAAATGTACTCTGAATTTCCTTGGAAATAAAATAAATAAAGTGAAAACTAAATTACTAAAGTTGACAAACATGCACTGAGTACCTAGTTGTGCCAGATATTTGAGATAAATGAGCAAGCAAAACAAACTTAGATGACTCTCTTCAGGGAGCTTGCATTTGGGTAGAAGACAACAATTTACAATAAACAAAATGACTATATGTCAAGTACATAGTATGTTAGGGTATATTAAGGACTATGAAAAAATAAACAAATAGACCAAGGAAAGCAGATTGGCAATGCTTTACTGAGAAGATGGCATTTGGCCAAATGTTTGAAAAAGATGAGGGAGTTGGGTTTGTTGATATCTGGGTGATAAGCATTCTAGGCAAAGACAGCAAGTGGTATAAAGGCCTGAATTCAATTTGAAATGTTCTCACCACAAAAATGAAATGGTAATTATGTGACATGATGGAGGTGTTAGTTAATGCTATGATAATCATTTTGTAATTTATAAATATATCAAATCCATTTTGTTGTACACCTTTGAACTTACACAATGTTATATGTCTATTATATCTCAGTAAAGCTGGAAAAAATAAAATTAATAACAAGGTGAAAAAAGAAAATGTTCCTGGTGTGTCTGAGGAAGAGAAGAGGCCAGAGTGATGGAATGGAGTGAGTGAATAGTGGGGTGGAGAATTAGTGGGAGATGAACTCTAAAATACAATGAGGTTCCTATCATTTGGATAGGATTTCTCCATCTCCACACTACTGGACTGAATAACTCTCTGTTGTGGGGAGGCTCTCCTGTGCATTGTAAGATATTCAGCACTTTCCTGGACTCCATCCACTAGGAACCAGTAGAACCTCCTACAGATGGAGTAATAATCAAATTTGTCTCCAGATATTGCCAAATGTCCCCTGGGGGGTAAAATGACCCTCACTTGAGAATCCACTGAGATAGGGCCTTGTGGCCCATTATAAAAATATTATAAAGACTCTTTCTTTTATTCACAGTAAAATGGGGGGATTATTGGAGGATTTTTGAGCCCAAGGCTTATGTTTTAAAAGATCATTTTGGCTACTGTCTTGAGAATAGATTGCAGGGCAGCAAGGGAAATTTGGGGATACCAGTTAGGAGCCTAGTGCAGTGGTCCAGGCAAGGGAAGCTAGTGGAGCCCACCAAGTTCTAAGCAGTGGAATGGCAAGGATGAAAGGAACCAACACGATTTCCTAATAGTTTGGATGTGGGATGTGGGAGAAATTGAGAAGTCAAGGCTGACACAAATGTTTTGGACCTGAACAACTGGAAGGGTGGAAATGCCATCAAATATCATGGGCAAATAATAAAATAAAAAATATAATATTAAGGCATTTTAATATTTCAGTTATTTTTCTTCAGTAAATTTAAGTCAGTGCTACTTAGGTCTTGGACTAGGATCTGCTGTAATTTTAAGGTAGAACAAATAAGTAAGTCATGGAGCCACAGTAAATATCACTCTTAGTTATGCTCTTTTATTCACTTGAAACTTGCATCTCCATTATTCTGTGTAATGAAAGTAATATATGCCAATGGCCTAAAAAAATGAAAGTAATCTCCCTTAACATAATTTTCTTCACATTAATTTCTATATTTCAAGTCTTCATATTAAATAACTTGAATTAATTAAAAGTAATAGTTTTTTTAAACCTAAAAGTAAACATTGAATAAATTGTACATAAGTAAAAAATCAGCCAAGCAAACTTCTTAATGGAACCTGAAAATCCTCTATAGAATCCCTGATAAATGCCCTTTAAGCAAACTTTCCCATTTACTAGGCTTAGAAAAAAATACTTTCTGTGAAGCCCACATTATAGTTTTTCTCTTTTTTAGTAAAACGTTCTCTCAAATACCAACTTTCCATTCTTGTCTGCCTTTCATGGACACACATGATAAAAAGGGCATTATGCTTAGAATTTTGTTTTTTCTCACTTTTTTATTTATTCACTAATTTGGTGGTTTGTAAAATATTAGTAAGCTATAGACACTGTATTTAAAGGCAAATATCATATGGGTCTCAACCTCTGAGCTTGGCAAAGCCTCGTATATGCTGAAACATATCGGGAACTCCAAGTAAGGTATACAGATTATAACTTTTCTTGAACCAATCTGGATGTGGATATATTTTTACTTGTTAATGTATGTGTAATGTCTCATGGGTCTTTGGAGAAAGACTGTGTTAATAGCCCTAAAAATATACTGTAACTCACAACTTAGACAATTTAAATCGTCATGTCTTCATAGTATTTGTCCCTTTGAAAAAACAGTTGTTCTGCTTAAAATCTTTACTCTTTTGCTTCTGAGCACTCTACTTATGCTCTTTCTCATTCATTCATATTTTCCTAAATCAGTCTTCTGCATACCTGATCCTGAAATATAGGAATTTTGTAAAATTCTGTTTTCAGCACCTTTAAAAAATGCTGTACATTTTTTTTTTTTTTTTTATCTTCACCACCACCATCACCTTCTCTGTATGCGTGGCTTCTAAGTCTACACTTTTGTTCTGACCTCCCGATCTTGTGACTTTAATGAAGTTTGGCTTGTCTGCTGTATTTCCACATGCATAAGCAAAATGCAATGTCTCAAATTGTTTTTTTTTCTACCTCTTCTCCAAATCTGTCATTCTGCTGTCTCTATAAGCATCAAAATACTTTCAGTCTACCATACAAAAAATGGCTGAAATAGTTTTAGTTTCCCTTTTCATTTACACATAATACTCAGTTTGACTCCAAGTTTTTCTGGGTTTAACTTTAGTGTCTTTTCAGACTTTAGTTTTGGTTCAATCTTATTGCTGCCCTAGTTCCTTTAATTAACCTTCACATGAACTGTTAACAGGCTTTTAGCTAGAGTTTCTGTTTCAAGCTTTTTCTGAATAAATCCTTCTAGTGATGTCATGTTATATGTATCACCCGCTGTTATGGGTGCAATTATGCCCATACTTTTCTCTAAATCTCTACTTGTTGAAAGTGATCTAATAATTTCATAATCACCAATTCTTATTATGAACTCTTTTTTATCTTTCTATTCAAAATAGAGCACTCTAGCCATCCAAAATACTTTGTATTTTTACTGATATACTCACCATTCCAGTCAGTGTAAAAAAATTAGTTGTTCATATTTCTGCCTGTCTTTTTAGATTGCAAGCAATATGGTCCTATGTAAAATCCTTGGATTTTGGGGATAACACACATTCTCAGTGTGACTTTGTAAATATAATAACTTCTTTGAGCCTTTGTTTCTTCATTATTAAAGTGGTAAAAATTCCCCCTTAATCTGAATAACATGACATACTAAGAATTAATAGAGTGCTTATAAACTCCACTGTGTTAAACTCTGGGAATAATCTCCCATCTCCTTTATATACTCCTCAGAATCTTTACAAATACCAACCACATACTAGGAACTTAATAAGTATTGTTGAACAAAATTGCAGTTACATTTTTCCATTCTGTTTCCATGAGACTGAAGACCAATACTTATTCCATATGACTGGTGTTGCTCTTTTTAATACAATATCCTATGAAAAAGTGACACTAATTGTTATTGAGTCATAAATAAAGTTTTTCACAATAAAAGTAACAAATTCAGTTGACATTTCTAATCATTTATTCCAAAATGACTTAGTTTTTTTTCTATAAAATCATTTTTTTAAGGATTCTGTTCATAGCTCTAAGGCCAGATAACAATCATTAGCATTTATTGACCTTTTGCAGTAGTAATTTAATCTTTTGGGGAACAAAGTTGATTAATCACAGCTTGACATATTGAAATTTGGCATAATTCTTTCCCAAAAGTGCATATAGGGCAGCAAGTTCTAGGGCATTCAGTATAATAACTAAAGCACATATTACAAATCAAATGTGTTCAGAAAAGTCTTCCAGAAATTTAAGGTCACCAATTTTGGCAAAGTTTTTCAGTCTGGGAATGGTTGCAAAAATCCAGTAAATTGAGCACATGCTTTAATCTCACTTCCATCCAGAAAATCCAGGAAGATTATGGCTAACCATTTAAAATAAGAAAAAAGGGTGAATGTATAATAATGATGAGAATGCAAAAGACTCTCTTAGTGAGTGAGAGGTTTTTAAAATATGCTCCATATTGAAGATTATCTCATTTAACAAAATCTAACATCATCTCCTAGCATGAAGAGGCTGGAATGCTATAAACTGTATTTTTCATATCCTATTAGAGAATCTTATAAGATCTCATCAATTAGATATACTCATAGTAAAATTAAATTTAGAACTGAGACAAACAGAGAGAAAGAGACAGCACTGGAGATTACAGATTGTGCCAGAAGTGGTAAATTTCTGGCAGCTTTACAAATCAGCAGAAAACTTTCTGATTTTAGAAAAAAAGCCACAGATCTATAACTGGTATTTATAGCATGAATATCCTAATTTGGTAGACTGATTCTTTTTTTCTTTCCTTTTTTTTTTTTTTTTTTTAAGATTTATTTATTTGAGAGAGAGAGCACACGTGTGCAAGCAAGGGGTGGGAGAGGAGAGGGGCAGAGGGAGAGGGTAGAGACAATCTTCAAGCAGACTCCCGCTGCTGGGATCTCAGGACCCGGAGATCATGACCTGAGCCAAAATCAAGAGTCAGACGCTTAACCAACGGAACCACCCAGGCACCCCTGGTAGGCTGATACTGAATTCTTCAGTTTCTGAATGTAACAGGGAGCAGCTTCTTTTTTTTTTTTTTTTTTCTTAAAGATTTTATTTATTTATTTGAGAGAGAGAGAATGAGAGACACAGAGCATGAGAGGGAGGAGGGTCAGAGGGAGAAGCAGACTCCCTGCCGAGCAGGGAGCCCGATGCGGGACTCGATCCCGGGACTCCAGGATCATGACCTGAGCGGAAGGCAGTCGCTTAACCAACTGAGCCACCCAGGCGCCCCACAGGGAGCAGCTTCTAAGGAAGCCCATTTCAGTACTGTGGCTTTAGAGGTAAGGTCGGTGTAGAATAGGTTTCTTCACACACTCAAATAATTCAGTAAGCTCTTTAACACTATAGGATCAATCCTCCATTCTTATGTGAACTAAAGTGGATTTTATTCTCACTTGTATTCTGACCAATAGAAAATTACATCAGAGATTTCTTTAACAACACTCAACATTACGGAAATGTGGGTTTTAATAATCTAGATAGATAAGTTGG
>NC_138371.1:141645813-141811000 GCF_054177405.1 Leptonychotes weddellii | reverse complement strand
GGATCATGACCTGAGCGGAAGGCAGTCGCTTAACCAACTGAGCCACCCAGGCGCCCCACAGGGAGCAGCTTCTAAGGAAGCCCATTTCAGTACTGTGGCTTTAGAGGTAAGGTCGGTCTAGAATAGGTTTCTTCACACACTCAAATAATTCAGTAAGCTCTTTAACACTATAGGATCAATCCTCCATTCTTATGTGAACTAAAGTGGATTTTATTCTCACTTGTATTCTGACCAATAGAAAATTACATCAGAGATTTCTTTAACAACACTCAACATTACGGAAATGTGGGTTTTAATAATCTAGATAGATAAGTTGGAAGAGATTCAAGCATGCGTTTGCTTTGTGTATAGGATATTGGCTATTCACATTATTGAACAAAGCAATCAAGTCATTATCTTTAGGAGTGAAAACGAAGTTTCTATGGAAGGCCAGGCTTTGAAAGATATGGCAGCTGTTATAATAAAACCTTACGGTGAGAATGAAGCTTATCCTACAGGTTGTTAAATTATTTTCAATGTGAAAGTTAGTTGGGAAAGAGCTGGACACTGTGATGTGCAATGAGGACACTTGGATAGAATTAAATAACACTGAATATTGCCACCCTCTCAGAGCCTCTGGGCCTACCTCGTTGGTATAAGGTGCTTCTCTGCCTTTATTTTTGAAGGCTTGTCCCTGCTTATTTTGAAATGGCCTCACTTAAGGCCAAGGCTTCCCCAGATAATCCGAGGGATACCAATTCTCCTTACCTCCCAATTCTGTCATTTCTTACTGCCTCCAAACTTCAAACTGCCACTTAGTGGGCAAGCAAGTATATGACCAGAAAAAAAAAAAAAAAGTTTTACAGAAGAATAGCACACGATTTTACTTATCTTCAGAAGCATGAAAAAAAGTATGGAAATTTCTGTGCTTCTTCAAAAGAAGCACACTATTAGATTGAGCTGCCTTATAGAGATGAGAGTTTGAGAGAAATTAACAGGGATTATGCATTATCCTAGTTTATGCCTTTCCTAGGTTACTGGATTGAACCAAGAATCATATTTGGCCTATGATTTCTGAAATTGTGATGCCTGTAATTCCTTGTTATATGATATAATGAAAGGAACTCCAAAACCTGAGGAGATATAAATTTTAGAATTCATTATATGTAACTTATTTTACTACATAATTATGTGTCCAGTGGACACTGTCCAGTAAGGAACTATTTAAATCTCAATGACATTGAAGAATATATTTTATAAGTATCATTGAAAACATGACAGTGGTTGTTCTCTATAGGACAGGAATGAATATGGAAGATGCTTGAAATTAGCTAGTTGATTTCCATGGAGATATTGGAATCCTAGAATGTCAGGGGCAAATAAATATCACCTAACATCTATAGGAAATGTGGACACACTTACCATAATAGGCAACCAGTTTATAATTGGAATGGTTGGCAAACTGGGTTATTGGTGATGACTAATTGCTGTTCTCAGCACAGAAAGAAATGGCTAGCCATCTAAGACCATACTTTTTTACATAATCAAAATATAAATCTAAGTCTAATTAAAAGTAGAGCAGATATTGATCATCACAATAGAGAGTCATGAACTTTGATCCAATTCCCAGACCTGGTTAAGTTCAGAAAGGCACTGTCATTCACTTGAAGGATTGAAGAGCAGGCAGAGATTTATGATTTAAAGAAAAAACCTGTATTAATATTTTAATTATGTATTTAAATCTTTCTTTTAGCCTTCCATCCTGAAAGAAACCTGGCCATTTACCAGTGTAAACAGTCATTCAAGGAATAAACATTTCCAGTTTTTTGATTGATTTACTGAGCTATTAGTGATTTCTTATGATCCAGAAGTGATCTACTAGTGAAAGTAGATTTTGGAACTGATTCCATCTCATCATGGGTTTACTGTATTCATCAACCCAACCAACGAATATTTTCCTGGATCCTGAATGTATTAAAGTAGACATACTCAGCAGTTGATAGAAATACCACCTTGGTTCCCTGACCTTAAAAGTAAGAGTAATTATTATAAGATGGGATAAGTGTAACCTCTGGAACCAAATTTTCTTAGCAAAATAGCACTAGATAACCACACTATATTACTGAGTGAGGTACATTAATAAGTTCTACTATTAAGCACTTGAAAAGTATAGACAGCATATCCACATTTAACTCATCTGATTGGTCTGTATAGGAGACAGATGTGTCTTGAAAAATGACAGTGGTGAAAATGAATGCATCCCCTGGTATGAAACAGTCCATCTGCTAAAGGCTTTTCCTCTATTCTCTAAGAGAAACAGCAGATACAATTTGATTCAATCTATCAGGATACAGCAATATACCTTCATTTTCCTACTTCTGAGTTACATTAACTCTCCTGTTATAGGTTCTAATAAACCCGTAGGACGTTGATCTTTTCACTACCCCATAGCATGGCATATCGGTCTATGACATTTGTAGTGCCAAGATCTGGTGGGAAGAGAGAAGCAGGTACCCTGAATGAGTTGGTAAGATACATGCATTCTGGAGGCTGAGAGATAAGCCTCATGAAAATTCAGGACTCCGCATCCTGAGTGAGGTTTTCAGGAGTCACAGCATGTGTGAGGGAATGTGTCAGGGTATTCCTTCCAAAGGGAATACAAATTGTAGTTGCGTTCACCCATTGCCACTAAAACAGAAGCACAATACTGTTTGGGTTTTTTCAACTTTGGAAACAAAGTGTATCATAGATAGGTGTTTTGTTCTGACCCATCGTACTGAGTAAGCTGAAGGACTATTGACTTTTATAAGAACCCAAAACAAGAAGATGCTCTCCAGGGCTCTTTCTTGTCCAGGATTCATTCAACCAACACAATCACTAGTCCTCAGGACCTGATGGACAAAGTTAGAAGACAAGTGGTAAGTAAACATTACAAGCAGCAGTTAGGCTGCAAGGCAAACACACAAAAGTTTATTTAACTCAAAATACAACTTACATACTCTGTATTGTTTTAGAAAATAAGCTGAAAATTTATTGTTGCAAGATTAGAAATATTAGAAATATAGAGAATATAAAATAGAGAAGAGATACCTAATGTGTATCAGTATAAATTTCATAGATTTAAAATTGATAAATGTTGGTAATAATTGAGAAATGAAAATATTAGGTAAAGGGGGAATATTTAGTAGATCTAGATCAAAAATGCTGTAGAGATTAACCACAAAATTTTCAAATCCTTGTTTAGAGATTAATATACAATACTTATTTCTACTTACGGATTTATTTGGAATGCTCGTTGACATTTGTATTTGTCAACAGCTTTTTGAAGGTTTACTTGCTAGAGAAGATCTCTCCTGCTCACTTTGCCTTTGCCTAACTCTGCCCAACTATCTGTGCAGGATATTCCCACCAGTGTACTGGTGGGGGGAGGGGAAGGTTCTCCTTTTGTTTCTCTGTTGTCCTTGAGGCACAGTTCAGAGGTAGGTTTTTATATTATATGTAGATAGTGATAAGCCATAAATTGTGTCACATGCTAGGCAATGATTATTACTTTCATCTGAAGACAAGGAAATTTAGTGATGCAAGTCTTGGGCAGAGGTGATAAATTTTTTTTTTCACTCAGGCAAAGACTAGTAGTAGCTCTGTGGACATTGGGCCACCATAGCTCTTGTGCTCCCAATCAGGGTCTTCAAAATGAATTCTCTCTTGGCCAGATTGCTCAACATATCTTTCAAAGAAGGCACATTCCAGATCATTCTTTCATCTTTGAGTTTCATTATATTTCAATCACACTCATTCTTGTCCCGCTTCATGTATCTTTTTCACTTTATTTATTCATAATAATCTGTGATGTCAAATGTAGTTCAAAAAGGGTAGATTGCTCTGTTTAGAAGTCAGATCATTAAGGAAAGATAATGCTGCCTTACACAAAGGCAGTATTATCAGTAGGAAAGTTTTATTATTCCTAAAGAAAATTATCCAGGCATCAAACCCTGGAGGCACAGTAAGGGAGCTATTTCCTTCTGTCTAGAGAATTCAACTTTTCTGTGAGAAACACCTAAAATATTCCTTCTAATGTACCAAAGCATAGATAAACACATTTTCCTTCACACACACAAAAAATTTAAACATTAATATTCTGCTACAAATTTAGATGTTTTAGTTTTGTTTCAGAAAATCTGGATGGAATTTTCCCGATCTTAAGGAAAATATTTCTTTAGGTATCAAAATGATATAGATTTTTCTGATATAATGTAGGAATTTGAGAAAGGAGTTTTTGATAATTAAAAACTGTTGTTTATATAAATGATTCATTATTTACATGAACTGGAATCATTTTTTGACCCAGGACATAAATGTACAGTACAGAATTTTGTTGGATTTTTTTTTTTTTTTATCGAGTAAGTGTTAAGTGGGAAAGGGGAAAGGAGATTTTTTAAATCATTCTTATGACAGTCACTGAGTGGTTTTGTCAATAGATAAAGGCCAAGTGGTTATAGTTTCCATGAGTCCAATATAAAACAATTTGAAACAATACCAGTATATAACATGCAACACATTGTTGAAAGAGATTATTGTAAGAAAATTGATTATAAACCACCAATAATAATTGTTAAGGCAAAATTGTGGGAAATAAAAGAGGATGGTAGTGTGGTAAAATTTATTTTATGAAATGGAAACATGTGGATTATATTTTATGAAATAGCAACACAAAAATTGAAATGATTTTTCTCTTTTTGATATAAAACAAGACAAAACTAAGCCAAAAACAAAAACATTAATCAGCTGAACATCTCAGGTTATCAAAAAATATCTATGTCCATGCATATGTATGTGTCTGCACCCATGTATGTATGCACATATACATGTATGTGTTCACACACAAACACACATATATAGATATGCACACACATATGCAACCAATCAACTGTTGTTTTTAATATACTGACTGTTGCGGTTGCTTAGACATTAGAATTTTCCTAAGTCAATTGCTGTGCAATTTTCTTGGCATGGTTTCTAGGTATTGATATTTTGAGGCAGATTTTTTTACATCATGAGAGGATTTATTGTATCTTTATTTAAATAGTTAGAGTTAACTTGTATAATTTTATTTCAGACAATGCCATAATCAAATTCTTTTGGGGTGAGGTGCTAATTAATCATTAACTGAGCAAAGCATGTATGAAATGCCCATGAAAGAATAACAGGTCTTTAAGACATATAATTTGTTGAAGTAATATGCAGATTGTTTGCTGATACATTTATTTTCTTTTTGTTGACTGTCACATCTCTTTATAAATATTTAACTGTAATCTTTTAAATCTGCTCCTTTTTTTCTGAAGTTATGCCTCTTTCACGACATTTGTTTTCAACATTAAGTATCCCTTTTGCTCTTTATTTTTGTGTATTTAATGAAGTACATATATAATTTCCAATATAGGCATTTTTATCACTTCTAAATCACTTCTATTTGGTTGTAATCAGGGTGCTTCAATTTAGTGAGGGATCCATAAGGTGTAATAAAACTGCCTAAAATATATTTTGCTTTATATATGAAAACTGTGGAAGAGAACTGAAGAACGAAGTGGACAAAGTAAAGTGTTCAGTTGATAGGAGCCAACTTGTTATTTTCTATCCTAGAATTAGCACAAAAAGCACAAGAATGATGTAATTATTGTAGCAGGTATGGTGTCTATCCAACTGGCCTGCCAGTATGGACTCCCATTTACCAAGCTTGGTGAGGCTTTATCACTTTTGATGTTCAACCTATGAACAACAAGATCAAACACTGAGCCCCCAATCCTTGAAGAGAACATCTGGAAACTCAGTGAAAAATTGACTACTTTGGACCTCTTTTGCCTTAGAGAGGGCAGCAATTCATTTTGACAGGAATAAAAACATTTTCCAAAATATAGGTTACTTTTCTACAGTTAGAGCCTCAGTTACCACCACTCTCCAAATACTTTCAGAATGATTCATTTGCGTAAGATTTCACATAACATCTCAGACCAGTGGGCACATTTTATACAAAGAAGATGGAAATGGGGTGCCTGGGTGGCTCAGTCACTTAAGCAGCCAACTCTGGATTTTGGCTCAGGTCATGATCTCAGGGTCCTCGGATCTAGCCCCATGTAGGCCTCCCCACTCAGCGGGGAGTCCATATGAGGATTCTCTCTCTCCCTCTTCCTCTGCAACTCCCCCTGCTCTTACTCTCCCTCTCAAATAAATAAATAAATCCTAAAAAAAAGAAAAAGAAAAGAAGATGCAGGAATGAATTCAAGACCATGGTATCTACTGACTGTTTCAAAATAACAATATCCAGGATCTAGAGAAATGATAGAGCAATTGAATAACAGGTCAAATGCAAGGTAAAGCACCACCTCGATGGTAATGTTACTTATAGGAGTGAGGTGTCAGGATACAACATACCAAAGACCCTTTACAGTGATGTGTCCCATTAGGAAGAATATTGGTTCAAAATCCCTGGAAGCAGGAGTAATCCCACTTACCATCAATCTAGAGAGTACTCTTGGGATCAATATTGATAAAAGGAGTGGGAAGAACACAGGCTTTGGCAGAAGGAAAAATTTAAGCCATGTCACACATTTAATAATAGCTTTGGTGGCCTAATGGAAAGATCCTTTCAGAGTTTTCCCATTTGGGGTGCAGAGAATCATAGGTTGCCAAGAGAAATGCTTGATCCTAGGTGAGGCAATTCAGTGACCCATTTGGAAATCTGTGCTTCATGTTCCTGCAGCTCTTAGTTTTACAGGTGGATGGATATAGCATGACATGTTTCCATCATGAAACATATAACAAAAGTCTGATTTAATCATAAGTACTGCTGTGACTTAAGCACTTTGAGGACTTTGTGCCAGTGTTTGAGCAGGCAAGAAGGGAACTGATCATCTTGTCTAGGAAAATTGAACCTGATTATGAAGAGGATGTAGAGAAGTAGTAGAAATGCATTTGACATCAAGGCAGCCCATTTAGGTGCCTTTTGGTACTCCCTTGACTAATTTTGATGTTTAATGGATAAATCCAGCAATGCTGAGCTAAGATCACGTGACCCATGGCTCAGCTTTCTCTGGGAGAGGGTCTAAGTCATACCACCAGATATGCCGCTAAGACCATCAGAAATTCTGGCTGAGGGGCACCTGGGTGGCTCTAGTTGTTGGGCATTTGATTCTTTTTTTTTTTCCTTTTTATATAGAGAGAGCACAAGTAGGCAGAGAGGCAGGCAGAGGGAGAGGGAGAAGCAGGCTCTCCGCCAAGCAGGGAGCCTGATGCGGGTCTCGATCCCAGGACCCTGGGATCATGACCCGGGCCGAAGGCAGCCGCTTAACTGACTGAGCCACCCAGGTGCCCCTGGGCATATGATTCTTGATTTCAGTTCAGGTCTTGATCTCAAGGCTGTGAGTTCAGGCCTCATGTTGGTCTCCACACTGGATATAGAGAAGAAGAAAGAAAGAAAAGAAAGAAAGGAAGGAAGGAAGGAAGGAAAGAAAGAAAGAAAGAAAGAGAAAGAAAGAAAGAAAGAAAGAAAGAAAGAAAGAAAGAAAAGAAAGAAAGAAGAAAGGAAGGAAGGAAGGAAGAGAGAGGAAGGAAGAAAGAGAAAGAAAGAAAGAAAGAAAGAAAGAAAGAAAGAAAGAAAGAAAGAAAGAAAGAAAGAGAAAGAAAGAAAGAAAGAAAGAAGACAGAAAGAAAGAAGAAAG
Organism: Leptonychotes weddellii; assembly: GCF_054177405.1. Lineage (NCBI taxonomy): Eukaryota > Metazoa > Chordata > Mammalia > Carnivora > Phocidae > Leptonychotes > Leptonychotes weddellii. The sequence continues at coordinate 141,803,306 of NC_138371.1, read as the reverse complement.
AAAGAAAGAAAGAGAAAGAAAGAAAGAAAAAGAAAAAAGAAAGAAAGAAGGAAAGAAAGAAAAAGAAAAAAGAAAGAAAGAAGGAAGAAGAGAAGGAAGGGAAGGAAGGAAGGGAAGAAAGGGAAAGAAAGAAAAGAAAAGAAGAAAGAAAAGAAAAGAGAAGTTAATTCTGGCTGGGCATAAGGACAATTTAAAATAAATAGTAAAGGAAAGAAACTATGTGTATCAGTTGTAGTCCCAAAATCAGCCTCAGTGCCACGGTCTCTAGTTCATCATCTAACCTCTCAAGTTTCACTCAAGAAATGGTTCATCAGAATGCTGAAGGAACTATTATAGAAACCCATATAAAGAATAGATCTGAGCAATACAAGAGGTGGAAAATGGAGGGAGGTATGGTGTCCTTATTATTCCAGCTACTGAGAGTACAGCCAGAAAATTGCTCTCGGCTGTCAAGTTTCTTTTGGACTTCTTTTCTTGGTGAAAACTACATCATGCCTCTTCCAATAACTTGTCAACACAGAGTATAAAGACGTGGTTCCCTCACCCAAATTGGAACAACTCTGAAGGAGCTTCCTACTGAACCACATTAGTACTGAGCATGTACCACAACTTTACCCAATCCTACTGCCTCATTCTCTCTTTCACAGATAAATGCATACAGCAAACCTTTTGGGTACTAATTTCCATTTCATTGTCTGCTTCCTGAGAAACCAACTTAAAGCACTTCTAAGAAATTCATTATGTGTCCAATAATTTTCTAAATATTTAGCATATATTAATTCATTTTATTAATAGAGAGATATATATGAACATGATGTTTAATAGTTACCAACTAGATAGAAATGCACACACCAGATGATTAGGTCATTAATATGACTAAAATAATATTTTTAAACTATCAGAAAAAAACATATCCTACAAAATAAAAATATAGGCAATCTGTTTCCAAAGTTACTATGAAGGTTCATTATCATATGCTCTTCAGCTATGATCATGTAATATAATAAAAGAGCTTTGTGACTATTTTTGCTAGGAATTTGGTTTTGTAGATATCAAAAATGTGTACAAAATGTAAAATAATCTTGATTTCAGTACCTAAAATATTTGTTGTATGTGTAGAAGTTATTGATTATAATAGGAGCTCTATTGCCGTCATCTGTGATAAAAAAATAAAGCAGAGTATCAAGTAATATATTCTAAAGACTCACCAGCTTTTTTCATTATTTGCTCTTAATCATAGTTGCTAATGCTCACTCCTCCATTTCCATCAAGGGAAACGTTGTTTTAAATAAATGAATACTTTTTAATGAAGTGTTAATTTATACAAACATGAAAGTGAAAATAAGCTATGACAGAAACTCATTAAGGATTCTTCTAGGGGGATAAAGAAACTAGAAACTAACACAGTTTTATTTTAAAATTAAAATGCATTCAACTTAGAAAGATTTAGGAAAAAAAAAGAAACACTTTGTTTCAGTAACAAGTTTCCCAGAATAAAGTGTTCCAATTTACAATTTTCTTTTGTTATGACAGCAAGTAGAGAAAACTGCCATGGGTAATAAATGCATGAGCCTTAGATAAAGATCACTGCTTTCCTATTTAACCTTTTCTTTTCTCTCCAAGGTGATGTGAATTGGTTAGTTTTACTTGTAGGCAAAAATAGCTTTTATTATGGAAAATATATCTGATTACTATTTTTATTCTTTGGCCTGCAAAGAATTTAAGCTTTATTTTACATATTTTACATTTTTTAACTTCCAAAATGAACTACCCACACTTTTAAAAATTACTTTCAAATTAAGAAGTAATAGTGCAGAGCTAGGTAGATAATTTAACAATGATTTGCACGACATAATTTGTTAATCCACAACATCAAGGTGTTCTCTTTTTTAATTGCTTAAATTTTTATTATAGAAAAGTATTCTGAAAACATTCTTCTTCGGGCGCCTGGGTGGCTCAGATGGTTAAACGTCTGCCTTCGGCTCAGGTCATGATCTCAGGGTCCTGGGATCGAGTCCCACATCAGGCTCCCTGCTCCTTGGGAGCCTGCTTCTCCCTCTGCCTTTCTCTCTCACTCTGTCTCTCACGAATAAATAAATAAAATATTTAAAAAAAAAACATTCTTCTTCATAGTATGGAGAACGAAAAAGAAAAATAAAAAGTATATAAAGTCCTTTTGACTTAATTGAAGTACATGCAATTATATATAATCATGTATGAAAACTTCCTATTGTTCACTGCTCTACAAATGGACAGAAATTTACTTGAAGGTAAGTAAAATTACCCCTGGGAAGGAAATTTCTTTGGAAAAGAGACAGTAATGATCTTGTCATTCAACAATCATTTTGAAAGTGGAAACCTGTGAGAAGGTGTAGGGAATAGTAGGGGATGTTGTTCCAGGGTGTATTCAGTATTCAACAAACTCTGAGACTAGTATCTTCCACAGCAGGCAATTTGAAAATAGCACATCTTTCAATATGATTCCTTTTCATTTTGTATTATTTATTTCTATCTTATTTACTCATCAATGAATGGAATTAAAAGCATAATACTGGGGCACCTGGGTGGCTCAGTCAGTTAAGCTTCTGACTCTTGATTTCAGCTCTGGTCAAGATCTCAGAGTCATGAGATCGAGCCCTGTATAGGGCTCCATGCTCAATAGGGAGTTTTCTTCCCCCTCTCTCTCGCCCTCTGCCCCTCCCCCACTTGTGCAAACACTCTCTCTAAAACGAACAAATAAATAAATGAATGAATGAATGAGTAATGCACTTACCTTTTACTCTGTTGAAACTTCATAGGCATTTCTGCTACTCAATAAAATAATACTTTAATTTGAAAAAAACTATTACCACTTATTAATATAGCAACAAATTCATGTAAATACAGTTACATTTGTAAAACATTATTATTATATTACAAACATATAAAATATACAGATTTTATAAGCATATGCAAATGACAAATGTCTACCATTTATAAGCAAAAATTCTCTCAGCCAATAGTTTTATAAATTGATAATTATTCAGAGATTGTAGGTATTGTTCCTATTAAGTAAAGATGTTATTCATATAGAATTACTAATTAGGGAAACAATCAATTAATTGTTACTAGATATTCTTTAGCCCAGATATATGATAATATGCCCTTATGAAGCTGAATGTGACATTATTATAAATAAGATAAATATTTGATCTTTTTTTTTAGTTTTTATTTACATTCCAGTTAGTTAACATACAGTGCAATATTAGTTTCAGGTGAACAATTTAGTGATTCAACACTTCCATACAACACCCAGTGTTCATCACAAGTGCCCTCCTTAATCCCCATCCCCTATTTCATCCATCTCCCCTCCCACTTCCATCCTGGTAACCATCAGTTTGTTCTCTATAGTTGAGAGTCTGTTTCTTGGTTTTTTTCTCTCTTTTTCTCCCCCCCATGATCATTTGTTTTGTTTCTTAAATTCCACATATGAGTGAAATCATATGGTATTTGTGATCAGTTTTAAGGCAATTTATCATATTTCTAAGTGCAAAGATTGTATATATTCAACACTTTCTAAACTATATCCTTGATCAAAAGAGATATTAAGTCAAAGACTCACCTTATGAAAGCATCAAGTTTTCTATAATCCTATATAATGAAAAAGTAAACACAAACAACAACAAACTTTTAGTATTGATCCTTAAATGATTATATGATTACTAATGGAAATGTTGGGTATATAAAAGTGATCAAAACAAAAAATTATAAGAAATATCATGTGAGAAATTATTTAATATATATTTATTTTATCTTATGATTTATAAAGCATTCATCAGTATTCTAAACACTAAGAAGCTGAAGGAAAAAAGAATGAAATGTGATTTCTTGTTTTTAGTAAACATACATGAGAAAATGTAAATTATATAGTATTGAAATAATATGATGTGAAAATGTGAAATCTTATGCATGTATCTTACTAATAGTAAATGATCAATACATATTTGATTAATTTGATGGAATATGATAAAAAGGTCTGGGATTTGGGGAAACTATATTCGAATAAGCTATTTTGGCTATATGGAACATGAGTCTTGAGTGTTTACTATTTGCTAGGAATTGTACAAGTTACTTTATCATTTCATAAAACATCATATTGAGTAGATGAATAATGTTGGCCAAGGTTGGACTATTAAGAGATGGACACTGTAAGACAGGAAACAATATTAGTTGATATATGTGGTAACATACATCAGAATTAAATGGAATACCAGAACTGAGGACTACAATTGGAAAGATTTGCTAGGGCTTATTGTGGAAGTCTCTGGATATTAGAAGAGATAGAGCTATAATAACAGCCGTTTTATTATGTAGTTATTTTGTGTTTTAACAATTATTTATACAAAAACTGTACAGAGTAATCACTAGCATTTTCCCTATATTATAAACAATGAAATTAAGAAAATTAAATGAATCAACTTGCTCCGGTCACACAGCTACCAAGTTCTGTAAATAAAGTTTATGCCCAAGAAGTCTGACAGTAGAGCTTCTATTCTGAATTCTACAGTACATGGCCGTTACAGTAGATTAACTTATCTTGACTCTGTTTTGTTATTAATTTTAGACAGAATGTCTCTAGATGTTCTACAAGTAAATTATCTTGATTATTGATTTTAAATACATGTTATCCATATTTATAAAAACCTATTCTTAGTTCATGGTATAGTTAACAAATAAAATTGAAATTTTTAAAATACTTAGAACTTATTCATATAATGATGTTTGTATTTTTCTATTAGTAATTAGTTATATAATTATAATTTTCTCTATTAGAAAAGTTACATATCATAAAAAGAAATATATCCGTATATTTATAATTTGTTTCATTAAAGTAATATTTATTATATAAAAGATATTATTTAAAGAATCAAAAATTTCACCAATTATATTTTATAGTATTCAGTTTTCTGTATATAAGTTAGTCAAATTAAACCATATTTTATTCACTTACATTCTCATTTTTCACTTATTTCTGGATTACAGATGTATTCTAGTTGTAAAAATGTCAGTTATTATAGATATACTAGACTGAAAGGGAAAAAGTTCACTTTGAGCATAACCCATTCTCCAAAGCCAAGAACTAATTCCCTTTCCTAGACAATTCTGCTACCAATTTGGTGTGTGTCATTCTAGAAATGTTTGTGTGAATCTATGTGTATTAATGCATTAATTTATATGCATATGAAGAGATTTCTTTTTTATGTAGATAGGGCATACTATCCGGTTTTCAATTTGAAGTTCTTTGAACTTAATTTTATTGTAATTAGGTTGATATCAATATGTATAGATATACAGAAATTTTGTAAAGAATGTATTGTATTTCATATTTACATTAAAATCTTATTAACAATTTATCAATAATCATTAATATTGCAACCATATGCATAACATATTTGCCTATGTAACACTGAAAATACTAAAAATTTTTGGCAAATATGTATGCAATTGAACTAATAGTTATTGTAATCAAAATTTCCCTTAAGGATTACTTTAAGAAAAGCACAGTAAACAAATAAGAAAGGCAAGTAATGGTTATAGAAAATATCACAATACATATAACTGACTACAGAATAATATTAACAATATATAAAGATCTCCTTGAATCAACTAAGAACACTATAACCCAGTTGTGAAAGATGCAAATTATATGAAAATACCATTCTGAAAAATATTAGTAAATACATGAAAAAACACTCATATTGCAAGAAATTGGAGAAATGTAAAAATGTATATTTGTGTTTATGTGTATGTGTGTGTTTGTGTGTATCCTAACTTGCTCACTGTATTTTTCCCATTTACCACACAAGGGTTTGTTTTCTTTATTACTCCCTTTGTTTAATGACTGGTTAACCAGGTATAAAGTGTGACTATAATCTTATAAATCGGAAGATGTAAAGAGATTCAAAAAGTGACACCAATTGAAATACACCTGCAGAAAAATTATATTTTTTGTTGATTCATCTTCTAGGTGTTTTTACAATTACGGTCTTGGACATAAAAACATTTCCATTGCGCGATCTACTCGGTGAGTGATAAAGGTAGAAAATAAACTGATTTTTATATTAACTTTGTAAATATTAACATGACATCTATTAGTTTTTCAACTGATTCTCTTGAAATTTTCAGGAATATAATACCAGAAAATGATTTTGAATCTTCCTTGCCAAATGTATTCTTTTAATTTCTCTTTTCACATTAGTTTCTAATATCATTGTTAAGCCTCTACAAAAATAGGCTTAGAGTGGTTTTATTCATCCACTGTTGTGCTTTAAAGCTTGTTTCTGGTTGTTAATTTGACATATATTTATATCTCTCTAATTTAAATACATATGTATCTATTTTATCAAATGCATTCTACCATCTATAAAGATTATATTTTTCTATTGACATGAATATGTTGAAATACAGAAATAGATTCACTATGATTGAACCATGAAATAAAGCCCTATTTGTTATGCTGCATAATCCTTTGAAAGTTTTTCTGTCTTCTAGTTTATATTTTATTTAAGATATTTGCTTCAGTATTCACAAGTGAGATTGTTCTGCACTTTTAGGTTTTGGCATCAATATCATACTGACTCTGTTAAAGGAATTTCAAAGCTCCTCTTTTCTTGCTGGGCTCCGAAACAGTTTAAATAACATTGGGCGTTATCTATTCTTGAAGTTTTCAAAGAATTGGCTTTGGACCCTGATGCTCTTTGGGAAAAGTCATTCTTTGACAACATTCCCAAATTGCCTCCAGAGTAATTGGTCTGTCTGGATTTTCCTTCTCTTTTACTGCTTGTCAATCCTAGTAATTAGAATAAATAAAATAATTCACTAACTTGGGCTTATTCTCTAATACCCCACTAATATAAAAGGCTTTTCTGAGAACAAGCATTAAATATTTAGAAAAGAGTATTAAAAAAAATCCCACTCACAAACATAAAAGCAGGTAACATCTAAAAATAAACTTAAGAAGAACTGTGTAGTACCTATAAATATTTAAAAAAACTATAAAATATTACTAAGAAACAAAGGGAACATAAATGGGAAGAATACGGTTTATTTTCTGGATGGAATTAATCAAAGATGTTAATTAGTCCAAAAATAATGTAATAGTTCAGTTCAATTCTAAAGGAAGTCAGAATATCACAAGATTATTTTATTTTATTTTTTAAAGATTTTATTTATTTATTTTAGAGAGAGTGCATGAGCACAAGCAGGGGGAGGGGCAGAGGGAGAGAATCTCAAGCAGACACCATGCTGAGCGCAGAGCCCAAGGCAGGGCTCAATCCCAGGATTGAGATTATGACCTGAGTTGAAAACAAGGGTAGACACTTAACCAACTGAGCACCCATTCACCCCTCATAATATTATTTTCAAGTATATCAGAAAAAGAGTATGTACAAGGATAGCCAATGGCAGTGTGGAAAAAAAAAAAGAGCAATGAGAAGGAACTTGCCCTATGAAATATCAAAACATATTTGATGGCAATATTAATTTAAATAGTGTTAGATTGAAAGAGGAATCGTATCATAGGGCAGTAATAGAATGGCATTTTTTTTTTAAAGATTTTTTTTATTTATTTATTTGAGAGAGAGAGTGAGAGAGAGAGAGAGCACAAGAGGGGGGAGCGGGAGAGGGAGAAGCAGACTCCCTGCCAAGCAGGGAGCCCGATGCGGGACTCAATCCATGGACTCCAGGATCATGACCTGAGCCGAAGGCAGTCGCTTAACCAACTGAGCCACCCAGGCACCCTAGAATGGCATTTAGAAAAAGGCAGATTTTAGGGTTAAAATAGTATTTTTAACCAGTGGATACTGGATATTCTTCTCATTAAAGAATATTTAAAGTATAAATGTATTAAAAAGACAGATGTATAACACATCATTCAGAAATGAATAACAATGATATAAATTAAAGGGTGGAAATAAGCACAGAAATAAAAATAAATAAATAAATAAAAATAAGCACAGAAATATCACATTTATTTTTATAAATTAATTAATACCTACTATGGAATAGCACCAGCCAATAAAACTTCCACACTTGCCAGTCATACAGAGAGAATTGAATTAAACACAGTCACACCTGCTACAGAAGATACACAGCCAGTTAGTAACCATTCTGGTTCTTGTGTCATTCACTGGTTAAATACTAGCCCTAACTTGAATCATACATAAGCGGTATGTGGTTTACATTTTCTGGACTATGTTCAATTTTGTATCTGATGTATTTCTGCATAATAATGAGTTGAGGTTTTAAAATTATGTTCTAGATTCTGGAAAGATTTAAATAATAACATTATCCAACCTCGTGTTTTGATAAAACTCACCTATAAACTCAATAACTCATTTTATAATTTACTCAGTATTTCTATTTTTTTTTAAAGATTTTATTTACTTATTTGACAGAGAGAGACACAGCGAGAGAGGGAACACAAGCAGGGGAAGTGGGAGAGGGAGAAGCAGGCTTCCTGCTGAGCAGGGAGCCTGATGTGGGGCTTGATCCCAGGACCCCGGGATCATGACTCGAGCCAAAGGCACATGCTTAACGACTGAGCCACCCAAGATCCCCTACTCAGTATTTCTTTAGTCCTTGTAGGTGAATGTTGAATTTCATTCCCCAGTAAATATTTATTTTGTTTAGTTATTCACTAAATAGTTATGGACTTCTTCAGGTTAGAGTGTAGAAATTTGCAGTTTTTCACTCCACCCTAACATTGTAAAAAAATAGATAATTTCCAAAATAATAGCTTCTCAGAAATATAAATCAAGTAATTTGCCGAGGAACAAATACTTATTAGGAGTAAATAGATTGGTAACACACATTACAGACTCATAGTGAGAAGAGGTGCAAACCCACAGAAACAGAGGACATTTGCTTGAGTAAGGGCAAAATTTCTCAACTTTTAGTAGCAAGCAATGGCTAATGTGATAGAGAGATTAGAGTTCCAAGGAGTCTCAGACCTGGAGTGAACCCACAGTTTTTGTCAATTCATTTCCATGGGACACTCACCAGGTACATATAGCTGAAGGCTGGCGAAGTAAAGGAGTGTTGACAGGACAGTTATAGTTATTTGAATAATGGAAAATTGTTAATAAGGGATATTTTATGCACTTTCCTCAAGAAAGTGAGCAGGGTGAACTTTAAAATGGTTTCCTTCTCCATCCTTAGCATTATCAGGTATATTTTCATACCATAGTAATATTTTCCTTAATTTTAGTATTACCTAAATATTTGAATATTTATTACAACATACTTAGCATTGATTATTGGCATTTTGTTAAGTACAAAAGTAGCATCTTTATATATAACGTTTGAAAAAAATATAAATTATCATTAGCTTAGAGTATAAGTGACTATATAATTGAGAAAAATATATAATCTAGAATATATGCTAGGGAAAAATATAAATTATAGATACTAGGAATATTAACATTGCATAAACAAAAGTTATTAAAATTTAAAAAAATGTGAAAACCTTAATGAATTAACCATATTAAGTTTATCACTTCATATGTACTTAAATTCTATAATAGGAGATTATTTTTTAGTTATGTTTTAACATTTGTTGAACAACAAGAATACTTGTGTCATGGAAGATAGTAATATTTTACATTATTATTTTATGCACTGAATTTAATTTATTTGTGATTGATTATGGTTCAATTATCAATGTAGAAGAATGTATACTTTTGCCTTGGTGACTAAAATTTTTAGACTGTATCCATTTGCACATTATTTCATATTCATACATCTATATTTCTTTTTTTATTTTTATTTTTTTTAAGATTTTATTTATTTGCAAGAGAGAGAATGAGAGAGAGAGAGCACATGAGAGGGGGGAGGGTTAGAGAGAGAAGCAGGCTCCTCGCCGAGCAGGGAGCCCGATGCAGGACTCGATCCTGGGACTCCAGGATCATGACCTGAGCCGAAGGCAGTCGCTTAACCAACTGAGCCACCCAGGCGCCCCCATACATCTATATTTCTTTCAGTGGTTTTCACTGAGACATTTCTTCTTTCTTACCAAGAATTTTTGTTCATTATCTTCAGATGATACCAAATGCTGGTGAAAGTGAGGGCAAGAACTGCAGATTTTTCTTAACAATTTAATTATTTTAAATGTTATCACTTTACACATTAGTATTTATTTTTTATATATATGGATGCCTCATTTTTGACATTTGGGCTCTCTGCTCAGCGGGAAGTCTGCTTCTCTCCTTCAGTAATTTCTCTCACTTTTCTCTCAAATAAATAAGTAAAACCTTTAAAAAATAAAAAAAAAAATTAACAAAAGAAAACTAAAAGGTAGGGGTGCCAGGGTGGCGCAGTCGGTTAAGTGTCTGACTGTTGGTTTTGGCTCAGGTGGTGATCTTAGGGCCCTGATTTCAGGGTCATGGGATTGAGCCCCACATTGGGCTCAGCATGGAGTCTGCTTGGGATTCTGTCTCCCTCTCCCTCTGCCCCTCCCTGCCTCTAAAATAAGTAAATAAATATTAAAAAAAAAAAAGTCAAAGAGTGGAAGAAATTAATGCAATATATTTATCTGGTAAAAGCCTTATACTTAAAATATTTAAGGAAATCCTACAAATTCATAAGAAAAATTCAGATAATCCAATTTCAAAACATGGTAAGAGCCTTCAATATTCATTTCCCTAAAGTAGTCCAACATCATTAGTTGACAGGATTACTAGAATAAAAATTTAAGCCACATTGCATTACCACTATGCCCCAGCAGAATAACTAGAATTCAAAACACTGATAAAACCAACTGAATGAGTGGATATGGAGTATCTGATTTACTCATGTTTAGTAAGAGTATAAACAACAAAGAATGCAACAAATTTTTTTCTCAGTTTTTCCAGTAAATTTGAGCATATGCCTAATCGGACCCAGCAGTTCCACTCCAAAAATATACATGCAAGAAATGAGAACATAAGTTCACACACATACACACATTATTAAGGATTATTCATAGCAGTTTTATTTATAATAACCAAAAACTGGAAAGAGCCCAAGCGTCCATCATCAGAATAAACAAATTGTAAATTAATTCTATTGAGTGCTATACAGAAATAAAAGTGATGCATGCAATTACATGGATTTTAGCAAAAGAAACCACACACAAGGAGGTTAATGTTTATATGATATTATTACATTTATCTGAAGTTCTAGAATAAGCAAAACTAATTTGTTTTAATAGGATTCTAAGGAGTAGAGGTTATGTAGGCAGGTGGGAGAATTGAATGTCAGGAACAAGAGGGAACTCCTTAGGTGAATGGAACTCCCTCTTTGTTTCAATCTAGGCGGTGATTACCCAGGAATAGACATAGGTTAATATTCTCCAAGCTGGGCACCTGGTGGCTCAGTTGGTTAAGCGACTGCCTTCGGCTCAGGTCATGATCCTGGAGTCCCAGGATCAAGTCCCTCATCAGCCTCCCTGCTCAGCGGGGAGTCTGCTTCTCCCTCTGGCCCTCCCCCTCTCATGTGTTCTCTCTCTCTCTCTCTCAAATAAATAAATAAAATCTTTAAAAAAAAATATATTCTCCAAGCTGCACACTTAAGAACTACGCGTTTAACTTTTTGTAAAATGCACTTAATGTACAGGATGAAAGAAGAAAGGAAGGGAAGGAGAGGGAAAGGGAGGAGAGGGGAGGGAAGGAGAAGGAAAAGGAAGGGAAGGGAAGGGAAGGGGAGGAAACGGAAGGGAAGGGGAGGATGAAGGGAGAGAGGGAGTGAGGAAGCCTTGGACACCTGGGATTAAATATTAGCTACCTGTATCTACAAGAGCAGAGAGGGTGTATGCTTCTAGAAAAGAGAACATGGCTGATTATCTAAGAGGAATTTAAGTATGGTTAAGCTCACTATATCACTCCCATTTCTTCCCCGCATACCTCAACAAATAGCTGTTTACTCCCAAAGGAGTATAATAACTGTAAAGGAATCAACATAAACATTGTTACATTGGGCTTTGTTATGCTGTATAAAGATGCTATAAATAAGGAAAGTGTCAGGAGAAAAGGATATTTAAGAATATCAGAAAAATACCCCCAGAAAACTAGAACGTTGCCAACAAATAATTCTGTGAGTTTCACAGAAACTGATGGCAAGACAATTCCTTTAACAAAACTTTTTTTTATGAAAATAGAGACACCAAACAAATAGAAGCCAGGGAAAAAATATGTAAATGCAATTTTATAGAGTTAATACTATTTTGAAGCCTCCCTAAGAAACAAAAATTTAACTGAAAGCCTTGCTAGGGAAATTGAAGTCAAGCTTAAAAGAAATAAAAATAATAATAATAATAAATGAAAATAAATCAAATAAACTATTAAAAGAATACAGATATGAAAGAAATGTAAAGGAGGATTACCATATATATGAGACTTGTTCAAACTTCTGTTTATCATGTTTTGTTTACCTCCATAATTTGCCTTCTGTATGTGATCATCCAAGGCTTTTGAAAAGCACCAAGACTGCACTATCAGGACTCTATTAGAGGGCATGCCTGCCTAAGAGAAACATAAAAGGAGTCAAGAAGGATGGGATAGCAGTCAGACTGCAATGCAAGTCTGATCCCAAATGAAAGGAAAAAGGACAGAAGTTTGGAAGAACATGTCCTTGACTGCCATGTAGTCAAAGAAAGGTTTGGCAGGGAAACCAGAGTCTTGGGGTAAAAGACAACAGGCAGAGGAGTTCTACATCTCTGAGAGGTGGACCTACATTAATCATGCCCCCAAACTCTGTAATTAGCTGGAAGCAGCATGTGGAAAGCATGGTTGTTGCATAAACAGTGGAGGGATTGCAGAGAAAGCTGCTGCTGGGGACTTTGGTCAGTGGTGCTTCCTGTGGGTGGGAAGACAGAGAGGTGCATTCTCTCGGCTATCAAACGAGGCCAGTGTATGTAGGATCATGTTTATTATTGAGCTCTACTTCACCAGTCCCTGTCTTTTCATGAATGATACCATGTTTCTCCTCTCCGAGTTTCAGTTGTTTCTGTAATAGCTGATTCATCACCACGTGTGACTAGTCCAGGAAAGAGCACATAATGCAAGCCAATTAATGTGCCCTTCATGTTTCATGATATGAAACATAAAGGGCATAGTTTTATCTTAAAACTATTTTCATGTCAGTACCTCTATACTTATCTCATCATTTTTAAGAGCTGGGTAGTATTCTATTGGATAATTTTTCCAAAATATATTTACTCTTGAATTAATAGGCATTAAATTTGCTTCTAGTTGTTTGCTATTAACACACTGGTGTGAACACAAACACACACACATACTTTGAATCCATCTAAAGGTAAATCTAAACATTGCTGAATACAAGAGGATATGCCATTTTATTTTTAATATGTTCAAGTTTATTTATTTTTTTTTAAAGATTTTATTTATTTATTTGACAGACACAGGGAGAGCACAAGTAGGAAGAGCAGCAAGCAGAGGGAGAGGGAGAGGGAGAAGCAGGATCTCCCTGAGCAGGGAGCCCAACATGGGGCTCGATCGCAGGACCCTGGGATCATGACCTGAGCTGAAGGCAACCGCTTAACCGACTAAGCCACCCAGGCACCCCTAATATGTTCAAATTTAAAACAATGGTGATGAAGACAGATTTTCTTATGTATAACAAATCCAACTTATTTAATGTAACTAGTAATACTTTAAATTATCTTTGTTATTTGGCTAATAATTATAAAAGTTAATCATTTTTTTACATTTTTATACCCTGAAGGAATTTGTTGAGTTTTAGTGTGCATATATATAGATATATAAATATAATATATATATTTATTTACCTTGCATATATAAATATATCAGCCTTCTTTGTCATAAAATTGACTGCAGTTGACATCAGACACTTAACACATATGTATTAAAACACTTTTTGAAATGATTATGCTTAATGTGTCTGTATAATATTTTTCACAGAGTTGTACAAAATCAATAAAGCCATTAAAATTGTTAAAATGCATAAGTGCCATTTATTATATTTAATATAATTGATAATATGATTGATTTAGCAGCATATGTAAATAAAGAGGTGTACAGAAACATCTCAGCTTACCACATGAATGGAAATAAACTCATACTTGCCCTTTCAAGCTTGGTATGACAAGGTAAATTTGGATACATTTTCCATTGGGTATTGAGCAGTATTTAGCTTCAGTCCTCATAAAGCTTTAAAAAATTATTTGATAAATTATTTAAGAAGGCTCACAAATAATGCGTCTGTTTTCTCCAACTCTAAGGTGTAATAAATGCAGCTCTAACTGTATCATTTAGACTTAATAAGCTGTAAACTAGTTTCTCCATGTCTACCTAAAGTGGAACTTCTAATGTTTTTAACAAAATGTGGATGAAAGGGGCGCCTGGGTGGCTCAGTTGTTAAGCGTCCGCCTTCAGCTCAGGTCATGATCCCAGGGTCCTGGGATCGAACCCCGCATAGGGCTCCCTGCTCAGCGGGAAGCCTGCTTCTCCCTCTCCCACTCCCCCAGCTTGTGTTCCCTCTCTTGCTGTCTCTCTCTTTGTCAAATAAATAATTTTTTTTTTTTTAGAAGCCAGAGTTTATTTCTACTTAAGCAATACTCATGGAACTTTCAGAAGGCTAAAAGGCTCCGAGGTATCCAGGTTTAATGTAGTCTTATAGCCGGGTGACGGCCATTGCTACTTCCCTGTCGGAATCCTCAGCACGACTCTGGGCAGTGCCACACTCCCTTCCTTCTTCTAGTCCCAGGGTGGTGTATTCCTGGGAGTTGTTGCGTAATTCAACAAAAGAACAACAACAACAAAAAACAAAATGTGGATGAAAATACTTTGATCTACATTTCATACATTTTTCTAATTTTCCAAAAAATCAAAACCAAGCCTTAGGACTAATCGAAAAAGATACCTCATATACCTCATATCAAAATGTCATTTAAATGTCATACACTGAAGGTTATATTTCAAAACCTTCTTGTCTGCTTGGTGCATGAATTATAAAATCAGAATTTGTAACTACAAGGTGTACACTTATTATTGCTTTCAAGATGAGTATAAAATTTATAGTCACAAAAAGGTGGTACAAGATATAATATGGGGCTGTTTGCTGAAATTCTTTAGGAATCTAATATTGGAAACATAACATTTTATTTTTTTAAAGATTTTATTTTTTATTTATTCGAGAGAGAGAGTGAGAGAGAGAGCACAAGAGGGGGTAGGATCAGAGGGAGGAGCAGACTACCTGCTGAGCAGGGAGCCGGGTGCGGGACTGGATCCCGGGACTCCAGGATTATGACCTGAGCCTAAGGCAGCCGCTTAACCAACTGAGCCACCGAGGAGCACCTGGAAACATAACATTTTAGAATTTAAGTTTAAACATTATTATTTTTGAATGCTATTTTTTTATGACAAAGATATCAGTTAAATTTAAGGGAAAAGTTTTCTGAGGGAGGAGATTTCTTTAAATGCTATGGGTTGCATGAGAGACTATTCAGAATTATTTGCAATCTGTTTTGAATTGCTTGATTTTTACATTTTTGGGTGTTTTTGACTCATTGTATTCAAGATCTGGTAATGTTTTGTGAATGCAAAAGTAAAGCTAAGAAATTTTTTATCCTATTACGAAAGAAAGGAGGAGGGAGATAATAAAGAAATAACTTTTTGTATTTTGAAAGAATCCTTTATCATTCATTATATGTATTTTTTTCTTTTAGGTACTCAGAATCTGAAAACTCTTTTAATCGTAGACCTCGTTGTAGAATTTGTCATTGTCCTTGTTCTATTTTATTTTTGTATCAGTTTTATTTTAAAAACTATTCTATCTTCAACTCCCATTTATTTTCTTCACATGGATAATTATTGTAATGTGTTAATGTGGATACTTTTGTTAATACGTGTTCTTCTAAAATACATTCTTAAAATATTTATGTAAATGTTTTTGTATTTATGTTTGTATTTTTGTGTTTATATTTATGTCTTGTACATCACTTCTAAGCAATACACAGTACTACATGATGTATTTGCACTTCCCACTGAAGGTTACCCCATTTTGTTGGTATCATATTTAGTTTGGGTTTAGCAGATATTGTTATCTAGATCATAGTTATTTCTGAAGTTATATGTGGGAGTTGTTACATGAGGAGGTCCTAGTTATTTCTAAGTATCTTTCAGTTATTGCTGGTTATCCTCTTACAGAAATGTCTTCCTGCTGTGCAATCTCATCTGGCATCATGATATAAATAAGTGGGATGTATTGAGATGACTGTAACATATATCATTCAGCCCTGCATGATCTGAAATGTACAGAGCCAGAAAATCTAGACCGATTTATTTTTTTCTCCTAAGAGGAGTATATGGTTTCTCTTCAAACTGGAAGTTCTCTTTTGTCAGAAATATATTTGGTAATGCAGTACATACAATACAAATAAACCTTTTTTTTTTTTTTGTAATAGAAATCATGAGAAGTAGACTGTATTTTTATTTGGAGAGGACAGGGAATATAAACAAACAGTATGTCTGTAGGTAAACTCTCATGAATATGAATCTCAGGGTATCAGATAGAATTTAGCATAACTGACACAACTTATTGTTAAGTCACCAGCTCCATATTAAGTGCTATGTGAGGTTGCTATTGATACAAAAGATTGCCTGAAGATAAAAGTGTTCAGTGATAGAATGTCAACAAATATTTATTAATTGTATTTATTAATAAGTAAATGCATGCTATGAAAGAATAATTTGATTATACAAATATGTAGAAATATATAAGCAGATGTAATATAGGGAAATTTTAAAGATTTTTTTTTTTTTATTTATTTGACAGAGAGAGAGACAGCGAGAGGGAACACAAGCAGGGGGAGTGGGAGACGGAGAAGCAGGCTTCCCGCCAAGCAGGGAGCCCGATGCAGGGCTCGATCCCAGGACCCTGGGATCATGACCTGAGCCGAAGGCAGACGCTTAAAGACTGAGCCACCCAGGCGCCCCTATAGGGAAATTTTAAACATTTGATATATATATTTAGAATATTTGTGAATTTTTAAATAAATTATTGGTGTCATGATAAAATACAAACATGATGGCAAGTATCTTAGTGGAAGTCAACGATATAACCTGAAAGAAAGTGTGATAGTTTCAGCTTTTTCAAATTTGTAATTATTTTGATTTCTGTTATGATTAAAAATAATTTATTTTCTCATATGTATTTATTTATTTTTTTCTTAAAAGGACACCTAAACATTGCATATGCCTCAGGCCTCATAAGATCTGGATCTCCACCTGAAAATATATTTCTTTAAAATTACACTGTTGGATTACTTTAGTATATAATTTAAAAATTGCTCATATATTAAATAGGCAACTAATAAGTTATTTTTTTCATTTGTGATAGTCATGTGTAGTTGAATAAATCAGGATTAATCCTGCCTTTAAAAACAAAATGGGCCCTTGTTTTGTTTTGTTGTGTATATTCAGAAACAACTTATATAAGATAGAAATAATATTTTACTCAAAAGTTTGATACTATTTCCTATTAAACTATTTGAGTTGTGAACCTAAAAAAAGATGTAAACTGAGGCAAATTCAAATTACCACTGAGTTTATTTGGGGAAAGCAGAGGAATTGTAGTTTGGGGAAACGCATGCTATAGCTCTAGCTACAGGTCAGTCTCTTGGGGGTTTAGTACAGGCTGTATTTATGGGCAAAGATGCAAACAGGGGAGGTCTAGCCAGAGTCCAAGCAGTAAAGCTGTTGGCTTGAAGATGGGGAGAAATTCTTGGTGGATGTTCACTGATAGGGAGATAAGTCTTGGTCTTCTATAATCGGGCACTTAATGGAAATCAGTCTCTCCATTCTTAAGTTCCGTTCTTCTGCAGGCACATGGGTGAAACACTCTATTTTGTATCCTCTGGTTTCATTTTAGATTGAAATTCTTCCACAGAATGTATTATTATTAAAAGGTTATGTACTACCAATTCATTTTTAATAGTTACTTCCAATTTCTTCTTTACACTGATTTTACATATTTCTAAAAATTTAGCCATTTACCTAGGTTTTAAAAAAATATTAGTGAAGATGGTTCAAAACATATTAACATGTGTATAGTTGAGCATCTTATCTTTTATTTCTGTACTTTTAACATAGATAAGTACATAGATATATATAAAAACTTTAATGTGATAATCTCTAGTGTTGTCAGAGTTCTAGCTTATTTTTAAATAACATCTTTGTTATGTCTAAATTTTGTTTTTATTGTTTACAAGTTTATTGATTTTTGTCCTTTATATTTAATGTGAATTTTGCCCTTTTTTCTGTGGATTACTCTATTGCTTTAATCCATTTTTTTAAATTAAATTCTGAAAACTTCTGGTTTTTAGATTTTTTTTTCTTAATAAATAAATCTAAAGTTAATTCATGTTTTGCCTTAGCTAGGTTATACAAGTTTTGCTATGCGGGCTATTATTAATCAACTCTAAGCTTTTCTTAATTTACTTTTTAACTTTACCATGCCCTCTTCTTTTAGCTTAAATATCACAATACTGTATAATTTAACTTTCATAAATATGGGGCATTTTCAGGTATTTTTGTTATTAATTTATTATCACAACTCATTATTCTGAGGTAACATACATAGTCTAGATAATACATGTTATTTGAAATTTTTGAGCTACTTTCATAGCCTAATATGTACTCTATATGTTTTGTTTGTAAAAAAATCATCTGTATGCTATAAGGACAAATGAAAATTAAAAATACTAGCTTAATTCTTAGGGTTCTTGGTGGCTCAGTCGGTTAAACGTCTGCCTTTGGCTCAGGTCCTGATCCTGGAGTTCCAGGATCCAGCGCAATAGTCCATTGGGCTCCCTGCTAAGCAGGGAGTCTGCTTCTCCTTTTCCCTCTGCTCCTACCTCTGCTCCTAACTCCGCTCCTGCTCTCTTTCAAATAAATAAATAAAATCTTAAAAAAAAAAAAACAACTTAATGTCCCCGTGGAAAATAAGAAATCTCTCTTCTCCCCTTTTTCTTAGAGTATTCACTTACAAAACAAGTAAGTTTAAGTACTTTCTCCACCCTTTGATATGTATATAAATCCTTTGAAAACTAGATAGGCCTTCTGTCAGCTCTAAAACTAGAATGCCTTTCTCAATAATCTGGAGGCATCTCACTGAAATGTAAACATCAAGGAAGATGGCACCCAGATCTCCCTGTTTCTGTGGGAGGGTCGGAGCCTTTGGTGGGCACCTAACTCCAAATTGCAAAACTACTTCCTGTCATCAACAACTGTGAAGTTTGTTTCTCCTTTGGATAAAGCCAGTTAGCTAACATAGGTGGTTGCCCCAATTACCAAGGAAATTTCAGGTGTGAGAAATGGTGTTGACAAATCCTCTTACTTGAGGACTAGTTATTGTTCATCTAGAAATATGTAATGGATTATATCTGCTTGGCTTATATAAAAGGGTGAGATTTCTTTCTGTTTTTGCAGTCTCTTGGAGGATTACCGGTGATACATATCACATTTTGTTTTAATGCTTATTTATAATAAAAACTTTCCTTTTTCTGATACCTTTGTGAAGAGGATTTCTGGTTTGAGAGAAGATTATGGTTTTAGTTATATTTCCCCATAGTGCTTAAGAAAAACATATTCTCTGTTGGGTATTTATCTTCAGTTTATAATGTTACCTTTCTAGCTTTAAAAGTGTATCGTTTAGTATTTTAATATTACTACTTATTAATAAGCTTTTGTCAGTGAATCTATTAGTTCCTGATTTGGGCAAATTTAAATATTCTGCTACAAATGTTGATACAATATTTCTCTAATTTTGGTAATTGATTCACTTACGTTTTTTATTTATTTTTAGTTACCTTATAATGATGGTTAGATATTCTTTCTCTATTCTTTATTTTACCAGTATAGGACTATTTTCGATATGTTTATTTTTGCTTTAAATTATGCTTTTATATATCAGATGTTAGTACTGATTCCCAACATTTTTTTTAGTTCATAAATTTTTCATACATCCTTTTAAGTAATGTTATTTCTAGTATTAAGATCTATTTTTGATTTGTTATTTTATTTTGCATGTTGTATGATACCATCTGTGATTGGGACTTGGGAGTTCAACCCATTTATACTAATGTACCACCTATTTTATTAGGAGTTATATTTTCAGTTTTATTATTTTTTAAATCTACTACATTATATCATCTTGTCTTGTCTTTGATATTTTTTTTTTCCTTTCCTGCTTTCAGCTATGTTATCTTATGCATGTTTAGAAGATATACCTATTTGTTTTAAAGTACAATCCTTGGGCGCCTGGGTGGCTGAGTTGGTTAAGCGACTGTTTTCGGCTCAGGTCATGATCCTGGAGTCCCTGGATCGAGTCCCGCATCGGGCTCCCTGCTTGGCAGGGAGCCTGCTTCTCCCTCTGACCCTCCCCCCTCTCATGTGCTCTCTCTCTCTCATTCTCTCTGTCTCAAATAAATAAATAAATAAAATCTTTAAAAAATAAATAAATAAAGTACAATCCTTAAATTAAGAACCCATGTCATTATTTTTAACTGATCTTCATAGCTTATTTGTAATCATATATATATATTATCAAATGTTATATGTGTATCATATTATATGTGTATCAGACCAAACAGTGTTTTAGCAAAATTATGTCTCTGTCCTCTTCTTCATTTTCTAGCCACTTTATCTTAACATCAATTACATTTTATATGATGCATTTTTAGAGATATGCCTTCTTGTTTTTTGTTTCAGTGTAGGACTTTGTTTAGCACAATGTTCATATATCTCTGAAAATACTTATATTACTTAAAATATAGTAGGAAATAAAATGCTAATTTCTAATTACTTTCCTTTAAGAGTAAAATTATTATATCCTTTTTCTTTACCTTTCTTTTTAAATTAAAAAAAATCTGCATCTAATCTGACTTTTTTTTTTATGTTCACTTCTTTTTCTGTGGAAGAATTACAAAGTTCTTACTATAATTCATTTTTTTAAATTTTATTTTATCATATCTAGAGCAGATATTTCATAAATAAGAAGATTCTTTTTTTTAAGATTTTATTTATTTATTTTTAAGAGACTGTGAGAGAGAACAAGCAGGGGGAATGGCAGGCAGAGGGAGAAGCAGGCTCCCTGCTGATCAAGGAGCCCGATGTGGGGCTCAATCCCAGGACCCCGGGATCATGACCTGAGCTGAAGGCAGATGCTTAACCGACTGAGCCACCCAGGCATCCCAAGAACATTCTTTTTAAGAACATTCTTATTTCACACATAAATAAGATCATTCTTTTTTGCTTAATATCAAATTCCATGTTCTTCCATTTAAAAAAAAAATGTAACTTTGAATATTCTGAATATTCTGAATAGCCTTTCCTTTTGTCTTACTCTTTCACTGATCTTACAAAATATAATTATCAAAAAAATTATCAATTTTTTATTCTGCCTTATATAACTAGATCTTCCAACTCAGTAACTCATTCTTCATCTATATCTCTGGTTTTAATTATTTATCACATCTATTTCTTTCTCATTTTACATTATTTTTTTCACAAGTGGTATTTTCTCTATATTATTTTTTATCATTTCCTATTTCATAGCACATTGCTCATAATTACTCCAATTTTCTTAAATATATTTAACATCTTTATTTTTAGTCTATCTGCTCCAATAATTTCAATTTAGACAGCATATACTGTTGATTATTTGTGTATTTTTATTTGAAGGTTTTTTTATTATTTTGGTCTTGGAGTGCATATTATAGTAAAGATATTAGCTATTTTTTTTTTTTGTTAAGGATCTCAGAGAAGAGCAGAAAGGCAGGCCCTAGTCTGATTCACTTCAAGTGATTTTTCAGGTAAGTGAAGACATGAGTTAGTTCCTGGGCAAAGATTCCAGGTACCACAGAATCTTGTTTACTGCTACATCAAAGCTGACTGTTTAAGCTCACGGTTTAACTTTCATTTCTGTAAGAGAAGCTACATTTGAAAAAGCCATTGTTCTTGGTAGTCATCTATCTGTCCTATTTTGAGAGGAGTGAAGTGTAAAGATAAACTCTTGGCTGGCACATATTTTCATCAGTTCTCCATACCAGCCAAAACTTCTGTGACCCTAATATCACCTATGAAGTCTGAATGATGTATGCCAACATGTGGGAGAGAGGCAAGGAAAGAGATGAAAATTTTTCTGGCAAAGATTTTATATTCTGTCCCTGGAAACTTATGCTCTGTTGATCTAGAGGTCTTAATTTCAAAGAGAAGAATGCTACTACCAGAAAATACAACAATGATTCTATTAAACTGAATTAAGACTGCCATCCATCTGCTTACTCACAGACCTTCTGAATTTATGGCAAACAAAGGAGTTACTGTATTGGCTGGGGTGAATGATCTTGATTATCAAGGGGAAATTTAGCTTCCACTACACAAAAGAGGGAAGGAAGATTATGGCTGGACTATAAGAGATACCTTATGGTATCTCTTAGTATACCATAACCTGTGATTAAAGTCAGTGGAAAACTACAATCCAGTTCAAGCAGGACAACTAATGAAGTTGGGGTGTCTGCATGAGGTAAAGAACCGCATCTGAGGTTTGCTGGGGATGATGGGAATATGGAGTAAGTAGTGGAGGAAGGTTGTTATAAACACCAACTATAACCATGTGACCATTGCAGAAATTAATACTTTAATTATTATAAGTATTTTCCTCTTTTTTAATGAATGTGTTTGCATGTTTGTGTGTATATGAATATGTGCATATGTTAAGCAAATATTTTTGTTTTTTTCTCTCTCTTATCCCCCTACCATCTAACATGACATATATTAATCAGAGTTAACTTTAAAGCATGATATTGTCACAGAGTATCAAGAAGAGTAAATAGTACCCAAGGATTTTGTTTCCTTTTCTAGGTAAAGGATTAGCATGTTGTTAGTTGTACAGAGGATTGTTGTATCACATTAGGCAGAAGTATGACTGTCAGTTTTTATTTGAAATTTAAGTATGGTTTAAAGAAATGTGTATTAGTGCCAGGTTGACAAAGCAAGCATAAATTGTGATGATTAGTTTCACTTGTTAATGTAACTAATCTATAGTTCCCAGTAATTCAGTCAAATACCAAGTATTGCTGTGAAGGTGTGTCATAAATACGGTTATTATCTGCAATCAACTGACTTTAAACAAAGAAGATTATCTTTGATAATCGGGGTGGGCCTCAAATCCCGTCAGGGAAAAGGCCCTAAGAACAAACCTGAGGAAATGTCTCTTCCTGACTCTCTCCGTGTCCTCTTTGTCACTCTGTCTCTGTCTCTGTTTCTGTCTCTCTCTCTTTGTCCTCAGTCTCTCCCCTACTGGTTCTGTTTTGCTTATAGAACCCCGATGGATATAGAAGTTATAGGAAGTAGAGCAATAAATTAAAAATACCTTTATGAATACCTTTTCATTTTTATTATTTCTTTTTTCGATTTCACTAATTTCTGCTTTAAAAAAACGTATATTTCTTTCCTTCTAGAGTCCTTGGTCTCATTCAAATTTTATTTTTTGCTTTGCAATTTCAATGTTTAACTCACTATGTCTCTTTCTTGTCTTTTTTTTAATATATGTATCAAAGGATGTACTTTTTTTTCTCTAAGAATCTCACAAGATTTTTGTTTTTTATGGTGCTCTCCTCTTCTTTCAATTTGAATATTATATAATTTTAAGTATTATTTAACTTATATTATTTTCTGTTGTTAGATATTGTCCAAATATATGTGTATGTTTTATTTCTTGGCTTGTTTTTCTTTTGCTTCTGTGGATTTTTTTAATTGTTTTCCAATGATACCTCATTTTCATCTAAGAAAGTAAAACTTTCCTGCTTTGGTGTAAGTTTTTCTTCATCTGATCATTTTTAAAAACATGATTTTTTTAAAAAATAATGTGTGTTGGAGTTATGAAATACCTTTCATAATTTTTCCTTGGGTTGTTCAAAAGAGGTAACTATTTTAGTAAGTTCTAAAGCAGTGGCTTTAGAATTCAACTATTACAGATCCTGAAGCAGTAGAGCGAGGTTCTTGTCTCACAGAGTGCAAGAATACAAAGGAGAGTGAGCAAGGCGATAGAAGTTTATTTTTTTTATTTATTTATTTATTTTTTTAAAGATTTTATTGATTTATTTGACAGGGAGAGACACAGCGAAAGAGGGAACACAAGCAGGGGGAGCGGGAGAGGGAGAAGCAGGCTTCCCGCAGAGCAGGGAGCCCCATGCGGGGCTCGATCCCAGGACCCTGGGATCATGACCTGAGCCGAAGGCAGACGCTTAACGACTGAGCCACTCAGGTGCCCCAAGGCGATAGAAGTTTATTAAGTGAAGATACAGAAGAAGCTCTCAAGAGTTTGAGAGGAGTCCCAACAGGGTTGCCACTGAGAGCCTTTAGGGATGGTCTTTTATAGAAAGCTAACCAGGGTACTTAAATCCTTTTAACATCTCTATTGATATCACATAGAGCAAGAACTAGTGATAACACCTTCAATGGCTTTCTTCCTTTTTAGGGTCTGGTTATTCTTTGTGGGTCACAGGTGATTATCATAAAAAAGATGATAGGACAGGGGGGTCTGGTTTGTTCCCTTATCTCTGGTTTCCCCACACTTCCACATTTTTGGGATTTCTGTGAGCCTGATCACATAGCCCCCTATCTATCTCTCCCTACTTAGCCCTGCCTGTCCATTACTTAATACTATGTTTACCAGCTCTTTTATTTTAGACAAATTGCTAAATATCTCTGTTCAATACTTATGTCATCCTTAAAATGAGGATAAAAATATTTCCTTATCCAAAGAGAATTCAATTAGATAAAGAATGTAAAGGGATATTACAGTCATTACATAATAAGAACTCAAAATATGTTAGCTGTCATTATTATTAATTCTTAATCAGTTTATTAAAGAGTTTTGATAAATATTTCCAAACATGATTATAGCATTGTTAATCTAATTCAAATCAATTTTGTCTGGTGTGTAATATTTTATTGCTTTTATATATTTGTTAGAATACTCCCTAAACTTTATATTGTCCAGTATCATTGCTACATCACCTTTTATTTTTGTTCTCTTTACCAGTTAAGTCTTTTTCTATTCCTTGAGTTTCAAACTCTATTATATCATATTTCAGGGATATATTTTGAAACATGCATAAATTTAAACTTTCTCTACCCATTTTTGTGAAATTAAATCTTTTTGTTTTGGATTATATTTACTGAATACTTACATATATTGCTTCTATTTCATTTAATATTCTTTTTAGAATGCATTTCCAATATTCCAATATAGTTTTCCTTACCTGCTTAATGTGTCTTTTCTTCACTCTTTTTATTCCTCTGCTAATTAAGTAATTATTCATAATGTTTTAAT
Source organism: Leptonychotes weddellii (assembly GCF_054177405.1). Classification (NCBI taxonomy): domain Eukaryota; kingdom Metazoa; phylum Chordata; class Mammalia; order Carnivora; family Phocidae; genus Leptonychotes; species Leptonychotes weddellii. Next base: position 141,777,911 of record NC_138371.1, on the reverse strand, counting down.
ATTTCTAGGCTGCTTCTATTTTTTATTATACATATTTCACATGTTATCAAATTCTAAGTTTATTAGTTACCTTCTGAATTTAACTACAAATTAAGAATGTTTTAACTTTAGTTTGGACCTTCTTCTCTTCTATTCACATATTAAAATCTAGACTTTTAGTTAAATCTTATTTTCTACCCATTCAATTTTTTATGTTAATTATCATTTTATTTGTCTACATAAATTTGTCAATTACTGTGCTCCTCCTTGCATCTTTCATGTATCCTCTTTCTTCTTTCTAGGTTTAATTTTCTCCTTCCTGGATTTCCTATTATAGTTAATCAAAAGCATCTTTAATAAGATCAGCAGGGTAAAATATTCTAGATTGACCAGTATTTCTCCCTATGCTTTGATTACCGTCATCTCTTGCTACTAACTGGAAATTTCTTATCAGCCTATTTCCTATTATTCCATGGAAAAATCTGCTTTATGACTTTTCTCTATGGATAGATATAATTTTATTTTTTTGTTCTTAATATTCAGCATTTTAACTATCCCTTTTTGGTCTTGTTTGTGATTATTTATCAGTCTGAATGTCTTTTCAATTCTAGAATATTCTCCATCATTATCTTTTAAAATAATAAATCTTTCATATTTCTCATTTCTTTCCTTCACGGGCCTCAGGTGCCTTAACAAATGCTTTTGTTTCCTGTCTCTATATCTAATTGACAGTGTTCTTCCATAATTATTCCCCTTGATTATTGGCTTATGGCTGTTTCTTCAAGAGCATGTTGCCTTTGCTATTAGTAATTTTTGAGTTTATAGGTCCTGGAATAGCTGCCTTTGCTAGCTAATGAGTGCATTTTTTATCCTTCTCTCATCAATGAAAGAACATTAATGAAGCTATAGAGGCCAGCTAAGATAATAGCTATTTCAACTCTTCTTCACTGATAGCTTTAAATTTCTTTTGCAATTCATTTCCTAGGGAATTCACCTTTCTTTCTTTTGGTCTTGAATATAGAATATATATAAAATATATATTATATATACTTTCCTTGTTCATTACTGAATTTATACTAAGGCATTTTGAAGGAGCTATGTGTGTATAGGTAAATTACAATAAATATTCAAAATTTCTATATTTTTGTAGACTAAATATCAGTATTTCAGGTCAAAACAAGTATTCTCTTAATTGCTTTAATATGAGTCTTGAGACAAATTTTAGAGAGACTAAAATTAAGATATATATTACTTATAACTATAAAACCTACAGGGAATTTTCCTAATCATAAAAGCTGGCTATCGGTGTTTGGGAAAAAATGCTAAAAACTCAAATATACATGTTTTTTATATTAAATCTAAATTGGGATTCCATAGAGTCTTATATCAAGATTTTAGATTGGAATTTTTTTCAATGACAATAGAACAGAAATTTCCAATGTCTTATTCTCCTAATCAATAAGTACTTGATTTATTTAATAACATGCAAGGTATAAAATTTAATGAAGTGGTTGGAGTATAGCTGGAGTTAATGATTAATGTATCATAAAAATAAGTATCTATAGGAACACTGATACCCAACTATTCATGATCCTTCCATATTCTGTTGTACTTACTAACTCCCTAAATAATTTTTCATTGAAGAAAAGATGAATAAAGAAAATAACAACACAGAGGTCTGCCTATGGGAAGAAGGAGAGAAGGGGGGAGGAATGAGGTTAAAGAGACTGAAGAAATTCTTTGACTTATTACCCAAATTTAAGAGTTGTCTATGGAAATTTCAGAAACTTTACTAATTGAAATTGCTTATATTTCTCACTTCCTTTTAGAGGTTCCAAATGTAACTTTTTAAATGTCTGACTGCAGTTTTGGACCCATCATGTAGGCAATAAAGGGCATTTTTTTTCCTAGTAATCACAGCTGCTAGCAGGAAAGGTGGCAGGCAGAACCAGCAGGGCAGTCAGCAGGAAAGCCATCTGCTTCACAGACGGCAATATGTAATTCTTTGGGATTGTTGATTAAACAAGTCGATCTAACTTTTTTTTCTTTTTGAGAAAGATCTTCTGAGATCATAAATTCAGTAAATAGGTCATTCATTATCCAGAAAAGGATCCCTTCATTTTAATTTCACATTTCCTCCCATGTTAAGTTACTCTCTATGGTAGCCTCTAACATTATTAGATTTACAGACTGTGCTGTCTTATTGTCATATGAACTATATAATCAATTATAGACAGTTCATGTCGTAGTTGCACTCATCTCACATAGAAAATTATGAGTTAGATGAAACTTGTTAGATGTTATTAAAACATATGTAATGATCATAACCTGGAGTTAGTTATCAATAGTATACATTATTTATATTGGTTTCCTTTCTGATTACATCATCACTTCATCAAGAAAATAAGTGGAAAAATAGTTAAATTTACAGTAGTCAGTTTGGGTGGAAAATAGACTAAAACCCTAACTAAAATATTTGTGAAGATTTTCCTGAAAATCCATTCTTCATAACCAATAAAAATGAAAAAATTTGGCCCCATAGCATCCACCCTATAAAAATGATTTAAACTTGATCATTTATAAAAACGGAGTAAAGAATGGCATGAGTAATTGAAACATAATTTCAAAACTGAACCTAGCCAAAGGATTCATTTTACTCTCCCAAATATATTTTACAAGAGCAATAAGCAAGTAACTGACTGGAATTTGATTAATATTTTCCACTCATTTTACTTCTCTTTATTTTGCCCAAAGCAGAGGTAATTAATTAAGATAAAATAATATGAGATCAGAAGCAATTAAATTGGTATAAATTTTCCTTAATTAAGTCTCTCAACTTGGCAGTTTATCACTTTGGCACTTTTTTCCAGATATAGCTGAACAAATTATCAGATATCTTAAGGAAAGTGGTATATCTAATATATTTGTGTATATATACTGTAGCAATGCACCTTTTGTTAGTACAGAATAACTTTATTTCTTATTAAAATTGTTACTAAGTTAACTAATTATAAAAGAATACAAGCAAAAATAGAAACTTATTTTTCAAAAAGAAAACAAATGTGAATTCCGTTTTGCCTGGAGTGTTGAAGCCCCCAATGTTTGTGATTATTTGCATCCTCATCCAAACAGATGGCATGCTTAAATTCTCCAAGCGCTATCACCTCTTTGCCTTTCCCAGTTCTCTGTCAAAGCAAATAGTAACTCCTGTTAGGGAAAAAAAAAAAAGCATAATGAAGAGTACAAAGTAAATGATAATCTTAACATGTTTGTGTCAGAAACATTCATTAGCAAATTAAACTATTAATATATTAACTATTTTACCAAATTAACAAATTTAACAAATTAAGCTATCAAACTATATAAACTAATAATATAAAAATAATAGGATAGCTGAACTTGGCTTCAGCTTAATAGTTTTTTTGTCGCTCATCTCATTTTAGAAAATACTGGTTGGAAATATTTTATTATAATAGCTTAAACTGAATTGGGTCTTGGATCATTGAGAATTGGATCAAGGCAGGTGAAGATCTACTACAATGTCAGTTTATATACACAAGAGTCTCTCTTGTGCTCTCTCCTGCTTCCTCCTCCCCTCTCTTGATCACTTCTTTCCTTTCTCTGTATCTATTTCTCTGTGTGTGTGTGTGTCTCTGTCTCTCTCTCACACACGCGCACACACACACATAATTGCTTAAAGTTGTGGGAAATGTTATAGACATCCTAGATTTTATGCTTAAACATTGATTTTAGAGTTAGAATGTAGGTTAAAGGTTATTGTTTTAAATATTGTGTTTTTTTTTTAAACCACCTTCCCCTCATCACATCACATCCTACCCCCAGATCTGTATCTCTGTATCATCATGTGGTTTTGTCCTTTTCATCATTCAAGTTTCAAATGAAACATGATCTCCCCAGAGTCCATTTGTCTAAGTTACCATAGCAGAGTAGCCTAGTTCTGTCACCCCATACTCCCTACTCCATTTTCCTTTTTACTTGGTTCATGGCTTTTATTGTCATTTGAGATTGTCTTTCTTGCTTATTGGATTACTTATTTGTTTTCTTTCTACCCTTACCAGATTATAATTACAAAAGAGAATGAACAATGTCTGTTTTGTTAATTGCTACCTCAATAACATCTCCAACAATGCCAAACTCAAGGGAGTGTTCAGTAAATTCCGGCTGGAAAAAAAAAATGAAAAAGTGAATGAATACTATTTCTCTAAAAACATCAATGAAAGTTATTAGTTATGTAGATTAAGTCATTTTTTCATGAATAACCCTTTTCTTTAAAAAAAAGATTTCTTTAATAAATGAATATATCCTATCTTATTCATATGCATATATGAGCACAGTCTTTTCTCAACTAAGAGTCAGATGAATTTTTTAATCAACATTAACAATATAATTTCAGTATTTCAGATGACTGTTTACTATAATGGGGTGGTGACCCTCTTAAAATCATTGTCCATTGGTGAGCAGGAAACCAACATTACAATGAAACTGAAATAATCGAATTTATAAATGAAAAACTAAATTAAATATATAACCTCGGGGTGCCTGGGTGGCTCAGTCGGTTAAGCGTCTGCCTTCGGCTCAGGTCATAATCCCAGGGTCCTGGGATCAAGCCCCACATCGGGCTCCTGGCTCAGCAAGGAGCCTGCTTCTCCCTCTCCCTCTGCCTCTCTCCCTGCTCACGCTCTCTCTCTGTCTCTGTATCTCCGTGTCTCAAATGAATAAATAAAATCTTTAAAAATAAATAAATAAATAAATAAATAAATAAATAAATATATAACCTCTATGGCTGTATAAGAATTGCTTTGTGCTCTTTTGGAACTTGGTAACTATTTTTTTTTCATTAATTATAGGGAACTATGATAAATTTTTTTTTACTTGCTTTAATATAATTAGGACAGATATATCTTTGCCTTCCAATTTTCTTGCTTAATACAAGTATGGGAATTAGTAACACCTCAAGAACTGTATGTTAGGAGGAAAATATACTTATGCATTATTACTCTGCACTAAAAGTTCTTAGGCTCAGGATACAACAAATGTCAAATAAAGCCCATAAAATAAATTAATGAAGCTGGAAATGAATATCAGCAAAAACATTTTCAGTTTTACAGTTATACATGGGAAACTATATTTCATTATTTATATCTCAAAACTTCCACAGAAAAGTTCCTATTAGTAGGCTTTAGTCTTCAAAGTGTTTTCTCATATGATATTTATATGTTCGCTTGTTTGCTTAATATGCACTTACTGTGGATTTTTTGTAATACATTTCAACATACATTAAATTATTCAAAAAGTACTGTTGTATAATTTAGAGGGTCTAAATGATTTAATCTTTTTAAAAAAATCACAAAAATATTTCTGTGTGACACATATTTTTCCTTCAGTAGTCAGCATCTTAAATGTTAAGTCAGGAGATTATAAATAATGTTTTATATACTGCTTATGTACAGCATTGGTTTTTGCCATCAAAAAGGAGTATACAGCAAAATTAGCTTGAAGTAAAAACAAGATATTTGATTTTGCCTGAGTTTGTTTAAAATATTTGGATTTATCTTAGTCCTTGAAGTTACAATCTGGCACATTTTGGAGATTGAAAATTAAAACTGCTTGCCGGATGCCATTAATTCAAGCATAGCATGTTACCATCTACTAATCTCCTTTTTTGAACTAACAAATAGGAATCAATTCACTAAAGCCTATTTTCATAAATGTTAAGACTATTTTTGCTTAGAATCTTTAAAACCATTTGGGCATCTGATTCTAAGTGAAATGTGAATTATGTAATTTATCTAAGAAGTGTATTTGTGAGATACCCATATGACAAGGCAAAAACTGAAAAAGAAACCAATTATTATTCTCTCTCTACTACCACCACTACTGCTACTATTATTCATAATCCCAATGTCTAACAATCACACTTACTAACATCTGGGAATTGTTCTGCCTTCTTTAAACCTAAAAGCTAACTTTCATTTCTCTCTTTTATGATGAGAAAACCTGGTTCAAAGAAAGGAAGTATCCAGTCAAGGTCATAAACTTAAAAAAGCTGGAAATCCAGCCTAGGAATTTTAGTATAACAAATTTATCTCAGCCTCCAGAACTAAACATTTTTATTAATATGAATATATTGATATGTTTCTCAGAATATATTTATTTTATTATATTTTTGCCTTTATCTACATATTTTTGCTTGAAAATTTGGGGGAACTTATAGGTTCCAACTCTTAGGATAGAAGCCTTCCAGGATCCCTTCACACCTAAGCATCAAGAGTCTGCAGACCCAGCTGCTCTGGGATTAAGCAAATGTTTGCTTAATGCAGACTGCCTATCAATTAAGAGAAACCACACTGCAGTAAGCTACCCTGTCTTATTTTTTAGAATATGTTCAGGTTCCTTATTTTATGTATAAGAACTTTGGGTATTTTTCTGGATGAGAGGAAGGGATCTAAGCTTAAAATGGTAACAAATACACCTTTCTGCATTTATTAGGTATATGGTCATAAATCACCACAGGAAGGCACAGCATCTCCGTTAAAAATTGGCTGCAAATTTGTACTGACAAGCTTATTTATTCTGCTTCTCTTCATTATGTTTCTTCTGTTCTTCCAGTCTTCCCATCATTTATTGTAGATGATTATGTGATGCGGAAAGGGAGAGGAAATTGGGAAAAATATAAAATGTTATTTTGGAGGATGGGGCTTTTATTAATGACTTAAGCCATAAAAATGGATACAACAAAACAATATTCTTTAAGGTTTATTTATTGTATGGGGACAAAATATCAGATGGGTTATAGTGTTCTTTTTAAGTTGTGTATCACCAATTTAAAAGGTAACAGAATATTGTCAAATTTCGTAGGTGTACAATTGATTGTCTTAAAGTATAAGTTGTTTTTTTTTTTTAAGATTTTATTTATTCATTCGAGACACAGGGATACAGAGAGAGAGAGAGAGCACGAGCAGGGGGAGAGGCACAGGGAGAAACAGGCTCCCCGTTGAGCCAGGAGCGGGACGTGGGGCTTGATCCCAGGACCCCGGGACTGCAACCCGAGCCAAAGGCAGATGCTTAACCATCTGAGCCATCCAGGTGCCCCTAAAGTATAAGTTTTATCCAGATGAATTCATAAGAAAGAGAAACATGAAATTCTATTTTTCAGTTCAGTATTATCTAACATTACATGGATACAATGTGTTAATTAGGATTGTGGTATCTGTTATAATAAATTAGCATAGGCATTTCTGTGGCTTAATACAAATAGTTTATTTCCAAAATTTGTAATAGTCCAGTGTTGGTTTTTCTACTCAAGGGCTGAGAGAGTTTGGTCTAGGAATTCAATAATGTGCCAGAGTCACCCTGGGAAGGGTCATGTAACCATCAGAAGGTAAAAGATCATAGAAGAGAGATTGCAAGTGGTATATCCCTGACGCCAGATGGAAGTGACACGCTGCACTTCTTAGATGCCCTGAGCTGGGATGCCGTCACAGGGCCAAAAATAAACACTAGCTTGAAGAAGGACAGTTTTGAATCTAGATGGAAGAAATCCATATCTTTTGCTAGGCAGCAGGATTCTGTTCCTAAATCTCTAATTATATATATTTTATTTGTTTTTATCTGTATATAGTGAATTTGAAAGAAGGCTATGATTCAACCTGTTTTTCTGCTAAAGATGAGAGTAATCAATATAATATTGCCTTCTTCTGAGCATAAGAGTACTAGAAAATATACATTTAATTTATTGTAAACATATCAGCACAAAATTATATTATTCTAGAAATTAGTTCTATTTCTCAGTGATTGTTAGATTTACTTATATTGATTGTTTTATCTTGTCTTCATTTATTTTATGAGATGTGATTTGAGAAGAATTGCTTCTGAATCAATAAATTATACAACTTTTAACTAAATTTGGGTGTCATTTTGAGTACAGTTATTCCTCAAAGCCTACTTTAAATGTTATAAGTAATAAAGAGAAAAATAGAACCAAGAGCATTTTGAATAAAAGGTGACAAAGTCTAAGATGAATAAAAGATAAAGGGAGATTTGATATTCAAGGATCCCAGAGAAGAATTTGGTTAACAGGATAATGAGTAACGAAGCTTCCCGTCACTCTATTAAAACAGGTGAACCCTTTCTTTTTTTTTTTTTTAAATGTTTTATTTATTTATTCATGAAAGTCAGAGAGAGAGAGAGAGAGAGAGAGGCAGAGGCAGAGGGAGAAGCAGGCTCCCCGCGGAGCAGGGAGCCCGATGCGGGACTCGATCCCAGGACCCTGGGATCATGACCCGAGCCGAAGGCAGATGCCTAACCATCTGAGCCACCCAGGCGCCCCCAGGTGAACTCTTTCTTGAAGCTGTAGCAGAAATAAGGGTTTGAATAATCCTCATTCATGAGCCAGAGCAGGAAAATAAAGAATCAAAGAGAAAAAATACTTTTTCTAAGCCCCTAAATGAATTTCCCAAGAGATTTCAACTTTTCTTAGGAGCAGAATTAGAATAGAAAATAAAAGATTTTGCAGATTGTTGTCTGGAAAGTGGACCAAGTTAAAATTTTATAAGATCAAGAAAAGTTCTTCCCCCAAAGGGGTTATAAATGAGCTGGTTATCAGAACAGTGCCATTACCCACTTTTAAAAAAAGTATTATTAACTGTGTCAAGCTGTTATATATCTAATTTTACTCATTTCTTAAGCTATTTGCATTAATGTACTCCTTAATTAGTTTAGCATATATGTAGACCATCAATTTTAAGTAAAACAAAAGTTAAACAAAAGATATATTAATTCTCATGTTTAATAATAAAATATATATTATAATTTAAAATAAGTAATAATAGTAAATTATTGAGCAAGGGACACCCATTACTATCTCCAAGGGAGGAGTCCTATTGTGTAGACAGACGGTAGCAAAGAACATTATAGTGCTTGCCACAAGGGACAGCAGTCTCAGAATGTTAACACACTGAGTAGACTACAGGTACTGGGGTGGCCAAGACACAACTTACACAGACGCTGGATGGAACCAGGCTTTACTCACAGAGATAAAAGACAGAGTAAGATCAGGTTCAATAGTGAGTGTGGGTCCCCCGTGACAAGGGTCTGCCTTGCAGCAGCCACAGGGAGAAAGGTTTGCAGGAACCCTGTGCTGCAGGCAGAGGACCCTCTTCCTGCCCCCCTGGGAAGAGAGATAGCGGTGGAGTTGGCCAGGTGCTAGATGAGGAGCACACTTAAGCAGATAAAGAAGCACACACTGAAGATAGAATAGGGGAAGATATTGCCAAATAAGGTAATATGCTTAGTGCAGGCTCTGTGGGCTCCTTCTCTCCATGGAAGGAAATGTTCCAGGCCCAAAACATTCTTTTGCCACCAACTTGCAAGGGTCAACAGGTTGCACATGACTGCCTTTCCCGACAATCCACTCCTTTGCCCTGGCTGTGCCCCTGAGAACAGCAGACGAAACACATCAAACTTGGCAAGGATGATACTTTCTGCAATAACATTGATCCATAAGGTGGGGGGGGGGGAGTTTAAATTTAAAGTCTTTTACATTCATCCAGTTGGTTTATTTTCTTGCACTTTATCTCTATTAAATTAGGAAATATTAATTTAAGCTCTTAAATCTGGCAATACTTATTTGGTAGCTGGCTCAAATAATGCTCCGAATTACCGCCTCTCAAACACCCCTCCAAAGGCTTGCAGCCTACTTTTTCTCACATCTGGGGATTAAACTTCTGGCCAAGTTCAAGTCAGGGATTGCTATTAGTGGAGATGTTGCTCCTGGCAAATTGGATTTCAGTTCATCATCATAATTAACACCCAGGAACGTAGGGTTTTTTCAGGTTACTTGCAACACGATACAAAAGCAGGCATGTAGGCAGACTTCCCCCCAAAGGCAAGAAGTTCCAGGGAGGTTTATAGAAACACCTTGAAAATCCAAAACAAAGCTTCTTAAAGGACTTGACAGGTTTGTCACCCCTACCAGGTGGTAGTGGATCCCTGTGTTGGGGACTTGCGTGCCAGGAAAACTTGGTACTCTAGCAGAATTCTATATTTCATGTTTTGAATGGCCTTTTTCACAGTTAATTTCTTGTATCATTTACTTAAAGAAGTATGTACCTTTTGCATGTGTAAATTTCAGTGTCTGAAAGTAAACTGTGAAAAGAAGTTGGGTATGGCTAGATTATTTGGAGGTGATCTGTGGAAACAGAAGGAATGGGAATAAAGTGCGTGAGACAATGAATATGGAAGAGCCATGGAAAGATTTTTGGCTTCTCAAGTTACTGCTGTAGGCTACTGGGACTCCACTCACCTCTGAGCCTAGAGCAGATTGTCTGAAGGACAAGAGACTCTGTCATTTGTCTTCCCAGCACTTGGGCATCAAACTCCCATTCCCCATTGCTTGAAGGTTGTTGCTGGGTGTTAATTGCCCTGCACATCAGAGACAAGCCCTAAGGAAGAAGAGTAGAAAGATTAGTCAGGAAGGATATCTGAGATTAGATTCTGTTTCTGTACACAAAATAGTACATCAAAGTTATTGTTGATGTCAGAGATGAGCTGGGAGGAGATGGCATGGGGAACAAAAACATGACTGCTCCACTAAATACCTTTCTGTTAATTGCTGTCATCCTTTTGCAACTCTGTCTATACCATGCATACTGAGAAGTATGGAAGTCTGTTTTTAATCATTAGTACTGTTTTTACTTTTAAGACCAGTTATGTTTTAGCTCTTGCCAATAGCTTATACAATGAACTCTCCCATGTCCTATCTAACGTCTATTGAAGTCCAGAATACTATTTCCCATTCACTGATGAATTTAGCATCTACCTCATTGTCCTCTTTGTCTCTTTCTATCACTATTATTGCTCTCATAATAGTTTTATCTCTTCCCACAGATATCCCTTTCCATGGTATACACTGCTTCTCATTAAAAAACTACCAATTCCAATCTATCAATTTCAGAAATCCCTCACTCTGGGGCACCATTTACATCACCATTTACACTGCTCTGATTCTGTCCATTTCTGTAATTCTTTGAGATATTGATCATCCATTCCATTAACTGCGTTGTCATTTCTTGGTCCATCATCCCTTCATACGCTCAATTTAAATTTTGTGGGGTTTTTTGTTTTTTGTTTTTTTTTACTTTTTGACATTCTTAACCCTCAAATTTTTTATTGTCTATTCTTATAATAGCTCATTTGATCTCACTTTTAAATATTCCTATATGCTATATCCACTTCTTTTTTTATTATACTTACCTAGTGATAACAAATCCAAGTTAAGCCCCATATATCCTCATCCTGTCTGCCTGAACTGAAAGAATTAGATGTTGAAGCCATGGATAACAGAGTAGTACTTGGATGGGAGCCCTGATATTTCTTATTTTATAATCAGGATGCTGAACCTTAACATAAATTTTTCATTTTAATTTAGTTTTCCCATTTTTCCTTGTTGACCATTTTATCTTTCTCTTTTTTTCTGAAAACTTCTAATGGACTTTTGTCCTCGCATAATGCCAGCTGATGTCCTTACCTTTTAGAGAAAATATAGAATAAATTAAATGGATACTCACTCAGCTTCTGAGGACCAATGTATAAAATGCTCTATGTCTGTACTCCTATTTTCTAGTTTCTTTCATAAAAGTGGGTGATATATCCCTGCTCCTTTTAAATGAAAATCAGTTGATTAGTGCCTGGATTCCAACTGTTCTTGCTTTATTTTTCTTGCATTATCAGTTCCTCTCTCCCACATGGATCATTTTCAGCAACCTTGAACATGCTCTAGTATGTCCCATCTTGAAGGAAATAAAAAGAATTAAGTCTAAGAGTTATCCCTGATCCTACATCAATTTCTAGCTATTGTTCTTTCTGTGCCATTGTTGACAGAAATATCCTTTGGAAAAGTTTTCTTTAATTATTGAGTTCTTTATTTAACTTTTACTGATTTTTAACATTAAACAAGTAGGCTTTTCTCCTCCAATGAAGCAGCTTCTTTCAAGGTCAACAAAAATTAGAATGCTATAGGTCCATTGACTGGAAGATTTATAATTAATTAGTCAAATAACTGTGAAATAGGATTTAAAGATAAATCTACATTTTTGATTCTTACTAGCAATACTGCTAGAATAAATGGTTATTTTAAGGAACAAAAATTATATAAAAAATAAAATTCAAATTTATATAAGTGTGTATTCATAAAATATGAAATCAAAGTACATTTTGATAAAAAAACGATATTGCATCATTCCACTGACTCTTCATATAGTTATGGGAAATTCATATTATTAAAATTTCTGCTTTGATTATTAATAGGACACCAGAATGTAATTGATGAAAAATACAATTTTAACTATTAACTCAAACTTGAAATGATAGTCATTTTCTTATTTGTTTTGTTTTGTTTTGTTTTTTAGTACCTATATATTCCCCAAATACTAAATACACTCCTTGGTTATTTTGAAAATCTATCATAAATTTATCAAAGAAGAACATATTTCCTTCCATATCTTCTAAAGTGAAATATTAATAGTATATTTATATTATATAAGATATTAATTTGAGTTCTTTTAATAGTTGGAAAAGCATTCAAGTTTTTCTTGTCCAGATAAATTTAGGTGAGATTGTATATTGCAAAGTGATTGGTTGTACTATATGCACATACAGTAAACTTTCTTAAAATAAGATAGAATACCTTTTTCAAAAAGTGTTATGCAAGAAACTTAGAAACACGGTATTAACACTATGATGCCATATATAATTTTCTTAACAAGAGATTTAAATGTGAACCTTTTAAAAAGACATATGATAAAAGATTTCACAGAGATAAAATATTACTGCATAGAATTTCTTCATGTTCTTAAAAATTATTGGACATTCATAATACAGTAAGTTGACTAATGTATACCTGTCTTTGGAGCATCAAATATAAATTTACTTAATTGCCTCAAATATACATCATTATCAAATGGAATAGAAATCATAAAGATATAAAGAAGGTTATATAGCTTTATAACCTGAATAAAACTGTTCAACATTTCATTGCAGAAAATTAAGTGTGGGATGGTAAAGGGACATTCTTTAGAGCAGTTTGTAAAATCCTATATTTTAAAATTATTTTCACAGAAGGCACTGATATTTTGAGTTTCATATATTGATAATACTGACATATACAACATTTTTATCCCTTTTGGTTTAGAGTGTTAGAATAACATGAATTTCAAATAATCTTTGACATAAGTTTACGATGTTAAATGATCTAGCTGCCATCAGAATGAGAAAAGAAGCAAACATGTGAACATGCTGATAGCGACTTTTCTGCGTCTGATCCTTTATGGATGAGCCAGTTCTTTTCCAGACTGATTACTCTGTCATTCACTGGAGCCTATCTTGTCTGGGGCTGTCATGCTTGGTCTTTGACATTAACAATAAGATTAGGGCCAGCACTGACTGTCACAACAGCAGCGGAGCCTGGAAAGATAGTAGGCAGCTTGCTCTGACACAATTACATTTAAAAGGAGACCAGCAAATCCGTACTTCCAATCATTCTCCAGCTATACCCAGGGAGAAAAGATTGCTGGATTTTTATACACTTTAACTTCAGAGGGTAAAAGACATAAACAATGTAGCCTGACAATTATTTGATCATTTATTGATACAGTTAATGCATCTTTGTTCTGGTGATGAAAATCTCTGTAGAAAATGTTACATTGTCTATAATAACTAAAGAATAATCTGAATGAGCTTCAGTCTTCCCTTTGTGCTTGGCAATACATAATTTTTGAGCATGAAAGGGTATGTTTCCTTTCTCATTCTCTTATTTATTTGACTAGTGTCTACATCAGATAAGTTACCATTTTTAGAAAATCAACAATATGAAAAGCCATCTGCTTTTAAGAAAATGTATTTTTCTTCATATTTTATCTCAAAATCTATATAAAATTGGGGGCAATTTTTATACTTTATATTCATATTCTTTACATTAATAAAATATACTTCCTTCCTAGTATGTATATTAACTTGAAAGAATTGTGTTACTTAAGGTTGAGATTTTCTGATAAACAATAATGAATTATAGGAGACATGGCATGAAGGTAGTGAGAGATCTTTTAAGAAAAGTTGAGATCTTTGAAGAAAGAAACGGTATTACAAAAAAATAATATTAGCTCCCTATTTTCTAATAAATTACCACACACTTATAGGTTTAAACCAGCACATTTATTATCTCTCAATATGTTTGGGTCAGGAGTTCAGGCACAGCTTACCTGGGTCCTCTCCTCAAGGTCTCACAAGGCTTCATTCAAGAGGTCAGCTGGTCTGTGTTCCTGTCTGGGGGCTTGACTGGCAAGAATCTGCTTCCAATACCATTTAAGTAGCTGGGAGAATTTGTCCTCTTGCAGCCATAGGGAGATTTCCCTGCTGGCTATAGGCCTGGAGTCACCTCCTAGTGGCCACCCAAGATTCCTTGTCATACGGTATTCTCACAGGCCCTTTGAAAATATGGCAGCATACTCTTTCCAAGTCAGCAAGGGAGACTCACTCCAGTCTCCAAATATTGAGCCTTACATAAAGGAACCTCATCAAGGGAGTAACATCCATATTCTAGTCATTAGAAGCAATTCACAGGTTCCACCCTAACTCGAGGGTATGTTCTATTGAGAATCACCTTAAGTATATACTGAACAGTAATTATGAAGAAGTTTCGTTTCCTTGAAAGTGATTATAATTTTAACATAGTAAGAAAGATTAACAGAGAGATATGACAGTTCACTTGTACTCAGGATATGAATAAGATTTTAGAACAGAAGAATGTCTAGTTCAGGGAATTACAGAGCATGAAATTCAGCCATACTTTATAGTTGGAAGTTTGTGTGTTCAAGAAAAGAGTATTTTAAACATACAGCATGAAATCTTTAAGGAGAAACTCCTTTATTCAATTTGCTCTTTCAGATTGGCTCCACCCCGCCCCCCTTCTCCACCATGTTCTGTGCCTGAGAAAGCTAAGCTTGATTAACTGTGTCAATGGATTCATTTGCTGTCTGGCTTCCACTTGCGTTTGTCAAGGAATGCACATGAAATAGATCAAAGTGAAGAAAGTGAAATAGAAATAATAATTTACTGTTTTAAATCCCCAAACTCCTCATTGTCATCTGCTTCACAATGACCTGTTTCACAATGAACACTCCCTCTCTCTGCCTCTACAGGCCAAGGGTTAGTTTCCTGTGGTTGTTAACTGTGCCCTAAGCCCTGATTAATTTCCCACCTCTTTATAAATAGTCCTGACAGGAAACAAGATCTTTGGATCAGGCTGTCTGTTACTCACAGAGCATCTTGGATTCAGTTCTCTATTCTCCAATTTTCCATGGGATGACATGATAAAAGCCAAACATTTGCATGTTCATGCAGTGGGGTGGCACCACAGGAGAGGAGCCCTGAAATTACAAAACCCAGTTTATGTATGGTGGTTGGCATATCAGCCCAATCTCCCTTCAGGAGAGAAACTTTTGCTCTGGAATAAAACGTCTTCTGGGAGGAGAGGTGTCGGTGAAGGGGTAAATTTCCCTAAAACGTAAGTAAATGGTTCTGAGGGAGATATGTATATAAATATCTATAGAACACTACATAACTGTAGAGGCTGCTTTTAGGCAACCAACTTGAACAATGGCAATCCAAGTAAGGTAGAAGGGCTGGCACTGACTCCCAATCCCATGGGATGAATACAAACAGGCCCATTAGGTGACCCACCATAAAATATCCATAAACCCTAGCTGACCAGTGGGTCACTACTTACACCCAGACACAGGTACCAAAAAAAGAAAATTCTGTACGTTGTTTCCAAACCTCCTGACCTTCCCCCTTTAACTATAGCCCCCACTACCCTCTCATGGCAGACAGTCTCTCCCTCACTCTCCTGCCCACCACTCCCTTTGCAGTACATTCAATAAACTTCTATCTCCTTTGTTCTGCCTTGGGTGAATTCTTTCACTACCTTTGCTGCCAGCCTCCACCAGACCAGGTCACCCCATATTTGGTGCCCACCCATCGGATGGGGGCCCCACATTTGGTGGCCCACACAGGGAGCCTTTCTACCTCCCCCCACAATAATATCCAATTTCTTTTTTTTTTTTTTTAAAGATTTTATTTATTTATTTGAGACAGAGAGAATGAGAGAGAGAGAGCACATGAGAGGGGGGAGGGTCAGAGGCAGAAGCAGGCTCCCTGCCGAGCAGGGAGCCCGATGCGGGACTCGATCCAGGGACTCCAGGATCATGACCTGAGCCCAAGGCAGTCGCTTAACCAACTGAGCCACCCAGGCGCCCAATAATATCCAATTTCTAAGGCATATTTGCTATTTAATCATCCTTTAACAATGTTTTTTAGTGCTCTTACAAAAGAGTGGTTCTGGAGATTTGTCTTCTGACCCTCTTTATTCAATTTCTAGCATTTACCCAATTTCTATTTCCTACTGGGACCTTGTCTGATACAGCTAATATGTGGTGGAACTGAGACTTTAACCATACAACCTAGCTCCAAAGACTGAGTTATTAATGACTATAGTATATATCCTGAATCCATGAGTATTATTCTGTTGCCTGCAACAAAGGAACTATTCACTTAAAATTTTTCTATCTGCTACACTAGGAAGACTCTGTAATTGAATTTATATTTTCAATATCTTCACAACAAAATAGTCTGGAAAATATCAGCATAATAAAAGATATAAATAAATTAGAAACAATAGTATAGTGCTTCCTTTAAAGTGATTATTCAGTGAACTCAGCATTCCTTTGTGATTCCAAAAAATTGCATGCAAACCCGGCACGAAGACATCTTCTTATTCTCTAATATACTGTTTGTCCCAGGTGATTTTTTTTTTCTGTTCACTGTCCCATGTCTTTGCCTAAACTATAAGAGGAACAGAAAAATTCTTTTCCAAATAAAAATGCCATGGAATTTATCTGTTTACAAGTATTAGATATGAAGGGATGAATTAATAGTAATAAAAATAACATCACCCATTTCTCTGTCCTTTGGAAAATCTTTGCTAGATTATTTATCCCATTTCTTCTTCTCAAGCACATGGAATGATATTTTTCACAGCCTCACTTGCCTTTACATTGGGGCCTTATAATTAAGTTCTGTCTAATGTAGTGTGGTTGTAATTGATGTGTGCCATCTCTAGACTTGGTCCATAAAAACACCTTGTTCTATCTTCAAGTGTTCTTCAGCAAGCTCTTTACTATGGCAGTGTCAAGAGTTGCATGAAGAGTGAGTCCCTAGGTCAACACTTGGAGGATATTTGCCAAACTGAATTTCTCAGGACATTGAATAATGATGTGAGTGAGGGAAAACAAATTTATATTGTTAAGCCACTGAGATTTGGAAGTTGCTTTTATAGCAAGAAATAAGTTACTCTAACTAAGCACCAAATTTCCCTCCTCACCCTCCATTTAATAAAACAAAAATACATTGGTAAAATTGTAAGTTAGTTGTAGATACTGACAAATTAGATCAGGTATTCTTTCAGTTTCAAAAGACCTCTGAATCTACATCATCATGATCATCATCATTAACTACTTGGCCTCCCAAATAGTCAAATACTTTACCTAAGAATATCATATGCGCTTTGAATCAAATGAAAGGACTGAAAAATCCATAGGTATTTCTTGTATAATTCTAGACAAGTTTATTGGGATATCTTTGAGATGAATCGCCCAAACTGAATCTAAATGATTCCACCTGAGCCACAGAGTTAACTAACCCTTTTCAAAATGGGCTACATTTAACTCTTCCTCTTCAATATATTCCTTACTCTTGACATTCCTTCACAAGTGCTTTAATATGATTTTTCTTTTTTCATAATGTTAAAATCAAACCATCAGAAATATATTAAAAATGAAAATTCCTTTTTTTCTTGTATAAGAAAAATAAAATTTCTAGTTATATATGAACCACTAAGCACTCTAAAAATTTCCCTGAAGTAGTTAAATATCTGTAATTCTCAAATATGTTAAATGATAAAATTCCAATCAGCAGCTGTTATCCATGAATAAAAGTATTACATACATTAAAGAACCTGTGGTGGGTTTTGGTTTTTGTGTTTAGTTATTTATTTTTGTTTTTTGTATAAAAGAGAATGACCTCTGGAAAAAGTAAAGTCCTAAGTACAGACAATTACAACAATTAATGAACTATATGTTCCAACTATAGGAGAAAGAAGTAGATGTGGGAATTTTAGCAGATATGCAAAGCATCATCAAAATTGAAATATTGAATGTTTATTGATGGAGATAAAATATGTTGACTGGATTAATGAACAAGGATTATACATAAACTAGTGGGGAAAAAAAATCAAAGAAATTTAAGTGGTTTTATAGGAAAACTATTCTACACCAAGATGCTTTATTAGACTATGGAAGGGTTTTCTGAAAAACATGCAACATCATTATTTAAATCCTGTGAAGATAGACAAGAAAAACCCTTCCAAAAATTCTTTAAATACAGCCCTATCCAATTGCTATTGACAACAGTATTATTCTGAGTAATGCTCTGACAGAAGACTCTGAATACACTTTTTCCCTTTCTTTAGAGCTATCATTGGCATTTTACCCACTTTGTAGACATAATTAATTATCCCGCCAAAATAAATGAGGTTAAGTGTGTTTTTGTTTTAAAGATTACTTTTAATCTCTTTCCCAGTGATTGTGGAAAGTTTGGGGGAAAGTTCTTAGGCAAATAAAATGCCGACCATTGAATTAACTAATATGCTTGATAAAATCTCTTTGCGATTTATATACAATTTTAAATTATGTATCTCTTTGTCTAGAGATTGTAAAGCTCCATTTGTCACTATATACTTGGAATATTTTTAGATATCATCTCTTATTATTTCTGGTGAGGTAAAGAACCTCTGAGCAGACATCTGAGTGAGAGTATCTGCCAAATAGATATCTGGGGTGAGAGCATTCCACAAGAAGTAATAGAGATTTGAGGTTTCAAAGTAATATTGAGGTAGGTGCCTTTCCAGGATTGTTCTTAGGAACTGGAGAACAAACAAACAAAACAGGGCAGTTAGGACAAAGTGAGTGGGTGAGTCAGAAGATAAGGTAAGATCAGCTCACGTATCAACTTCCAATTCATGGTAAGGATACTGGATTTTATTCTAAGATGGAAATGTTGGAAAGATTTGAGCAGAGATACACTTAAAAGATTACTCTGGTTTCTGTATGAAAAAGAGATACTGTAGAAAGAATAGTTGGAAGGTGAGTGAATGACATCATCCAGAGGAGAGATGATGGTTCTTGGGACTAAGTTGGTTGTGGTGAAGGTGGGATGAGAAATGTTCAGAATCTTAATATATATCAAAAGAAGAGGCCATACAGTTCCACAGTGGACTAAACATGGATGCGAGAGAAATTTAAAGAAGATAATAATTTTGTAGTTTGGGGCCTGAGACCTGGATGAATGGAATTAAAATTAACTGAGATGGAGAAACTGAAGTAAAGGTAGGTGAGGCAGAGCAAGTATGGAATACATAAAAAGTTGTCTCTGGACATGTTCATTTTATCAGACATACAAATGGAAATGTTTAGTTGGCAGTTTGATCTGGGATTTGGGAAAATGGTCATAGCTGGAGATATGAATTTGTAGTCATCACCATATAGATGCTTTTTAAAAAGTGCTTCATGTCAACTTGAAAATGGATTTAGATAGAATGGGGAAGAAGTCTGAGGACTAAACCCTTATTTTGAGATGGGAATATGAAAAGGAATATCCAGTGGTTTACGAGTAAACTCTAAGACAAGGCATTCTCTTCTGATTGCTTCTATTTCCTTAGTAAATTGAGAAATAAGAAAGCAGCTGAAAGGGTGTACCAGGGAAGGGGACTAAAGATTTAGTGAGGTGAAAAATGTATGAAATATTGAAGCATAGCAGACTGTGGTAACTAAGGAAATGTAAAATGATTGGCAGTCAGCACTGAGACCCCACTTGAGGGTTGTCAAATAAGTTTAAAATCAGTAGAGTTGTGTGTTTTTCACCAGGCTTGTCCAAATACTTGGAAACAGATAAAGAAAAGGTAGGAATTTGAATTTTAAACTTTGTTGGTGTTTTGCCCAAATTGTTTGACAGAGGGCAAGGGATATAAGATACTTGCTTAAATATTTAAATAAGTAATTAGAATAGTGGTTAGTGAGGGAAGAACATGAGAGAGGGGGAGAAGGGTGGGATGGAGGGTGGCAGGGCTGGGGAAGGACAGAGATAGTAAAGACAATGGACTTGAAGCCTTGGTAGAATTCAAAATATTTAAATTGGGATTCGATAGTGAGTGAGTTGGAAAGTTAAGATGTGGTATTCTGAATGTCAGATGCTTGACACTGAAATTTTAAAGAGATTGCAGGTATCAAAATCTTCTAGTGTTTAACCGTGTGAGTGGATCACTGAATGAATTGAAAGACAAGGCATTTAAAGCAGAAGACATCTCGGACATGAAAAATTAAGATATCAAATGGAAACATCTATAGAGAGTGGATATTTCAATAACAATGGCAGGATAAATGGTTGGGAAGGAAATGTGATCCACATCTTAAATTCTCCAATAAAGGCAGTGATAGAAACAATGGGGGCTGGGGGTAGAATAGTAGAAGTACCATGTACTTCAAAGTGAGTAGATGAAAAAGTTAGAAGCCAGGAGAAACGAACACTGAAATGTCAGTAAGGAGTAAGGAGGACTGTTATTCCATCCTCAGACTTTACCATGTGGGAAGTTATGGGAGAAAAGGAAAAACAACAGCAACAGAGACCACTTATGGAGGTTACACAGAACACACTAATGTTAAATGACAACCAGGTTTTTAGATTGAAAACCCAGAGAGAAATAAAGTGACAGAAACATAAGAATCACATTGAGGATATAGGACATGTTGCCATTCCAGATTTCAGAGGGATAATGGAAGGTTCAGTGTTAACTTTGCAGGATGTGACATTGGCCAAATTAAAAAGTATACAAGACAATATACAGATGAGAGCGGTTCAAGTTTTGAATTTCTTACAGGGACTGAGATGAATAGAGATATAAGACATGATGGGGTTATCTTGATGTTCTCTAGAAGGGACAGGAATAATCAGTTAATATTGTCTTCTTTTTTGGAATTAATCTCTTAGGCTGTGTTTAGTAATGAGGTAGGACATTATGGGGAAGAGTAAAGGGTATTCCTGGGAAAATGTTAACAACCAGGGTCCCATTCTTCTATCTTGAGGAGCATGATAGTAAGGTTAAGGTTGCTGTTCAAAATCAAAAAGGAAAAAAAAGTAAATGAATGAGATTTTGAAAAATATGAAAATAATTAATTTCAGATAACTGTTGAAGTAACTAGGAGATAAGAGTAGTTATATGTCAAGATTTAATGTAAAACTGATTTATCTCACTTTGCTTTATTATGTTAGTTTTGTAATATGTTCCCCCAAATAGAAGACTACATATTTCTCTTTTTATCATTTTTTTCTCTTGCTTTCTCTTCCTTCCCCTTAGCGTTTGAGTTCCTATTATGTGCCATGTCCATGGCAAAGCCAATGAGTAGTATAAGACAGAACACATTTTCTTTCTTTTCTTTTCTTTTTTTTTTTTTTTAGCTGGAAGTCTTTACTTCTTACTCTCTTTTATCTATTTTGTCCATCCTTCAAAATTTTTCACATTTTTGAAGATATTATTCTCCCGGACATCAAACAGTTAATATGAACCAATAGTGTAGTTCTTCGTAGCTTATAATACACAGTAAATTGAAGTGCTGTGTTACTTATGGAAGGGGAGGAGGTGGCTTCTGTATTAACTTAGCCTAGGAAAACGAAGTAAAATTTTATCTGTCTGGGCAGTGGAAGATAGGTTGTATGTAAATAGGTTTTTATTTGGTGTTTAGAAGTGGTAAAGGTAAGTTGAAGCAAATGAGAAGTAGAAAAGTAATTTGTCTAAATTTGGTTTAGGCAAGCTCTTCTCTTTTGTAAAGGAACTTTTTCAGAGCTTTGTCTTTGGGAAATAGATTTGTAGAAAAATAGTCATATAGCATTTCTTCCCTTGATGATTTTGCTTTCTCATGGACTAATATGTTTACCTAATAAGTCTTTCTCAAACATGTTTCTACAGCTAATTTCTTAATATTAGCACAATTTTAATGAAGACATGGAATGGAGCATATAAAAGTAATTTTCCCCCTGGCCCCACATTCAGGAAATTGTGGATTGGTGCACTATTAGATGCAAAGCAAAAAAATTGGCCTGCCTATAAATTAATTTTTTAGCTTAAAGTTCATCAAGGATTAGTCTATCAGTCCTTTTCATTTTATTGATGAAGAAATAAATAGCATTAATAAGTAACATTTTCAATAACATTAAGTTTCATGTAAGCATCATTTTTCAGGACAAAATTAGTATCAAAATTATAAAAGCTAACACATATTGGGGGGTTACCAAATGCCATTCACTAAGCTCAATGTAATAGTTACCATTTAGAAGTTCACTGTGTATTCCATTATGTACTACACTGACAAACAAAATGCAGTCATGTATGTATGTTTTAATACAATATAAATTTATTAAATCATGCATTTACTTTATTTTTTATAGATTTTATTTATTTATTTTAGAGAGAGAGAAATAGAGAGCGAGTGCGTGAGCAGGGGAAGGGTTAGGGGGAGAAGGGGAGAGAGAATGCAAAGCAGAATCTGTGTTGAGTGTGGAGCCCAATGTGGGGCTCGATCCTAAAACCCTGAGATCATGACCTGAACTGAAATCAAAAGTCAGATGCTTTACCAACTGAGCCACTCTGGTGCCTCTAAATATCATGAATTTAAAAATAATATTAAAATACCAGAATATTAAAAAGGAGCAAATCAATAAGTTTTTCTCTTTTAATTTAATAATTTACAGAAACCATATTAAATGTTTGATAAAGAGTTTTGCAGATTTTGAAAAATCCACATAAAAGTCATCAAAATTATATCTTAAACACATTTTATATCAAAATTATATTCATCGTTATAATTAATATCAAGATAAGACTGTATACTTCTTGTAAAATTCCATTTTCTATAATTACAAATTACTTTGGAGAGAAAAATCTAAACCAAGTCTCCAATGTTATATTGCTTCCTGAAAAATTATTTTACCTTCCAAAAACTGAAACCAAATTGGGTTCTTTAACCATCTTTGTTAAATTCCTTTAATTCCAGTTACATCTAATTTGCATACATTATTTTTATCTTTTCTAAACAGTGGACAAGTAGCACTGCCCAAATCAGTGCAAGTGCCCTTTATTATATTACAGCTTGGTTTCTAATTTGTTCTCTTTGCTAAATCACATTTCTAAAGAAAATATTAGTTATCAACTATTTTCTCAACTAACACAAAATTCTAAAGTCTACTAAGCTAAGACAAGGAGAACTGGAGGTCATTGCCCTTAACAGTTATAGTATTTTCTATGTAAAGCACTAATAAACACTAAAAATCAAGTGGAAAATAGTCAGCAGAACATGGGGACAAATCAAATGTCGCTGAAAACTCAATATGAACTTTAAAAAGCTGTAATCATAGAAATGGATTCCTTTTAATACTGCATGAGCAGTGACACAGGAATTCACAGTTTTAAAATGGAATTTGGAAACAGGTCAGGAAATGGCACAGAAAAAGGGTAATCAAAGATGCAGATATAAAGGGAAAAAAGCCTGAGGAGATTTTGACTTGGTGAAAAATTTTGGATACCATTTTAATTTAATTTCTTTGTTTTGGGATACTTTACACTTTTTATTTTCTCTTGCTTCAATTTTGCAACTTTATCATTTTTTTCAGAAATGTACCATTTCATTGTTTTCCAAAGTTTTTTGATATATGATTGTTGAACATTTTCTTTTATTTTTCAAATATCTACTGCATTTCTAGTGGTTTTCCCTTTCTTATATATTTTGTTACTTTTAAAATATTTTTCTTATTTCATGTGGCAAAAGTTGTTAATCATTTTCCAAGAATTAGATTTTCATTTTAATAAACCACTCTGTGTTTTCCTGTTCCATTCTTCAAAGATTTTGTTCTTACTTTTATCATTTTTCTTTCATCTTATTTGGCTTTACTCTATTATTCAATCTTCTTGAGTTTGATACTTAGCCCGTTTTAAAAAAATTGTTCACAATTTCTGATAAACATAACTAACATTTTAAAGAAGTGACACTGTGTTACATGGGATGTTTTTGTAGTGTTTTAATTGCCCTTTTTTTTAAGTTTTATTTGTTTTAGAGAGAGAGAGAGAGCATGAGTGGAAGGGGCAAAGAGAGGGAGTGAGAATCCCTAGCAGACTCTGGGCTGAGCGTGTCTCAACACCCTGAGATCATGGCCTGAGCCGAAACCGAGAGTCAGGCGCTTAACCAACTATACCACCCGGGGTCCCTTAATTGCCCTTATATTTTAGTCATTTTGTAATTTCCTTATGTTTTCTTATTTAGCATAAGGGAATTTCATATTATACTCTGAATTTTAAGATTATGTTTTCAAAAATAATTAATGTCGCTGAAATTTAACCACATTTACTGTCAGAGACTATAAACTTCTTTGGGTTTTCTGAGGCTTCCCTCAAGACCTAATATGTTTGACTTTTTAAAACATTTCATTTAGGATGTAAATCTTTTGTTTGTTTGTTTTATAAATATATTTCATTGCATGTTTGGTTGGGTTACGTACATACAACATGGGTACATCTTTTTTTTTTTTTTTTAAAGATTTTATTTATTTATTTCAGAGAGAGAGAATGAGAGAGAGCACATGAGAGGGGGAGGGGCAGAGGGAGAAGCAGACTCCCCGCCGAGCAGGGAGCCCGATGCGGGACTCGATCCTGGGTCTCCAGGATCATGACCTGAGCCGAAGGCAGTCGCCCAACCAACTGAGCCACCCAGGCGCCCACAACATGGGTACATCTTATAAAACATTGGGGAGTGAATCAATTATGAAATACAGTAGTTAAAAAAATAATTTGTATAAATATAAACACATATTTACAAACCTCCATTATATAGATATAGATTTATACTACAGATATGTTCATAAGTAGGACATGATCCTACATGTCTGAGTTTCCATTGACACAGTACCACTTAAAAAGAAGACTGCTCTCCACCTTTCTTTCTCTTTCTAGACACATGCACACACACACACACATGTCTACATTATGGATATAAAAGGAAATTAGATTATCAAACAGATTAAAAATACAATAAAAACTATTATAGGAATAGGGCATTGAATGAACTGTCACAATCTGTTAAGATTATTTTGCAAATAAGAGATTGACAACTCAGAAATGTAAAACCAAATTCAAGTCTGCCTAAACAATAGGTATTCAAAGCAGGATTCCAATGTCTATACATTTTATTTTACGTCATATTTCAAAGGATGCATTAATATTTTAACAACACTTTAGTCTCTATTCTGGTTATACATAGATGTGGTTGGTCCTGTATGTATTTCTATGTGTATCTGTATAAATCTCTGCTCGGAATATTTTCATACTATTCTATATCAGATTCAGAAAAAATATCTCAATAAATTATATAATTCCATTTATCCTTCCCTTTTAACTATTATCTTTCAAAAGTGAAATTTAAAAGTTTTTTTTAAAGGAGATAACTATTTCTACACAAATCAAAGACCCTAAAAACTTCTTAAAAAAGTTTTGCCATAGTTTAACCACTTCTTTCACTATAGGTATTTTATTTGCAGAAAGCTCACCACTTATGTAATTACCTTATACTTAATATTATATTTTTATGCTACAATCTACTTTAGTAATTTGAAGTACTTAATTTTAATCTAAACAATTTTTGTGTAAAAATCTGTACCATATTAATTAGACAAAGAATTACTGGTTGAAAAACAATTATGGAAAAGTTTGACAATATAATTACTCTGAAATACATTTTGCAATATAAGAGTACATATATTAATATAGATAGCTAGTATTGACACATGTCCTTTAAAAGATAAATAATTTTTAGTAATAGATTGGCAAATAGTTAAAAAAACAAAAACATTTATATTTTATTCTAGTAATTATGTCACCCAATATTTGTAACTTATGGAACACCTGTTTATATTCCAAAACTGCTTATAGTAGAAAATATTCAAACATTTTTTGAGATATATTTTTCAGCATTATATATTTTATTATGGTACCAAAAAGAATTGTTCAGAAAAATCATAATTATCTTCTTGAATTAAATATTTGTAGCTTATGCAAATTCATTCCAGTGAATTTTAAGTGCTCTGTTAATTGAAATTAAAGTAGAAAAGATATATTTCATAAGCCTCATTTGGGATTCCTTTCCATTTATAAGGTACAATTTCAACAGCTATTTAGAACTCAAACTCTTTAATTTATAATTTAACATTTTTAAATGCTAAAGGGTTAATTTATGCTGATTTGGTATTTTATGCAGAGAGTTGCTGTTTGGATCTTCTTTCAGTATATTACATGGCTTAATACGTTATATTGCTTAACGTTAAAAATAATCTCATCTGACTTCCTGACATTATTGCCAATTTTTTTAAATGCAAACATCCTTAAGATATGTGTTCTGTTAAAGAGTATAGACAATTTTCTGCCTAGAGAAATATCAGTACCCACATTAGATGAATAAATTATCATTGAATTGATAGGAAGTGTTGTCACATTGCCATTTCCAAGTCAGTAGTGGATAAACATAAATGGTAACAAGTTTTATTTGCATGCATATAGGGCTAAAATATCAATGAATAACCAGTATTTCTTTCTTTCAACAGATATACTGTGTTGAATATGATGAGATGTATATTGTATCTGTCAAAATATCTAAAAAAGTACTAATATTTCAAGACAGTCACACCATATATTACCTACGAAGTGCCTGCTTTAATCATTATGGTCAAGGAATCTTTCCCCCTTTTTTTTTATTTCTGCTTGGTTCCGCTTTTCCATCTGTGCTGGTAGGTATTTTTCTTGCTCATTTTCAAATAGCCAGATAATTTTTTTTAAGTTATCAACCTGTCATGAGACTTAATTTAAAAGGATCTTTTGGAGGGAATTTTTTCTTTTCTTCCTAAGTAGCTACAAGCTTCTAACCATTGAAAGGAAAAAAGGCTGGGAAGTGGATGAAGGCCACATTGATTGTAGGGTCAGAGATGTGTGAAGAGTTCATGACTGTAAATAGTGAGATCTGAAGATTTGAGTAAAGAAAAAACAAGTAAATAAAATTCACTGCCCTATTTCTTCTACATCAGTGATATCCCAAGGTTACGTATGTTGGGGGGGGGTTACGTATGTTGGGGGCTGCATAGTACTTGTAATATCTTCATCATTTGTCTTCTATTCTGGGATATGGACAATTGAAATTTTCATACCTTAAGTAAAATTTAATGCAAAAGCGACTTCTAGACAATTGCCCTAATTATCTCCTTTCCAATTCACACTTTCAAAATACTTGCGAATTCTCTGTAGAATTCCATTTATCCTTCCCTTTTAACTAATCTGCATCTGAAAGGCAGGCTTTAGGTTTCCAGGTGGTCAGTGTAAAGCCACACAATCTGCTACCTGACCTTTCAGTCAAGCACATCAGTGTCCATATATTCTAATTACATAAGCTTTATTGTTGCCATGTTACAGCATGCCTTCTGCTCAAATACTTTCACTAGGTTTGCCTACATGCTCCTGAACTAATCTGCTATTTCCTAGGAGAGCATAAACTGGGACAAATAAATCAACCAAGTACAGACTAACAAATCTACCAACAAAGTATTGAATCCACATAAAATCCCAAAAGGTCTACACATGAAAGAATATGTTCTTCAGCACGCTTAGTTTCATGGCTTGACAGAGGAGTGCGCGCGCGTGCGCGTGTGTGTGTGTGTATGGAGAGACAGTGTGTGTGTATGGAGAAGAACTGATTTTTTTCTTTGCTTCATATTTAAGATGGTGCTATAAATTGCCTATGCAGCCAAAATGTATTTCTTTACTGGCAAAAGAAATCTATACCAGGAAGAAAGTGGCTTCTTCTGCATGGAACTGGTCTAGCACCATCCAGTTCTAGGTATTAAGCCTGAGTGACCAATGCATGTACCATGCTCCATAGTAAGAACCTCCTGGTTTCCGTTCATGCCAGTTAATGCTCTATTACTTTTGAATATTGAAAAGGTTAGAATGCCATGTTCATTTCACAGGGAGGCTCCTTGGCATCTGTGTAAAGTTTCAAAATCTGCTTATCAAGGGGTAAGGAGATAGTTGAACTTTGACAAGAAAATATATATAATGAAAGGGAATCCTCAAATGATTTCAAATTACATAATAGTATTGCTACTATTTAGTAAGTACTTTTATTTGCCAGATATTGTGCTAACGAATCTATATCAATTATAGCATTTAATCTGCATAGCAAAACGTCAGGTAGAAACTATTTGTATTCATATTTTGCTGTGGCTCAGAGTAAAATGACTGGGCTGTATTTAACTTAAGTAAGAAGTAAAAAGATAATTTTTAAACAGGTCAGCTGCCTCTAGAGGTCATGTTCTAGGACAACTACACATCTGCACTATAAAAAGGAGTGATGAGCAACATTTAGATCGAAGTTTTTCTCATTAGGAAACATACATAAAAATCTGTTTCATTGAATATTCTACCACATCCATATGTTTTTTAAAGAAAACATGTTTGTACATGATTCAGAAGCAATTTTAAAAATTATGATTCATGTTGTTACAGGATTTCTGTCTCCTTAGTGCCCGTAGTTTTTGGTCATGCTGCTTCGAAGAATGAAGAGGTAAGACCAGACCAAGAGTGATGGGCAACAAGGCAAAGTTTATTGAGCAATAGTACAAGGCTCCCAGAGAGGGAGGGGACCCAAGACGGTTGCCATTTTGGCATTCAAATCTAGGGATTTTTTATAAGCTTTTTTGCAGAACTATTTTGAGCATCCTGAGTGTGGGCCCCCTGTGGACTGGCTGCCAAGGTGTGCCAGTCAGGGCTTTGATCATGGACCCGTCTACCTATCAGGTTACTGTTCACACTTTGATGGTTTTATGGGTTGACATTTGGAGACCAACTGCCTCAACTTGTGGTAGTGACCAGTGTTTTATGGTTAATTGTTTTGTTTCAGGATGTTTTGCAAAAGTCACTTCTGCAGAGACTGCTAGACAGGATACTATTGTAGTCTTGTCTAAGCTATAAAACAGGAGGCTAGTGGGGTTTTGTCTTTGTTGTCCCAGCTCCCTGTTTTCTTACTGGGGACCCTGGTCCTGACTAACTCCTAACACTATTATTCAATATAATCAAAAGTTCTAACTGATATATTTTCTCTATTTCTCCATCTTCTCTACCTTTGTATCACCATTCAAACCAGTCAGGTTATTATAGACCAGTGGAAGAAAGCGGTCACACTCCAATTAGATCACCTTCTTTTATGCACATGTGATGTGAATTATTGAACAAATTCTATTGAGCTGTCGAATAAATGCTTGGCTATCAAATGACAAAATACCCATTGTTTCCCCAACTATCTCTTTGTCCAAAACTCAACTTGTCTTCACTGGGGATTGTGGAAATTATGAAGAATATTTTGTTTTATTGTAACAGTCATTTCAGGTCTTGCTTATAAAAAGAAGCTGTGCTTGAAAACTACTTCAGAATTATCAATACCTCTGTTTTAAAGCATATGCACACAGGCAGTGGCTTCATTTATCTATTGCTGGTAACACAACACCCCAAAATGTGAAACTTAAAACAGCAATCATTTTATGATACTTCTGATCTGTTCAGGTAGGCAATTTTCCTGCATCATCCTCTCTATGCCTTTTAATAAGGTGATTTAATGGTATTCAGTGGACGACTGTGCTGGGCTGAAGACTCTAAAGAGACTTTGTTCCTATGTCCAGCACACGGGTGTGGATGACTAGAGGCTGGACTCTGCTTCTCCATTATCTGCAAAACAGGGTGTCTCAGCCTTGTTAAACTTCTTGGGTAGAAATTCATAGAAGTGTTCTATGAGAGAGGAATTTGAAAACCCCCAGTTCCCTAAGGTCCAGACTGGCAACTGTAAAAACAATACTTCTGCCACGTTGTATCAGTAAAAGCCGCCCCAGTGCCTGTCCAGATTCAAGGGGAGGTAAAAGACCCATCTCGATGCACATTACAGACAATAATTTATAGTTATCTCAAATCCAACAAAGTAAATAATAAACCGAGTAACATGTTTGAAGAAATACATTGTTTATATTCCATATTTTGATTGGATATATTTCTGTCTTGTTTTTAATCAAAAGAATCTGAGCATATGGACATGTATGTAATTATATGTCAAATTATATACTTTTCTCAATTATACTTAAAAAATATCATTACATAGAAGAGAAATAGATTTTTGATTTGTCATCATAGTTTAGAGTAATTTCATTGTTATATCATTTAAAAAATTTTAGATTTTTAAAAAAATTGTTAATCTTATACATTGTTTCAAGAAAAAATATATTTATCCACCCATCAGATTATTCAAACTTTCAAAATGTCATCTTATTTTTTAAAGTTCCTATTAAAAAAATAATAAATAAATAAAATAAAGTTCCTATACTATACGCATAATAATATAGTATTTCACTGCAATGATAACATTTACCCTTGCATTATTTTGAAAACCCTCCTAAGATCTTTAGCAAAATCATTGTAATAGCTTTAAAAAATACAGCTCTATCCTTCCTCCTCTAATTTTGTAAAAGAAGGAAATTATTTGGTTATCAACCAAAAGCAATAGAAGCTTCTATAAATCACTTCAATTTATAGGCATCCTTTGACATTATAAAGCAAAAATATCTGCTGACAGCAGACCAGAACTACTTTATTCTGAGTTGTAAAATTAACATGCAGACCAGTAAATGGAATTTTTAGTTACAATTCATTAATATGTTGTTAAGCAGTTTTTTCTAAGAACTATCCATGTACAAGACAGTCAGCACCAGCTCCTGACAGCTGTCCCCTATATGCTTTCTATAAACAGAAAATGAAGCAACATCTTAGTCATTCTCTCTGGAAAGACAGCTTTCAGAGCTTTATGCAAATAACATGACCCTCTAGCTGTGGCACATTCTTCAAAAAGACACCTACCTTCAAAAGTGACAGCAAATAATAATGTGACAAACGAGCATGCAGCCTGCACATGAGCCACATATTTCACCTAAAATCCTTGGATGTGATAAAATTAACGTGACCTCTATCGCCAAGGACATTATAATCAATGGAACAGAGCCATAGGAGAAGCAGAAATGGTGGGGGCCGTGTCCTCATGCAGTAGGCTTTAGTTAAAGCTTTCTAAAATCAATTATCCTTTTTATTTTATTTTTTTAGCCAGCGATACATTCACTTATAGAAGTTCTATTGTCTTCATTACAAGAAGGAAGTATATTCACTGATCATCAAGAAGAAAAAGAGAGGTCACATATGAAATACTCAAATAATTAGATGGTAGGTAGGCAATATAAGACATTAATGAATATTGAGATTGAGATTAAACAGCTTGGTTTATTATTAGTATAGCCTGCTCTACAGTTTGCTTTGTTTTACGATCAGTTTTTTTTCCCTTTAAAAAGAAAAGACAGATGATGCATCTTTTCCTTTTTTATTGATGAGAGAATTAGGCAAAGAAGTTTAATAAAATATTTCCAACTGACTTTGCAAAATAGGCAATCTATAAATGAACTGTTTTCAGTGTACCCCCATACATGCATGCGGTAAGCACACCATGAAAGCTTTATTGTAACTTAATTGTAGCAATCAAATTTAAGAAAAAAACAATAGGACGCTTTTTCAATCTGCCTTTACAGACTTTGGCAAAAAGTAAAAAGTCCTCAACAAAAATAATCTTTGTGGCATCAAGCTGGGTTCTAGGCCACCAACTGGTATAGACATCAAAATGCAGCACAGGTAGATTTAGACATTTGCTTATAATTATTTTGAAGCTACTGAAGAGAATCATATCTTTATAAATTTATATTCAGAGTCATAATTACTAAAGATATATGGAAAAAGAACTAACAAACTTTATGATTACACTTCTACTAATGGGATTGTGGAAGAAAATAAATTGAGTTCGTCATAAAATAAAAATTCACTCAAAATGCAAAAAAAATATTGTTCTATCCCAGGTTCAAAATAGTGTTAACCACTCTTCTATTTGTTGAATATATATGTAGTAATTAACAGAAAAAAGCTTGGGTTTTAACTATTATTCATACATGACATCACATGTTGGAAAAGGTTATCTTATACACTCCAAGGAAACAAAAACAAGTTAGTAGATTAGGAATGAAATTCAAATATTACTTCTAAAAGGCCTTTGAAATTACACATTTGAAAAAAGGAAAGGTAATGCTTTCCTCTATTTTATAAGGAAGCCCATCTGTTTAATGTATTTCTAATTACACATAAAAAGGAGTGGGCACAATAAGGAGATTTGCTCACTTTATAAAATATTATAAAAGTATCTTTTTAAAAGTATGATATATTTTAAACATTCAGGAGAATACAAAATTATAGCTGTTTTCTCACTTTTAAATTTGACAGATACCGAATCTGGTAGTTTTATTTACTGATCTCTTCATTTTTATCAAAATTATGCATGCTTGCAAAATTGTTAAAGACAAATGCTTCTTTCAGCCATGTTTTCTGCAAGCACTTTTGATTATTTTAGCTGTTAAATTTGGTTTTGACCTTCAGGTCTCTAAATCCTGTGTTTATATTGCCATTTCTTTACCTTTTGGTTTTAGGCAATTTCTTATTATTTGCAATTAGGGGATAAAGTTTTAAATATCCTTCTCACATCAACCCTGAACATATGCGTACAGCTCTGCCCTCTCGTGCCAATAAAATTGCATTATAAATTTTGTGGGATCGATATTTAGACTTTACATTATGATAGCTATATAGACACTATTCCCAAGTGATTCATTAGATATGATTAACTATGACTCATTATGTAAATATTATTCTACAGCTTAATCTTATTTTAGCATATGTGTTTATATTCAATGTTAGTATAATTTTTATTTTAATGCTTATTTAGCTTTCTGTGTACTCATTTTTAATGATGTAGCCATTTTAGCCATTTTAATCATAGTATTCCTTCTTGTTACAAATATTCTCATTTAATTGTATTCCTTTTGGGCTTTATTATTTTACATTTCCTCTGGCAAATACCAGTTTCCCATTCAGAAAAGACAAACTTTTTGACTTCTGAGTTAGTTTTATTTATTTTGATGTCTATTTCCTTTTATTCTATAAATAATGTTGTTCTGTATTTAATGTTTAAGTTTATGGATTGTGAATATGTATGAAATTAGCTTTTTAAAAATAAATTTCTATAATAGTCAAATTTTTTACTCATGTGGTTTTGATGTTAGTGCATACATTAAAGAGCAGCTTATACCTAAAATCTTCTACATCTAAGATTTCCTTTCATCCTTATTTTTGAGGTGAGGTAGATGGAGATAATGCTGTTGTATTCATAATTTCATTGGCGAATTTTATTTTTTTAATTAATTTATTTTTTAAAGTAGGCTCCACGCCCAATGTGGGGCTCAAGCTCAAGCTCCCAAGATCAAGAGTTGTATGCTCTACTGGCTGAGCTGGCTGGGCACCCCATATTGACAAATTTTAAATCAAATTTATTGAGATAGAAATCACAAACTATAAAATTCATCCATGTAAAATGTACAATGCAATATTTTCAGTAAAAGCATGGATTTGTGCAACCACTGCCATGATCTCCCCTTAGAACATTTTCATCTCTCCAAAGAAAAATTTTATTCCCTTAACCATCCCTCTCATTCACCTTTTTCTCCAGCCCCCAGAAACCACTAATCTACTGTCTGTCTCTACAGATTGGCTTATGCTGGACATTTCATACAAATGATGCCACATAATAAATTTCTTTGGTGACTGACATTTTAAATAGCTTAATGCTTTCAAGGTTCATCCACATTGAAAAATGTATCAATCTCAATTCCTTTATATTGCTGAATAATATTCTGTTTAATAGATACACTATATATAATGATCTATCCATCCATTGATGGACATTTGGATTATTTCCACTTTTTGGCTATTATGGATAACACTGCTATGAACTTTTCTGTACAAATTTTTGTATGAATGTTTATGGTTCTCTGGGTGTATACACAGCAGAATAATTGCTGGGTCATGTGGTAATTGTGTTTAATATTGTGAGGAACTGCCAAATTGTTTTCGAAAGTGGCTGCATCTGGGGCGCCTGGGTGGCTCAGTAACTTGAGCGACTGGTTCTTGATTTCTGCTGAGGTCATGATCTCATGGGTCATGGATGAAGCCAGCTTGGGGATCCACACTCAGTGGGGAGTCTGTTTGAAGAGTCTCTCCCTCTGCCCCTCCCCCCACCTGCATACACCCCGCCAAATGAATAAATCTTAAAAAAATTGGCTGCACCATTTCACATTCCCACCTGCCATGCAGGAGGATTTCAATTTCTTTCCATTCTCATCAACACTTGTTATCATCAGTCTTTTTATTTTAGCCATTTTAATGTGTGTGAAGTGATATCTCAGTATATTCATGAATATGAACATATTTTCTTGGGCTTATTAGACATTTGTATTTCTTCTTTAGAGAAATACCTCTTCAAATCCTTTTCTTATTTTAAAATTGGGTTAGTCTTTTTATTATTTTATAAGTTGCTGGATTTTCTCTGCTAGTACTTTTTTGAGGACTTTTTGTCTATTTTTTAAGATGGGTAGGTCATTAGTTTTCTATCTTTTTGGGTACCTGTGTCTAGTTTTAGTGTCCGGCTCATTCTGGCCTCTTAGAATCACTTGGGAAGTATTTGCTCCTCTTCTATTTTTTTGGAAGAGTTTTGAAGGATTGTTGTTAATTCTGACCTAAATTTTTTTTGGTAGAATTTGCCAGTGAAGACATCTGAGACTGTGTTTTCTTTTTTTGTTTTGTTTCTTTTTTGTTTGATTTGGTGGGAAGTTTTAAAATTACTAATTCAACATTTTCAGTTACAAAAGATTCATTCAGATTTTCTATTTCTTTATCAGTCAGTTTTGGTATAATGTTTCTTTCTAGGAATTTATCCATTTCACTTTAGTATCTTAGATATCTAATTTGTTGGCGTTCAGTTGTTTATAGGATTCTCTAATATACCTTTGTATTTCTTTATGGCAGGTATTGATGTCTCTTCTTTCATCCTGATATTCGTGAATGCTAACATCTCTGAGCTTTTGTTTGTTTGCTCTGTTTGGTTTTATGGTTGTTGTTTTTTTTTTCTTTGGTTGTTTGTTTGTTTTGGTTTTGATTTTTTTTCTTTAGTTACTCTAGCTAAGGATTAATTATTTACATAACTCTCTACAAAAAAACAACTTTTTGTTGATTTTTCTCCATGGTTTTTCTGTTTTCTATTACATCAATTTTTGCTCTAATATTTCTTCCAGTTTTCTCCTGGATTTGGTTTTAATTTGTTCCTATCTCCTAGGTCATTAGGGAAAAAAGGTAAATTGATTTGAATTTTTTTTTCTTTTGAGCTATAGGCTTTGACATCTATAAATTTCCCTCTAAGCAATGCTTTAACTATATCCCATAAGTTTTGGTGTGTTGTGTTTTCTTTCATATATCTCAAATTATTTTATAATTCCTCATATGGATATCCTCTTGATCCATTGGTTATAGAGATGTATTGTTTGGTATTTACTTCTTTGTGAATTTCCCATATTTTATTTGGTTATTGATTTCTAATTCAGTTCTATTCTGGTTTCAGAACATATTTTTGTATGATGTCAATCCTTTAAAATTTATCCAGGCTTGCTGTATGACCTAGTATATGATCTTTCATGGATTATTTTCTATGTGTGCTTGAGAAGAATGCATATTCTGCTATTATTGACTTTAGTGTTCTGTAGATGTCTATTAGGTCTAGCTGTTTTATAATGTTCAAGGATTCTATTTCCTTGGTGATCTCCTATTAAATACTCCTATTAAAAATAGAGTATGGAAGTCCCCAACTATTACTGTTGAGTTGTTTATTTCTACCTTAAATTATTTTCAGTTATTTCTTCATGTAATTTGGGATAATATTGTTATGAGCATGTATGATTATAATTACCATATCTTTAGAGTGAATTATACTATTTTATCATTATAAAATATCCTTCTTCATCTCTAGTAAAATTTTTTTTTTGTCTGAAAGTCAATTTTGTCTGATAGTAATGTAGTCATTTAGCTTGCTATTGGTTACAGTTTGCGTAATACATATCTTCCCATCTTTTTACTTTCAACCCATTTCTATCTTTGATTTGTAAGTATGTGTCTTATAGACAATAATGGTTGGATCATGTTTTTGTATCCGTCCAACTATCTCTGCTTTTTAGAGCATTTAACCTATTTGCATTTATTATAATTATTGATTTGATAAGATTTATGTCTACCATTTTGCTATTTGATTTCTATTTGCTATTTTTCTTATGTATTTGCTCACCTTTTTCTCTCTTATTGCCTTCTTTCATGTTCAAATAGATATTTTCAGTGTGCCTTTCTAATTCTATTGTGTTTTTTCTTTTTGTTTTAATAACATTTTTGAGATTTGTGTGTGTGAAAGGGGACTACTAAGGGTATTACATCATAATTTAAAAGAATAGAGATCAGATTAATATTAATTTGATTCAAAAGCATACAGGAAAAATGCTCTTTTGCAAACTATTTCTTCAACCCTAATTTGAGTTATTTTATTAAAATAATAACATCTTTATACGTCATTATCCCATCAACATGGTTTTATAATTATTAGTTTATAAAGTGTTACAATATTAAAGAAAAAGAAAATAGTTATAAAAATACTTTTAGGGTGGGGTGCCTGGGTGGCTCAGTTGGTTAAGTGACTGCCTTCGGCTCAGGTCATGATCCTGCAATCCCGGGATCGAGTCCTGCATCGGGCTCTCTGCTCAGTGGGGAGTCTGCTTCTCCCTCTGACCTTCCCCCCTCTCATGCTCTCTCTCTATCTCATTCTCTCTCTCAAATAAATAAATAAAATCTTTAAAAAAATACTTTTAGGGTGTCCTTTATACTTACTTCTATAGTTAACTCTGTAAGTGTTCTTTATTTCATGGTGCTGATTTCAGTTGAATTATTCTTTCATCAGCCTAAACAATTTTCTTTAGTAGTTCTCGAAGAGTAGATCTGCCAAGCACATGTCTCTGTCTCTCTCTGTCTCTCTATCTCTCTCTTTTTGTTATGATTATCTTGAGGTCTCTTAATTTCTCCTTCATTTTCAAAGTATGCTGTCTGGATAAAGATTTCTTTGTTGATAGTCTTTTCCCCTCCACCACTTCGAATATGGTGTCCTTATTGCCTTTTGGCCTCCATGGTTTCTTGTATATGATGATACCCTTTTTTCTTATTGGCTTTCATATTTTGCTTGTGAAAGGCTTTAAGATTGACCAAAGTGAAGATTGGGTCCTTCGTAGGTCTTTCCTCGGCATGCATACAGCCCTGCACCTGAGTGTGACTTTCCAGATTCCCAGAAAAATATTATAGCTTTTCAAAGCTCTCTCTGAGAACATCTCATTTCCCAGCTCTTCCTTTTAAGTTTTGTCCATGCCCTTGATTATACTACCAGGTATCATAATCTCAGTCATCTGCAGTGTTAAACAAACCACTGATTGTTCCCAATAACTGCTGTAGGGGTAAGGCATTTCTCAAATGAAGCTCTCTCTAGTCAAGACAAATAACAACAATGCCCAGGGAATGGAGTTGCAAGGCAGGTTAAGAAGTGGCCATGCTCTGGAAATAGGAACTTTTAGTAACTCCATACATTATCTGTTTCCTTTGGTAGTTTCAAGGCTGCTGTTTTCACATCCACAGTATTTGCAAAGTGGTGGGTGGGTGCTGGGAGGAGACTGATTTATAACACTACAAACCTTGTTGTTCCTACTGAGATTTAGCAAGTGTTCTTGAATAAACAGTTCTTAGATTTTTTTTAAAAGCTTTTGTTTAATTTTCAGAGTTCTGAAAATGTTGATTTTGATCATTTTTGACATGGTTTTCCTTGCCTTCATGGAGGAATGGGTCATGGAGGTCTTCATTCCACCATTTTAGCAGTCCCACCAATATTATTTTATTTTAAATCATGAATCTTACCCTATTAACAATCACTTACCCATCCCTTACACCATGAAATAAACAGGCATATTTTATTTTTTGATATCTAAGCCACTATTGCAGATTTTTTTTTCTAGTCTTCTTTTCCTTCCATTCTATCTACTTCAGACTTGGTTTTATGAAAGGGGTGCAGGTTTGATAATAACGATAAGGGACTAGTTTAATTTGGATTCAGTGTATACATGTGCAGGTTTTTTTTTTTTACCTGGGCTAAAGGCAAGGCACTCCCCTGGACTCATGGATGGTGTTTATTTTGATCTTCTTTTGCACAGAGGCTCAGCTTTAAGGAGGAAGGAATCTCATATTAAACCTCTCACCGTATGTGGGTCAAATGCCATTACTGCTATGTTCAGATGGCTATTAAATTTCGTATCATAGCCTATAGAACTTAAACTTTTCTTGAAACCCATTGAGCCACTTCCTTAAATTTTGGCACCCTTGTTGTAGCTTTCTTTGATCTCAGAAACACAATGACATTATTATTGATATCTTTGCTTCTGTTTAGTATTTGAGCATACGGCACTAGGACAAATGAGTAGCCTTACCCTGTAATCCTCCACGTTCCAGACTTCTCCTTTTGGTGGAAATATAATTTTTATTTTCCTGCCCAAATTCACTTTAGTAACTGCACATATTTAATGTATATTTAGCTATGTTTGCCTGTGGGAGAATTTATCAGTGACATGACCCCTGACAACCTCTTCAACTTTATTTCCTAGAAATCACCCTTTTTCATATGTACTTTTCAATACTGTTGTACGGGTTTGGCTATACACTTGTCATTCCCTTTGAAATGTAAAAAACATTTCTTTTTTTTTCCAATTTTTCTTTATCCTTCTAAACTACTCCCTTATGAAGATTTTTGCAAGCTAGATGTAATGGCTTTTCTTCCCCCAAATAATATATTCTTATCTCTTATTGAGTATAGGAATTGTGCTTAGTTTGCATTTTTGTTTCCACTACACATCCTCATTTCTAACTTATTTTACACACTGAAAATATATATTTGCTGAATAAACATACCGATGTATCATATAGTATATGAACAGAAAACTAAATAATGATAACATAAAGGAAGATAAAATAACACAAATTATTGTTCACCTGTAGTTTTATATTAGTCACAGAATAAATTAATTAGCTTTATTGAAATTTATTGATTTATTTTTGTTTGGACAAATTCAATTGTTTAAGTAGCTACTCATTTGAAATATATTCAGATTTGAAGTGATCAAAATATTCTGTACAGAATGTGACTTAATTTAAGAAATCTGACTTTTTAGGATAAAATAAGTGACTATGTGCATTACAAAATCAACTTTAACATTATTAGTAAATTGTTAGGAAAACAATGATCACTTGATTCAGAGAGGATAAATATTTTCACATGAAGTATGTCATTTGCGAGAACAAATAACTTTCAGTTCAATTAAGAGCCAGGTAGATGTTTTGTGAAAGGATTAGATTTAGAATTATAGTTTACCTGGGCAGAAAAACATATATCTATTTTGTTTTATTATTTTTTCCACCATTTAAGTGTAACACATATACTATCAAACATTTTTATAACAAAATAAATATTCTGTAAAATATTTATTTCCAACATCATGCCTTATAATTGCTATTATTATTATGGTATACATTTATCCAGGTTGTAAAATGCAGTATGTGTATCTACATGTATCTACGTCTTAATCAAATGGCACTACTACTAAGATTGTAATTTTTCCATTATATGCACTAAAATTTGTTCAAAAGATTTCAGTTATTCTACAGCATAACTTTTGTTATTTTTTAATTATTCTCATTTATGTATGTATCAAACTGTACTTAATTTATCCCTATAATTGGGTAATTGGGTTATAGCAATTTATAGGAGCAAGTTAATATACATAACTGCTCTGATAAATGTTCATTTATGCATATGATTCATATGTCATATTCATATCTGTGTATTGTAATTTTGTATATTTCCCCCAGAAATTTCAAATTTATTAGAACACTTAATACATGGACTGTATTTCATAATGTTGTGATATGTTTAACCTATTCATATTTATAACACATTTTCTTATTAACGTATTTATTTCCTTAGTAAATAATCTTTCTATAGATTTGTCAGTTTCATTTCATGTTTCAAAAAGAACTAGTCTATGTTTATCGAATCTACTATTTTATTTTCTTATATATATCCTTGATTCTTATATTGTGAAATTTTCTTTTCAAGCAACTAATTCATAACTTTTTTTTGTGGGGCAGAGAAGAGTGACTCTTGACATTCATGTGATTAAGTTATTCCACCGTGAACATTTAAGATATGTCAGCTGGAATGACTTGCCATTGTATTTTGTCTTTTATTAAATAATATGGATTTATTGATCCTTATGCCTATACAATTCAATTTTATTTGTAATTAAGGCCATGTTTTCACAGTAATCAGTAATTAGATGATCAATAAGTCATTTGAAAATTAGAATATATATCAGATGTTAAATAAGTGGTTATTGTATTTAAAATATTGCATTTTATATACTATCAAGTTAAAAAGTTAATTTAGAGCTCTATAAACTTTTGATGTAATTATTTTTATTTAGTGTCTGTAATTGTTTTCCATGTGTTTAAAAATGCAGATTTAATTTAACAAAGATGTCATTTTTACAGACATATTTAAATTAATTATATGCCTTTTTTAGGAATTAACACTGTATACAAATGTATCAAAGCAGTCTATTATATTTAAAGCAAGATATTTATATTTAGTATGTCATTTCACAAAAAGACACATATAATATGAAAAAATCTATAGTTATAATTTTTCTAATTACTTTTTTTTAAGTTGTTAAAGAACTTATATCTAATTACTTTTGGAATAACTAATACTCCTCCCTCATTAAACACAAGCAATTACACACACAGTGAAGGGAAGAAAGGAAAACTAAAGAAAGAAAATATTACTGTCCATTAGGAACACAATTTTCCACT
Organism: Leptonychotes weddellii; assembly: GCF_054177405.1. NCBI lineage: Eukaryota > Metazoa > Chordata > Mammalia > Carnivora > Phocidae > Leptonychotes > Leptonychotes weddellii. Next base: position 141,736,708 of record NC_138371.1, on the reverse strand, counting down.
CCAGAGATAATCATTCTAACAGGGGTCTAATATTTCCTTCTGAATTTCCCAGAGATCATCTGTGCAGTTGTGTAAGGATAGCGTTTGCATGGATATGTAACTGGTAGTGTGCTAAATACTATATTCCCTGTTTCCCTCTTGCTTTACTTGACGGCTATTTTTTTTGAAATTGGTTATGATTCATAACCAATGAATTCAGGCAGATATGATAGAGCTCCATATTACTCATAGATCATTATAACACTAACTGGAAGCAATTTAATATACCTAACTTGTCTTACATGTAACTTTTATGGGAGCATGTTAATATACAATAACTAGTCTTATTGTACATTTTAAACTATTTTATCAGATAATGCTATGATAAATAATATTTTTAATATTTTTTAATATTTGCAAGTTTATAGGTAAAATACAATTTTAGACAGTACAAAACAATATTTTTTTCAGTAGATATGGCCACATTTTTCTCCAAAGATTTTTAGTACTTTTTATTGCTACCTGGAATTCATGATAAGGTCTATTTTTTCATATGGTCACCAATCCTGTGTTCTTAACTCCTTTATACTTTTCTTCCCAAATAAGTAAAATCTAGGTTTTTCATAATTTTAATTATATTTTTTTAATTATGAATGAATTTGAGAATCTTTTCAAGTGACTAAGGAAGTAAAAGCTTTTTTATTTACTTTTCCAAATATATATGTATGAAAAGTTATTTGTTTACATATACTGTAAACAATGTGAAATATTATATTGGCAATTAATTTCATCATTTGAAGATTTCTGAATAGATCTATTAGTTACAATGAATTCCCCAGGTAATTTTATCAAAAATTATAGATGCTTTATCCACAAATTTGACACCTCTTTTTAAGACCTATTCTTTGAGATATGTTTGAATCACTTTTGTAACTTTCAAGAGTTTACAGTAATTTATTTGTAACATTTAATATTAAATCCAGAATACGTAAGTGACTGACAGTGAGTTTTGTTTAATGACAATTTACAATATAAAGTCATTTTCCTCAGTCATGGATTGCTTGTATCGAGCTTTTGGCACTCTATCTTGTTTTATTTTATATATATCATGTCAGTTCATCTGGGTTTTGGAGATGAATAACGTATTTTACCCTCAGTGGGGGACTTTTCACAGCTTAATTTACCTGCATGATGCTACCCTGTAGTGAATGCTGCTAACCACCTATGTGTGACTACATAATTTGAAAAGTTACTGGCTCCCTTGGGAAGTTTCATTGCATATTTGCTCTTTTATTGCATGGTAGTCCACTTAGAAAATAAGCTATTCTTATTCTGCCTGGTATAGATTTTACTCAGTTAAAAATAATCTTTGTAACAGTTTAATCCTACTATAATTCATGACAAAATGAATATGACACATTTACTATAACTCAGATTCTCAGGAATTTTACTAATGGTCCATTTAATATTCCACGGAGGTGAACATTTATACTGCAGGGAAAGTGGCAGCAGCAATTAACAATGCAAGTTGTCAGAGTTGACAGGAGCAGCTTTATTTCAGGAAGGCATTTTAGCAGATTTCTCCCATTTATAAACTGGACGCACAAATTCCACGAAATAATATAGCTACACACAACTAAGGATAAAATTGCCTATTATAATGTGTATGGTAAGACTAATGTCATTCCTGAAGTTTTAATGATACAGTTTGATAGAAGGGCTCGAAGTCGAGGGGGAAAGGGATAAACGTGTAGTGCTGTCATTACTTTCAGCAAGGATTTTGATTAAAAATGGCATTTTGTTTTCTGTTGTTTCCCCCCCACCACCACCAAATTAGCTATTTCTTCCTCATCATTTAGTGGTAAAAACATTTGTTTGCCTGTAAAGCTCAGGAAGTAATAAAACCGAGAACGGACACTGGGGCTATAAAATAATTGCCTCAGTGAGCTACTTCTTCATTCCACCTTTGATGTCAGAATTTAACATTTTTGAGGTGTTTTTTTTTTTCCTTAAAACACATGTTGAAGGATGTAGAACAACTGGAACTCTATAATAAATTATGATGTAAATGTAGAATGACACAGAAAATTGGGGGGAAGTTGTGCTATTTCATTATACAGTTAACATATACCAACCCTATGACCTGCCAATTTCACCATTATATTGTTACCCAAAAGAAGCAAATTTTATTATTATTATTATGTGTGTGTGTATACATACACACCAAGGCTTGTATAATAATCATAGTTATTTTATTTTAATAGTCAAAATCTAGAAACAATCTAGATGTCTATCAATTTTGTTTAGAATGTTTGCACAAACTATGACATATTCTTAAAATATTCAATCATAAAAAGGAACACTGTCATGCACACAACAACATGGATAAATCTGGAAAACATAACACTGAGTTATAAAAGACTTGCACTAAAGAACAGATAGCACATGATACTTAGAATTGGCAAAGTTAATCTGTGGTAAAAAAATATAATTGCTAGCTGTGGCTTCTGAGGTTTGAGGAATAGAGATTGATTAAAGAGGCATGAGGGACCTTTCAGGGTTGCTGATAATGTTCTATATCTTGATAAAAGTTGAGCTACAAAAGTGTATGCATTTGTCAATCTTCACTGAATTGGTGCTCTTAAGACTTGTACATTTCATTGTATGTAAATTTTACATCGAAGAAAAAAAAAAGAAGGAGAAGAACTATAACCATGTATTGAATTCTTGGTATTGATATGCATGCTGAAGCATTTGGGCAGAAATGAACAGATATCTACAACTTACTTTGAAAATAAGTTGGACTGATGGATTGATAGAGGGATAGATGAGATAGATCGATAAATAGATAGATGATAGATGTGTAATAAGGTAATCAGCACAATTCTACTTGTAGAATTTATATGGAGAGTTATAAGGATGTTCACTGTAAAATTGTTTCAGCTATTTTATGATAGATTTTATTTTAATAATTTTTATTTTAATAATTTTTAGTTTAATAATAAAATATTTTTAATAATGAAAAGAAAATATATGGATTCCTTGTGGTACCAGGATATCAGTATTACCTTTATTTTAAATTTGAAACCTAAGAGTGTGATAATAAAATCATGAAACCTTTTTTTAATCTTTATTTGTAAAATGAAGAATTTTTCTTGTGTTTCTAATTTTCCCTACATTCTTAGATGTTATTTGTAGATTTTCTAGATTTTTTTTCTTTTTTTAACTTTCTTTTAGCTCATTTTGAAATACTAATCCATGCTTTGTTTCTGTTTATGGGTGTGTTTTCCAGCATAGTTTCATTTTCTGAGATACTATTCTAGTTCCCATTCTTTATTTTATTGTTTATGCTGGAAAACATGTTCATTAAAAAATGAGCTAAAAAAGTTATTTGTATTTGATCTTATAACAGTCCTTTTCTATTACTCATTTTGATGTGATTTTAGTTTTTCTGGTTTTTTGGAAGAAAAAAATGAGTTTCAAAACCCTTTAGGGAGTCATGGCATTAGAATTTCTCCTTTGGCTATTTTTATAAGATTTCAGAATTTGTGGTCCCTTCCTTTCTCAGACCTCCTAGCTCTCTTCATGTTCCCCACCCTCCCCATGGCTCTTTTTTCACTGCTTTTTGTAACTTCATGGATCATATTTGGTTCTATCCCCAGCAATTTCTTCATAGTGGAATATGGGATGTGTTCTGGAAATTAGCTGCTGCTGATTTGTTTTGACAGTTCAGAGTACCTAGACTTTTCAGCACGTTCAAATGTTACCATGGACCTTTGCACTCATGTGTAATTGGAGGTAACCCACTATTAGCTTTATAAGTTTGCCTGCTGCACTTTCCTGAGAGTCCATATTGGCTAATCTGAGGTTCCTCTCTTATCAGGTTTGTTTAGCACTCTTGCATCTTCTCTCCCCTCCACACAAATGTTGATACCATGCCAGTCTTGCTCCATTCTGGTTGGATCCCCATATTTTAATATCCTGGGAGAGCTTTTCATATACTTTTGTTGTAGATATTGTCCTTGAGTTTTTGATTTTGCTATTCATGTTGCTCTGACATCTTCCTTTTATTGAGGGATTCAGGAATATTTACCCCTACATTGCAACAGCTTCCACCACCAGTTTTCTGGCATTGCATCACACTTGACTAAAAAAAAGTACTTTTCACTTTCTTATCTAAAAATTAATCTTTTAATAATTTTATATTTGTGTTTAATTCTATTATTTTTTTAAAGATTTTATTTATTTATTTGACAGAGAGATAGAGAGCACAAGTAGGCAGAGAGGCAGGCAGAGGGAGAGGGAGAAGCAGGCTCTCCACTGAGCAGGGAGCCTGATGCAGGGCTCGATCCCAGGACCCTGGGATCTTGACCTGAGCCAAAGGCAGATGCTTAACAACTGAGCCACCCAGGCACCCCTAATTCTATTATTTTTAACATTATGTTAGTATAGACTGATATTAATATTTATGTACTTATATTTATTTAATTGATTTAAAATTTTTATTTATCTTTATATGGAATTTATTACTGTAATACATTTCTTTACTTGTAAAATTATACATAACTGAACAATAAAATAATTAAAGGTATGCTGCAGCTATAACACCACACATAGAATACAGAAGATATAATACCCCAGGATGTTTACTAACAATTTCTATACTTTTATTATCTTAGCACCAAGTAGACAAAATATGGTTCCTGGAAAGATTGGTCATGTACCCTGATCAACAGGGAAAATAAAAAACAAAAATATTGCCAAACTTCCATTTAACTTTATGGCTTATAAATTATGCATAGATTAGTCTCAATTTATGAGTGATATATTCTATTTCATTTTACCATGACTAATTAATATTTAGTTTTAGTGGTTGACATAAGTTTATTTATTCATTTATTTAATAAACATTTACTGAGAACCAACTTTTTTAAAATTGTGTGTATGTATGTGTTTGTGCTTACTTTTTGTTTTGATTTTTGTACTGCCTATAAAATCTATCCCTTAATAAATAAGAAGCAGCATGTGCAATACTTCTCAGCAACTCATAAGAACTTAAGAACATAGAAAGTCCATATCTATTTAATGTTTATTAATATTAGGATTAATTCACAAAGTAAAATATAGGAAGTGTTGTGTAGTGCAGTAGGGCATGATGCAATGTGTTCTTTGTCAAAAGCACAGCTTTTTTTTCTAGTCACTGAAAAACAAAAACTTTGTAGGATGTTACTACATCATATTATATTTTATTTTATATTATATTTTTAGACTCCACCAAAAAAGCTGTTAGAACTAATGAACAAATAAATTTAGCAAGTTGAGAATACAAAACCAATATACCAAGAAACCAGTTGTGTTTCTATATACTAATAACAAACTACTACCTGAAAAAGAAAATAAGAAAATAATGTCATTAACAAGTGCATCAAAAAGCATAAAATACCAGGAATAAATTTAATCAAGGAGATGAAAGATTTGTACACCGAAAACCATTAAGACATTGATGAAAGAAATTAAAGAAGACACAAATAAATGGAAAGATATTAGGTGTTCATGGATTAGAAAAATTAATATTATTAAAATTTCTATACTACTCACTGCAATTTATAGATTCAATGCAATCCCTATCAAAATTCCCATGGTATTTTCACAGTTTTTTTTTTTTTAAAGCTGCTTTGTTTTTCAAAATCTAAATTTCTTCATTAAAATGGGAACATAGATTCAAAAAATATGTGAAATTAAAATAATGATATCAGTCAAGCACACTTTAGTGTGATCTAACCTATGTGACAGCCCTCCAAAGAAACTATCACTCTTATCCTACCTTAATAGAAAACACCATTTCCTAACTATAGGAAATATTCCCTTGTATTCTGTGCTGATTAGATCTTTTGGTGAACACTACATTCAACATTGGATTCATTTATTCATGCATTCATTCATCTTTTACCTATTTATTGGGTTCAATCTGTGTCAAGTACCATTCTCTCTTCTAGGGATACATAATTGTGTGTGTGTGTGTGTGTGAATGCATATATTTTCATCTAGCCCATTGACAGTGTAATGAGTAGAGAGTAGATCAGGCTAAGGACTGTAGTAGTAGCAAATATATAAAGGTGCAAACAACAGAAAACAACATATGGCAAGAATTCGGATACCATGGCTTTTTAAGAATCATGAATTTAGTGAGGGAAGAAAAAGGATGGTTTTAAAAGTGGTTAAAACCATATCATAAAAGGTGAGTGTCAGTTCTAATTTACTCCCATCTTTAGATTTGAAAGCCAGAAATACAAGCTACAGCAATAGAGATTATAGGTCAAATGTCTTTTTAGTACATTCTTCTAAAGTCCCAAGGCCAGCTTATCCTCGTGGGTTAAAAAACAAGAGCTGCTCTTACCAGCATGTTCACCTCTTGGCAAATAAAGAAAGCATCAATGTTTTATCCAGAAATCTAGAACTCAATCTATTAACAAATTCACCAGTATTTTTTTTTTAAGATTTTATTTATTTATTTATTTATTTAAGACAGCACAGGAGCGGGGTGGGGGTTGGAGAGAGGGAGAGGGAGAAGCAAACTTCCCACTGAGCAGAGACCCGGACTTGGGCTCGATCCCAGGACCCTGGGATCATGACCTGAACTGAAGGCAAACACTTAACTGACTGAGCCACCCAGGAATCCCCAAATTCACTAGTATTTTTGAGTGCATCTGTCTGTTTGGGGTCAAAGAGTTGATTTAAAATTTTATATTGGGAACTTCAGAGCTACTTCACAGCTACTTCCATACAGCCTAACCATTACTGTTTCTTTTTTGGTTTATTTTTTTAAGATTTTATTTATTTATTTGAGAGAGAGAGAGGGAGAGTACAGGGGGAGAGTGAGAGGGAGAAGCATACTCCCTGCTGAGCAGGGAGCCCAATGCGGGGCTCGATGCGGGCTCGATCCCAGGACCCTGAGATCATGACCTGAGCTGAAGGCAGATGCTTAATCAACTGAGCCACCCAGGCTCCCCACAATTAGTTTCTAACAGTGGTTCATACTTGCAACTGTAAGAGAATCCCTTAAGCCATTCTTTAAAACTCAGTCCTTGAGTTCTAATTCATACATTTTGAAACAGAGGTAGATCTGAAGAATCTTTTAATAAGCACCCTCTTTTAATTTTTTATGCATTCAAAATATTGAACCTAACTCACGTTTTAAAGACTAAAATAAAACTCTGTCTTTCTACACACACACACACACACACACATGCACCCCTTTGATTTTATTAGACTTATTGAAAATAAAGCCAGTGTTGAACGATTCTGGAGAATCATCAAGACCATAGAGAAGATGTGCTAAACTCAGGATCCAGTTATGGTGTCGAATGCTACTATACTTTCCACACTGGATCCTTACTCAATTTGTACATCTGCCTTATAAATCTCCTGTATAGCAAGCTGGAAAGATGGTTTGAAAGTTGGTAAATTACTAGGTATGTAGGAGGAGCTCTCAGACCATGACAGCTATTCTTTCTCTCTGACCATCTAAATTCTTTAATAAAGTCACTGTGTATTAGCAACCACTGAAACAATGACCTTGCAGGTAGATTTCTTGTCCTAGGATTGTCCTTCACTATCTTCCACACAAAATATTTGTTTATTCACTAGCGGAAGTTTTTATCCATCCATCCATTCAATCATCTATACATCCATCTACTCCTATATTATATTTAATGCCTAATTAATGGCCAATGCCAATCCAATTTCAATGATACACATTTTTTTCTTCCAGGCTTCTAGCATACATAAATACTCAAATTCAATATATTGCAATAAATATTATATGCATACCTATATAGCCAGTTATAAAAAAAGATCAAGATAGATACAATTTTATGGAATGAACTTCCTTTTAGGAAGAGGATTACATTCATTGAATGATAATCGAATTTAGTGCTATCCTCATCCTTTAGCTTTCTGTTTCAAGTGCACTTCCTAATTCATGTATACACACATGTTTCCTTGGGCAAAGTGTATTCTTAATAATATAGCATATTTCTCTGAACACTACTATATGAAAGAAGGTAAAAGGGAAATAAATAAGTGTAGTCAAAATACTATATATTTTTTTCTCCTAGGAGTCCAAAATGTAAACTAAAGTGTCAAAAATATTTTATCAACATTCAAAATTTCTGATTTACTGAGTGATTACTATTTGGGGATAAATTAATTAGCTTCCCTCACCCTTTTATCTTAACATTGCAATTCCACTGTGTGTCTGTGGTATTTATGTTGAGAGTGTTATGCTATTGTAAAATCTTTGGGGGAAAACTTTGGAACATGAAAATACAGAAATAATATATTTTACAAATTTTCTAACTTCATGAAGATACACTTTACTTTTGTACTTTGATATAATTTAGTAATACTTGAACTTAGTAATACTCACAAGTATGGGCATATCCTTAGAAGATCCAATCAATTAAAATTAGTAAACAATAAACACATTTTTTATTTTGTAAATTTATAACCACTTATCAAAATTAGGTATGAAAAGACCTCTCTTTCAGTATTCTAATTGATTTGAGCACAGGGATACAAAGAAAAAATAGTGGAGGAGATAAGAAAGGCATAAAAGTTGTATGAGAAAGGACTGGAAACAAAACTAAACACAACATTGATTTGACCATACTGTGTTGACAATACAAGCTGAACTACGTTTTTTAGCTCTTTACTTTTATTAGTGAAGTCACAAAAATTTTGCTACAAAAGTATTGAGAAAAAAGTGTATATATCTAAGTATAATATATAGTACATTATATATATTATATATATATATTTAAAAGTTAGAAGTGTAATTTGCTAATAAAAGAAACAATTTGACTTTCTATAAAATAGCACCAAGAGTCATAGTATAGAACTTTAAAATATTTAATAGTTATTACAGAAAGAAAGAAAGTGTAAGTGTATAAGAAATTAGAATAAAAATTAGTCTCAGGGAAAATATTTTATCTCTATTAATATTTAACATTTAGGGGCGCCTGGGTGGCTCAGTTGGTTAAGCGACTGCCTTCCGCTCAGGTCATGATCCTGGAGTCCCGGGATCGAGTCCCGCATCGGGCTCCCTGCTCGGCGGGGAGTCTGCTTCTCCCTCTGACCTTCCCCCCTCTCATGCTCTATCTCATTTTCTCTCTCAAATAAATAAATAAAATCTTTAAAAAAAAAAAAAAGAAACAATCCTTTAAAAAAATTAACATTTATATAAGAATGGTTCTGATTTGTTATAGAATAGTGAAGATGAATATAAAATTAATGCAAATTAACAGGATTATTATCTTATTATTACTGTATTGTTCCTTAAACTTTACAAATATTGAATTATGGATAATATTTATATTTGCATATGAATAATAATCTAGCATTTAAACAAACCTTTTTCTTTGTAGTTCTGTGATTTTTCAAGGGCTTAATACATGTTTTCCTTGCCTTTCTTTTGTTTTGTTATGTTTTCCCTTACAAAATCGTACAAAAGTGATACACTAAACAAAAATTGAAAGGAATTTACTCAGCTAGAAGCAGTTATTGTGTGAGTCACCTTGTTAGCTTTACAAAAAGTGAAATGAGTTAAAGTTTAACTTTTGTTTGAAGAGCTAACCAATTCAATCACATAATAAGTGAGAAAATGGAGCTTATCTTAAGAAATAAGACTTCAGTAAATAAAAAACGAATTGGAAAAGAGAATTGTTACTCTGTGTTTACATGAGAGAATATTGGAAAGAGATTATCCCTAATCAGCATGATTAGCTAATCAGGAGGTTTAATTGAAAGCCAAATCCTCAAGTAAATATTTCAGCAACAACAACAAAGAAAGAATAAAAATGATATTAAGAAACCCAAACAAAAATATAAACATAAGGCTTTAGGTGCAGAGTACCTACGGTTGTTGCTGAATGTCAGATCTGTTATATTTAAAAATAATTAAATGTGAGGCAGCATGCATATGTGGGAAGATTTCAGAAGAGAGTTAGGAATTGAAGCTGAAGCCCAGAGAAAGACAAGAACGAAAAGTGGAGAGTGACGGGAAAAAAGAATGGAAAAGAACACCTCCAGATGTTTTTAGCTTTGCAAAAATTTTCATCAGGATGCTATAACTTTGGAAGTAGAAAATGCAGAAATACTATATTTTACAAATTTTCAAAATCTCTTTTTTTCACGGATTCATCTCATACTAAACTTGCACCTATCAGCCATCCAAGAAGAATATGGGTATATATGGGTGCAGATACATAGTACCTATGTATGTGACATATAACACAGATAAAACCCTCTACTTAGTTGCACATCATTCACTCTGATTATTGATGAATTACTGAAAGGAAGAAAAATTCTACAAAAAAGAAACCCAAATAACTTGCCCTGTGTTTCTTTCTTTGAGGATTTGCAGTCTTTCTTGATAGGTCGCTTACTTTACAAATTTAAACAAAATGCTCATCCGTTATAGACAGGCTTTAGAAATCATATGTTAAAAGACCTTTATTTTATAAAGCCAAACATATGTCCAATTTTTTTTAGACCAAACAGCATGTCAAATTTACACAGCTAGTTAGGAAGTTGAACTGAGGAGTGCTGATTCCTCTCTCTACGTTCAGGCCACTGTCCTGGAATGGAAGGAGCAAGAGGAGAGTGGAGAGATGAGGTCAGTTATGCAGACAGTTTTTAGATCATTTAGGGCCAGGATGGAAAAGAAAGAGGTGTAAATTGTTTCTATGCGTATGGTGAAGGAATGAAAGGATTTTGAATAGGGGTGTATATTTATATTCATGTATCAGAAGTGTCTCCAGCTTCTTAGTGTGGAGGACTATAGTGTGGAAATAAGGAGACTAATTGAAGGCTATTTCAATAGTGCAGATGAAAGATGATTGTGGTTAGAACTAGCAATCAAGTTTTTGAGGATTAACTAGACCAGTTATATTTATTTGGAGGAACAAGCCAAGAGTATTGGTATAAGGAACAGATATCAAATATAAAGAAAGAGAAGAATCAAGTATGAATATTAGGGTTTGAACTAAAAACTGACTGATGGTTCCATTTACTCAGTGAGGGTGAAATTATGGATTAGAAAGGAAATGAGAATGTATCAAGAGTTCATTTTGAGGTGTTTATCATTCTTTGTTGTTTAACATTTTATTTCAACTTTTCCATGTTTGAAGATGTTCATAAGAAAGACATAGGGAAAATTCTGTTTTGAAAATATATTGAATATCATCAAAATGCCATAAATGTGTCCAAAATCTCAATTACATAAAGTATAGGATTAATGCAGTGTATCTGGTTTAAGCCTGCTGCAGAAGGTGGGATTCAACAGTGTTGTGTCTGGATCCACTTTTTTTTTTTTTTAAAGATTTTATTTATTTATTTGAGAGAGAATGAGAGAGAGCACATGAGAGGGGGGAGGGTCAGAGGGAGAAGCAGACTCCCTGCCGAGCAGGGAGCCCGATGCGGGACTCGATCCAGGGACTCCAGGATCATGACCTGAGCCAAAGGCAGTCGCCCAACCAACTGAGCCACCCAGGTGCCCTGGATTCACTTTTAATGGGGACCTGTAATTGAAAATTGACATTCAGCAATAGATTAAGGCACATTTGGGGCATCTAAGTCAAGCTGTGGAGTAAAGGGGTGAATACGTAGATCTGGAATGCTGGAGTGAAGGGGAGAAATCAAAATCTAGCAAAAGAAATGCAAGAGATACAGAGAATGAAATAGAGATACAGAGATAGTGATACAGATAGAAAGAGTGAGATGGTGGCAAACAGGGATGGAGAGCTATGGCATTCCTTTTGTCAAGGCCTTGATAAATACACTGGTGATGAAAGCCTAGCATCAGTGGAAAGTGCTGTGGTGATTGTCTTCTCTAAGTCAGAAGTGAAGGTAAAAGACCCTGCCATTAAGATAGACTGCTTGATTTCAACAAGAATGGTGTGATCTTTGGGTGATAGGCCAAGTCATTGCTTTTAGATTCCAGAGGGAGTGTTGCCATAGTAATTATAATAGGCAGAAAACTAGAATAGTAATCAGAACAGCCTGATCTATAGAAATCTTTGATGAGAGCACATGCATAATCAAACACTCAGAATCGAATAGGTGGCAGTCCTGAAGTTCATACCTGATCTGTGTAATCATAAAAAAGTGACACATCTGGTAAACTAACACTTGATTTGGCTTACCACAATAGCGTCAGGAGCTTTTGCTCAGTTCTGAGACCCCACTTCACTGAGACCCTGGTACACTTTAAGGGAGGACTCTCCAATAACAGCACAAGTCTATATGGGATTTTCCTTCTAGCCTTTGGAACAGGGAAAATGGTAACTGTGTGCTTGGAAACAGAAACTATTCAGCCTGTTAGGAATTATTGAACACTGGCTCTGAACTAATCCCTGGGAATATAAAATTTAACTGCAGTTTAACAGAGTGAGGGCTTGTGGAATTTACGTGGGAAGTGGCATCTTTAGTTGATCCTACCTCACAATAGGTATAGCGGGATAACAAACTCATACTCATGTCATTTCCCAAATTCTTAAGCTGTAATTAAGATACACATGCCTACCTATTGTATCATCATATTGGTTCCCTGAATCAAAGTATAAGGATCATTAGGGGAGAAAGAGAAAATGGAAGTTTCTGTATTTCCCACATTTCCATCAGTTGTGTAAACCCAAACTAAACACACGTCTGTGGTGGAGACAAAGATACTAGAAAAGTGATGAATTTACTAAAGGTACAGGAGTAGTAGAATATAGTTGGATTTTCTCAGTGGTTTCCTTGGGAATGGGGTATTCTGCTCCACATATGACTTGCTCTGGCAAACAAGATGCTAACAAATGTGATGCCATCTAAGCCTGGAAAAGCAATTGTATAGTAGGGCTTGCTTTTTAGCCCATTTTGTTCTTCTAATTAACCATCAAAACATGTCCTGGTAGCCTGCAGGAGGACAAAGTGTGAGGGGCTGGTGGAGAGCTGAGTTATTCCATTTGAGGCCACCCTATACCATCTTACCCTTTGATCTCAAATGTGTAATTGAGATTAGCAGACAACAATCAAGCCTGGACCAGGTCAGCAAAACCACCCAATGCAACTTGTCATTTCTCTTTCATGAGAAATAATAGGACTGCTGTTTTAAGCCAATAAAATATTGCATATCTTGATATGTAGGATTATTGAATAAATGGCTAAATGTCACAGGTGGTTACTATCCCATCTCCTTTATTTCACTTATTAACCGAAAGCTCAAGAGAGAGTGATCTTGTAATATGAAAGTGGATTATTTTTAAGTTTAAGTAGGGAGTGACTTCAGTTTCAGCTATTCATCCAGATGTTGTCTCCTTACTTGAGGAAATTAAACACAAATCAAATTCCAAGCACTTGTTTTACAACTAGTTATAAAACAAGGTGTTTTTTTTTTATTGCTATTGATCTGGAAATTCAATCTCCCTCTCTCTCCTCATCACCTCTCTCTCAAATACTCAGAAGTAGTTTGCTTCCACATGGCAAGAGAATAGATCTTCTCCATCCTGCTTCTAAATTTAGAACACATTTTAATTTGCAGGGATATTGATCACTATACTGTCCCAGAGAACATCACAACTATCCACCAAATAATGAATTTATTTTGATAAGAAATCCAGAAAGCAGCATTTCGTTCCATGAAATTCTATGATTCCATAAAAAATAAATGGCTTCTTAGTGAATATTTTTGGAGGTCCAGTGACTGGGATACATTCAAATATTCCCTCAAAAGTGAAGATAAGTTGATATATCTTGGACCTCTTATTCAGAAAAAAAAAATAGAACAATGCAAACAAAGTCACTTTTGATTTTAGAAACAATATGTGGATTTAGAAACACATATGGATGTGTTGTGCTGACCATTTTCTGAGTTACTAAGATGCTTCCATTTTTACCCCAGAAGAGGTTTGTCAGATAGCTCCAAATGGGAAGTAAGGCAATTCTGCCACCCAACCTTCAGAAGCAATGGATTCTATGATAATGAAAATGTTTGTGGCAAATCAGGTTACAATAAGGACCCTGTGGTGAGCCCAGCACAGAGAGTAAAAAGGGAGATCCTTAGGTTTTGACAGCAAAGACATAACAGAAAAACTACACTTTTGACAAACAACATTCTTTACTATACAGTAGGTTCCGATAGAGACTAAATGCCTAACCCAGGACTCCAAGTGACCCCATGCCCATAATTATCCAATTCACTATCCATAGACCAAACCATTGTCCAAAAAAATAAGTACTATATTCAGAACAATTTCTGAAGGCAGAACTAAGCTGCATGAGTAGAGAGCTCACACTGCAACTCAAGGAATCCAGTGAGGTAACCTAACACATTTTAACAGTGATAACATTTGTTAACTAACAAATGTAATTAACACTTGTTAATTACATAAACTAAGTGCTTCAAATCTTCCAAAGGAAGTTTTGGGCTGCACCAAAAGGTAGAAAACCTATCGGTATTGGCTTACAAAGCTGAGTAGTTATGTAGGAGGGAAATCATAAATGCCAAATATGTCTTGAGACCATTTAGAGAAATTAGTACTGAAATATCTCCTCCAATAACCTTGATATATTTTAGGAGATACAGCAGTATACATATATAAATATTATATACATAAAAATAGGTGAATGATATAAGTATGTTTTAAAGTCATTTTTCCTTTAAAAAATATATTTGGTATGTTTGTGGTAGTTAACTTTAAAATTTAGCCCATAAATTAAAAAAAAAAAAAAACCCATGACGGTACCATGAAAAAAATTTAAAGAGAAGGAATGGACATGATCCACAAAGGGTGTATTTAGATTTACATGTAGTAACTGCTAAAGTTTTAAAATATCCCCTCCTAAACCTTTAAAGGTTGTCAAGAATCAACTATGTATGTATAGGTTCATTCCTGGAATCTAATCTCTTCCATTGATCAATACCACACTGACTTGATTATGTATTTTGAACTTTTAAATGGCTGAAATGTTTTTAAGGAATTTCTTAAGAGATACAAATTATTAAACATGTTAATAAAAACACAGTGTTAGATTATTGAATTCTGAAGTATATCATGAAATATATAAGAAAAATCCTCAGTAATGCCATTTTTACCACATAATTAATTTTAAGATATTTCTCTACATAGCTAATTTTCCTAGAGATGAACATATTTATTAAAATGACAATAATAATGATTTTTTTATCACTGATTTTAGAATTTGATGACTCATTCCATCTGAGGTTCTAGTGGCTATATTTCATGGTTCAGGCCCACAGATATACTAGAATGGTTTCACCATACATTTGTTTATTCTAGGGTTTGAACTGACAGAGAAGCCCATATTCAGAAAAATCCCTTTTTTACAATATAATGACAGAAAAATACAAAAGCATACAATGCAAGCAAATTTTAAGCTTTAGGTTTAAGCTTTAAGGTTTAACACGAATGTTCATTGGTCAAAGCAAGTTACATATTAACATGAATGAGCCCAAAGACAAATTTTAGGAAGTATATTCTCCTATAGAAATGAAGTAGAGGGAGTAAATATTTTTGAATAATATTCAAAGGATCATGATCTGTCTACTTGTTCAAGTCTCTCTGACATGCAAAATATAAGATCTCCAAAGGTTTTGTCAAAATCACGGCATCAAGTTTGAAGTCCAGGCTCTTGAAGTCTCTGAGAAATCTTTTTTATTTTAAGATTATTTATTTATTTATTTATTTATTTATTTAGAGTGTGAGTGGGGGAGGGGCAGAAGGAGAGGGGGAGAGAATCTCAGGCAGCTCTGCGCTGAGTGCGGAGCTGGGAGCGGGGTCCCACAACCCTGAGATCATGACCTGAGCTGAAATTAAGAGTCGGACGCTTAACCCACTCAGCAACCCAGGTGTCCCAAAATCTCTGTGAAATCTTGATGCAACTCCTTTTTATCTAAAGTCCTCTGAACCAAAAGCCAACTTATTACCTTCCCTCACACTAATCATTAATGCATGGAACAGATTGCCATTAGCCTCCCAAGGCAAATATAGGTCTTTGGTCCTTAACAATTCTGTACAGGTATTACCAGGTGTCCCTGCTCTGAGGGAAAGGGATATTTCTTCATCAGGTCCAGGTTTTGTTACCACATCTCTTGGCTCTGCCCTCTGGAAGTTCTTTCTCTTTGCGTCATTGCATCTTTCTCTTTGCATCGTAACCAAAAATTGGTTAAGGATAAAATAATTAAGAGAATTAAATAATTTGCCCATTGGGAAGTCTAAGCTCTCTCAACCTGATCCCTGTCTTTGAAAGTTTGGGGACCAAAAGATTTCTTATAACTTAAATAATTTGTTTCTTGTGATCTGGCTGGCAGCACTTTTAACAATATGGTTTCCACGTGTTTTAGTTTATAATTCTTAAATTTCAGTCTACTCTATATGCCAAGAACCACACTGTCAATTATTTTCAAGACATTATCTCTCTAGACTAATTTATAGTTCCTTTGAGCAAATAAGGTTTCTGTGAGACCACATTCTTCTTTTGGATCCTTTCATCCAGCTTAAAGGGTGTATTTGATACCAATCAATTCCTTTCAGAAATGGTAACTAAAGGTATTTGAGCAACATACCTAATTTGGGCTTTTGCTTATCATATACAATAACATATTGTATTTGGTAAAAGGATGTTTAATTTTCAAAACCTGTAAGGTTATGAGCTTCCTATCTTAGCTCAAAATTATGTTTGCAAGCTGGCACATACTTTTGTGAGCTTACCTCTACCTTTTAGTAAATTATGAAATACGGCTAGTAGCAACCAACTCATTTTTTCAACATTTTTGCCTCAAGATCTCCAGGTATTTCATTGAAAATACATTAGGAACAGTTTCTGTGTTTTAGAATATCATAAGCAAAATTTCTCCAAATAGTTTGGCACTAAAGAAAATAAATCTCCATTTTTCCTACCTCTGGTATCAGTTTTCTCACTGTAAGCACTTGTTCCAAAATCCACAGCTATGTATTCTAGGTTCTTTTTACAAACACCAGTTCTGTTTCTGTTGCCAATTTTTATATCCACTTTTACTACATAAGCAAAGAGAAGTGCCAAAAAAAAAAAAAGCTTCTAGCTTCTAGCAATAGATATTTATTTTTCTCATGGCTCTGCTGTTTAGCTTAGGAGTATCTGCTCCGAAGTATTCCTTCCAGGGCCAAGGCTGAAGGGCAAGAACTACTGAGTCACAGCTCTTCTAGAGATGACAGATGTGCAAGATGACATGCCCAAGCTCACAAACACGTTAAAAGCACTGTTGATGTCACATCTGCTAACATCCCATTAGACAAAGGAGTAACAGGGATGAACCTAAATGCAACTGGTAGTGAATGCACTCCAGTCATAGAGTTCAGGGAAAGGGAGTTACCATTTTTCAATATTAATGTCTTAGTCCATTCAGACTGTTATAGCAGAAAACCATAGACCAGAGGACTTAGAAACAACATAACTTTATTTCTCATGGTTCTGGAGGCTAGGAAGTTCAGATCAAGGCACCAACAGATTTGGTGTCTAGTGAGAGCTCACTTTCTAGTTCACAGACAGCCATCTTTTTGCTGTATTCTCATGTGACAGATGGGACAAGAGCAGGTAGGAATTATCCATCTCTATTGGCATGGTATTCTCATAACAAATACTACTCATAAGCAAATCATTAAGGAGTTTCTGTTGGTTTATTGTTAATATTTTCTCTTTAGCTCCACTTGTAATAACATGAAAGAATTTCATATTTGACTATAACATAATTAAGCTTTTAAAAACATTATTTTTATGCACTCTTCTTGTCCAACAAAATAACAAGATAAGAGAAAGATCTAGTGAACTGGTGGTTTAAAACAGAAGTAAGACAAAATGTACGTTTAGAATCATGATGAAGGAAAGCTTCAGATTACACCTGTAAAATCCACTCACTCAAATAATCCTGAAGGGAGGAGGCAGACAGAATGCATTAAAGGTGTACCTCTAAGGAAAAAAAAATAGTATTATAGAGTATTTAATGTGTTCATTTTGAGACAAGTTACTAGTTCATTCAGCTATTTCAGAGTCTCTAAAAAATGTTTTCTCTACATGTAGAAATCTTGACTAGTTGTCTATTTATTCTTTTATTATAGGAATTTTACCAAGGGATATGTGAATATGATCCTTTTTTGTATTAACCATGTTGTAATACACCCTTCCAATCTGGGGACTCAGTTTTACCTATAGATCAGGTGAGTAATCTTTAAATAGGATTTTTTTTCATTTCATTCTGTACTGTTTTCTTCTTTTAGAATGTCTATTATCCTCACTTCAAGATACCTAGATCTACCTAGCATCGAACTTGCTTTTCTCTCAATTATTATCAAACAGGATTATAGATCAGAAGTTTATAGTAAGACACCAAAATAAAATAGACATAATATTTGAAAGTTCTTTGCCAAATAACCATATGCTTATTTTCAAACAATTTTGACTATAAACAGTTTCTTTGATCTCAAACACCTTCCTATTCTCTGAGAATGCAAAAATTTTGAGAGAATAAGTGAGATCATTTTGTGAGGATGGTATTTTAGGAGAAATCTTTGCTGTGTTCCCTTCACCTTCCACCAAGGGAACCTGGCTCTAATCCCCTCACCTCAAACCTGAAAAACAAGGCTCCAACAGGGACCTAAGAATGCCACATAGGTAACAAACACCGACTGGGTTCACGTTGGTCTACAATCTGACTTCAGCCTGAGAAGCCATGAGGACAAGGATTTCTCTGGCAGCCTTGATCCCAGAGCCGGGAGTGTCATTACTGTGGGATTTGCTGACATTTTCATAGTTTATTGGTCAGGGGCTATGTATGCATTTCCACAAGTTGAGATGTGGTCCCCATGAGAAAGAGAAATAAAATGGCCTACAGGGCTACACAGATGGGTATAAAAAACTCGGTAATGAAAAACTTGAAGTGAGTGAGCTGGGACTGAGGATGGAGGACCAACTGACCCCCTAGAATATAAGAATCTGCAACAGTGAAGGAAAATGCTTTGGACCAGCCTGGCAAAAAATGTCTGAACATCCTTAAAATTGTGTCCCAGGAGACAAAGAGTCATCTTTAAACAATCATGAGGCCCATAGAGAATGAAGTAAGTTTATGATAATACTAATGAAAGTACAAACTGCCATACTCCTGGGCCTTGTCCTTCCAAAGAGATCAATGGAACAGTCGGCAAGAGGTAAGAGTAAGAAGAGAAACAGCCAGTAGGGATTATAGGAGCCAATAGTGCTTTTCTCAGCCTGCAGGTGCCCAGCCTGAAGCTGCCTGAGCTGTGAGAATGGTATAAACTTTTCACTGCTTCACTTCAGAATTTTGATTAATATCTACAATTGAATTGAGTTTCTGAAATTTACAGCAGTCTGCCACATAAGAGTAAGCAGACAACCTATAGAAATTCCCAGAATTCTGATCTAGATAAGACTTGCTTTATTTCTTTTTTAAATGTGGGCCAAGGGAACATTATTTCATTCAATAAACTTAGGGGATGGTGAGGTAGCAATATAGTAAGATTTAAATGCATTGTGAGTCCAGCTTCTTCAAGGTATTTTTTCATCTTTGTTATAATTTATTCTGGGTTGTCTAATATTCCTTTCATTTTTTCAACCTGTTTATCTGTTTGTCTATTCATCTATCTAAAATTACCATAGAATTCACACAATATTATAGAAGCATAGAAAATTAAGATTTGAAAAAACCTAAGGTCTTTTCAACCATTCATCTTCATTTTTTACGTGCTTTCTCCAATTGATCTCTTTGCATATTTTTCCATTTTACTTCTTTTACCAAATGCTATAGGTTTTCCTCTGGAACAGTTTATAAAAAAGTATTTAACATGAAAAAAATGAAATTAACTGAACTCAGCTATCATATCCTCATACCACATTTTTTGCGAATCTCTGAATCTTGAATTTTTCATCAATCATGGTTTCCCACACCATAGGACATGCTTCTGACTGTAATCTATGTCCATCTTAAATTATGGCAAATACAAATGATCTAATACTCCAGAGAGAACTTTGGATAATTTATTCAAACATATATGTCTATTAATCTGAACTAATTTCACTTTTATTCTATCAATCAGCAAGACACAGAGCTCACATTGAGTTCATCAACTCCTAGAACATTAGGTATTATTCAAATAAGCTATTAATTTGAGTTCATGCCATGTTACACCATATAAATTAATGTAGTGTTTTTAAAGTTTCATTTTTAAGAAATGCTATTAATTCGGCTTACTACATGTAGACCATCAATCTAATATCGTGAAGCAGTTTTAAATCCCAGTTATTTTATTTAACTCATTAGACATTCTGTAAATTTTTCTGTATCCAGAGTTTTGAAAACAATATTTCATATTTTAATTTGATTAATTTATAAATGACATGAGGCTATCCATATAATGAAATACCTGAGACCTCATTTAACTTCCATCTTGATAGTTTTTATATAAATGATTATATTCTACAATAGTTCATATTTTAAACATTTTCACAAGGATATCGAAGGATAATTTTATAGGTTTGCTAAAATAAATATATCATATCCACAACTGACATCGACTTTGTTCTGTTTATTGCCAAATTCAATGGACATTTTTACTTATTATATTCCTTGACTTCACAACAGAATTGGATACTATTTGATTAGTTAATCTCTTTTGGTTGCAATAGATAAAAACCTAATTCATAGTGGTTTAGGACAACAGAGGAATTTATTGAATCTTTGAATGAATACATATAGTGTATTATTAGTTTCAGAAGTAGAATTAGTGATTCATCAGTTGCATATAATACCCAGTGCTCCTTCCATCAACTGCCCTCCTTAATGTCCATCACCCAATTACCCCATCCCACCACCCCCCTTCCCCTCCAGCAACCCTTAGTTTATTTCCTATAGTTAAGAGTCTCTTACGGTTTGTCATCCTCTCTGATTTCATCTTATTTTTTTTCCCTTCCTTCCCCTGTTATCCTGTTTTGTTTCTTAAAGTCCACATATCAGTGAGATCATATGATACTTGTCTTCCTCTGATTGACTTATTTCGCTTAGCATAATACCCTCTAGTTCTATCCACGTCGTTGCAAATGGCAAGATTTCGGGTTTTTTGATGGCTGCATAATATTCCATTGTATATATATACCACATCTTCTTTATCCATTCATCTGGTGATGGACATTTGGGCTCTTTCCATAGTCTGGCTATTGTGGATATTACTGCTATCCACATTGGGATGCAGGTGCCCTGCCTCTGTATGTGTTTATGTTCTCTCTTTCCTTGGAAAGTAGACTGCTGCTCTGCCTTTCTTCTAGTATTTTCTTTCTCAGTTCTTACTCTTAGGTGGGTTTTCATACATCATATATAGTGTTGTTTTTCATTCTCTTCGTTGATTTTATCAGGTTCTTTTGCTTTCAAGATCTGGAATCATTACCTAAGACAGTCATGAAAAAGGAAGCTGGGGTGGGGAGGGCAAGGCACAAGAAGAGGCAAGAGATAAGAGGTTGGACCTCAGTAAAACCCACAGGCCACAAAGCAAAAGTTGCAGATGCACAGTAAATATCTAATTGGGTTTAGTTTTTAATTTAAGTTACCGTTATTGCCAATTTATGCTAATGCTTAGTTTTGGAGATTTTATACACAATATTTTTGTCATATATGATGACTTTGCAACCCCTGCTGTGAAAAACAGAATGAGTTTTCTTAAAGTGAGCTTAATTTCTGAACTCTTGACTCATATATATATATATATACACATAGATTTTCTGATCTCATTTCATATTTGTGCCATACGAGAATGCTTTGTATAAATGAATGCCTTTTTATTTTCATTTTATGGCATCCCGGTCCCATTATAGGCCTGTTAACCTCATAAATTTATCATTGGTCTTTGAAGAAAAAAATATATAAATATGTATGTATGACATGAGAATTTGTCTTTAAAGCAGGGTTTAATTTTTTTTGGAAAAGTTTGACAAAGTATAGCATGTCAATTCAGTTTTCCCTCAATGCCCAGAATTATGTTTAGATAGGAAAAAAGAAACTCATTTTGATCTCAAGTAGAAAAATAAATTGCTTTGAGTTTTATATAGGTTTAAACTTTTAAAAAGCTAGAATTTATTCAATTTAAATAAAAGTAATTTGGAAAGTTTAATCAAAAAATCTAAGGCTTTTTGTATGTGTATGGTGCATTGATTTGAGTTCCTAAGTAATTTTTTTTAAAGATTATTTATTTACTTATTTATTTGAGAGAGAGAATGAGATAGAGAGAGAGAGCACGAGCAGGGGGAGGGTCAGAGGGAGAAGCAGACTCCCCGCTGAGCAGGGAGCCTGATGTGGGACTTGATCCTGGGACTCCAGGATCATGACCTGAGCCGAAGGCAGTCGCTTAACCAACTGAGCCACCCAGGCGCCCAGAGTTCCTAAGTAATTTTAAAATAAATTATCAAAATTTATTATTTTTATTGAAAATAAATAAAACACATCCATATAGCACCATCTTCTTTTATAATTCCATATTATTTATGTGAGATTAACAACTTAAGATATTTACAAATAAATCAACATGCATACCACTTCTAGGCTTAGGGGTTTTGGTTTTGTTTTGATTTTTTGGCTTTCTTTTTATAATTTTCCATCTCTTTGATATTAATAACACTCAGTATATTTTTTGCTGTCAACTTGACATAGTATTCCTAACTGACCCTACTTACTTTTGATAAAAGCCCCCTTCCTTTCAATAGTTATAGTCCATCTTTTTACTGATTACTACTCAAAGTAGTCAATAGAAAATGATTAAAACTAGTACAAAACTCTTTTAAGAATGATTATATTTTACTTTTGGTAAACACATTGGGGTAAATGCACTGAATCAAAGAATGTATTACTTTTGATTATATTCCATGTTTTTATATTTGAATTCATCACAGAGATTACATTTATTTGTTGCTATGAGCCATACATTTATAATCTTGTCTTATATTACTTTGCAGATAACAAATACTATCCATAATAGATTCATTTTATTTAAGTGATGAATGCAAATTAGTTCCAAATTCTGGAAGTTATCCCAATGTGCTAGTTTCATTGAGAAATACTGTGTTCTTAGATTACATATCTGAAATATTTACAGTGTTACAAAGATTCATTGTGTCTCTCTTCCTACCTTAATCTTTGTACTTACAAAAGCATGTCATACATTATTTCCAAATGTTTCATTAAAAGAATTACTTAAAATGAGATTTTCTTTCTGATGTTCTTTTATGAAGAGTACACTCAGTTTCTTAAGAGAAAGGTTCTTGTAGACTTGTCATTGTAATATTATTAATGAGAGTTTTGTCCTCGCTCCTTAAACTTCACACTTTACCTACATTTGCTCTTTAAATAAACCACTGCGTGGGAAAACTGGTGAATATATATTTTGCTATTATCAGTGTTTCTGATTATTGTGGTTGTTCCTTAATCCTATTGATCTTAGTCCTGAGTCATACTTACTGGGTAGAAATCAATATTAATCTATTAAAACTGTCACCAGTGAAAATAGCAGACTGGTTTTCTGCTTGGAGTTAATTTTCTGAATGGATCTATATTTCTGGTGGATCTATTGTTTTTATTATTTTTACTGATACATGTAATAGTGATTATATAACCATGTAGGACAGTCTAAAAGTCACACATGCTATATGTCAGGAAAGAAATTTACAATCAGTGAGGTAAAATATTTTTTAGAAAGAAACTGTTATCCCACAAAGGAAAAATACCATTTTATGAATAAAAGGATTATCTGAGAAAGGAGAGTTTTGTGTTAGGGTTTCTTCAAATCTCATATTCTGCAATTGAAGCCACAAAGTAAAAGGTTGCCAAATTAATACAAGCATACATAAATGGAACAGATTTACCATTCAGAAATAAAGGCAGATATACTCAGGAACCTAATATATATTTACAAGTCTCCAAGTAAGAGATGCTTTAGTTTGCAAATGAAATTGGCATGTATAACTTTCTACTGGAAGAAAAGCAAACATAAATCCACACTTTACATCATATGCCAAATTGATCCTTAATGAATTAAAGATATTCATTGAAAATAAAACATTAATATGTTAATAAAAAATTAAAGATAATACTTAAATATGTGTAAAATCTTACAGTGGGGAAGATATTTCTAAATAAAACCTTCTCTTATGCCTCTTCCCAGAGTATTCAAAAGCAAACTGGAATCATAGCAGCTCTTAAATTACCCATGTCCTGAAACTCACTTTTAAATAAATTTACTGGGTATTAGGGAAAATTCAGTTTATGGCTGTAAATGCTTAGTCTGGTTTACTATATATATATATATTATACTGGTGATTTACTACACCAGTTATATATATATTATACATATATATATAGTAGTAAATCACCAATAAACAAATTATTGGGAGACTTGTAAAAATTAGCAAATTATTAAGAGAAATAAAAATGCTTAGTCAAATTTTAAAGTGAGTTTAAGTAGTTGGATATAAAGCACTGAAGGAAAATATTATATATGTCATGACTCTAATCAGCGTTTTTGCTCTTTGAATAATCAACACTATATTAATCACTCCTACAGGTAATTCTCAAAAAAGGAGGGAAAACAAATTCAGCTAATTAATTATATCCCCAATAAGTCTTAGAATCTATAATGGAAAAGATGGAACTATGTGAAATTTTAAAGTTTACATAACAAAATATATCATTAAAAGATAAATTGAAAATGCGAGACTAAAGAAGAAAAACATATGTTATATGAAAAGGGTTTTTTCCTAAGTAGAGTATTTATAAAACACTTTTTAAAAGGGATAGAAAAGATTGTATGCTGACAATATTCAGAAAATAAAGTTAAAATAGGCAAAAAAAAGGCAAGTGTTCTTCTAGATACTAAGTCTAGGAATCTACTAGCAGACAGAAACATGAAAATTAAAGCAACAATTAGATAATGTCTGTAAAATCAAACCACAAAGTTGGTTGCAATACAGGATCATTTTTAAGTTTGGCATAACACTGTGTGCAATAAGGTATCCCAATTAGAGGTAATTATAAAATAATATTTGATAAGGTTTTAATCAAAGCTACAAATCATATCCTCATGCAGAGAACTTTTCTTCTCTAAATTTCTTTTGGATTTTTTTCCCTAAAATATTGTTGTTTTGTTTGTTTGTTTTTTTGTATAAAACAGATAGAAGTTACTATTCTCACTAGGGAGCCAAGAGATTCAGATTGCTTCAATGTGACTTGCTCACTCATTGGTCAAATATTGAATATTATGAGTCTGATCAGCCACTCATATATCCTCTGATCATATGACATTGTTAAATATTCAAAAAAATCTTTCAAATAGATAAACTGATAGCACGAATTCATTAGTAGGTTCATGTGTGGCTCCTGTTGAAAAGTGAAAATATATGTTATATTATCTGTTATCAAAAACTTTGAATATTTTATTCATAATCTAACTATAAATTCTAATAAATCTGATACTTGGAGTTTGTTTTTCTTATAAGTGATGACAATAATCTCTACTTTATGTAAAAAAGTTAAAAAAAAAACATTAAGGATAATATAGCATTAAGAGCCAATCTAACCAAAGTAGTTAAATGTTTTAAAAATTAAACAAATAGGGACGCCTGGGTGGCTCAGTCGGTTAAGCGTCTGCCTTCGGCTCAGGTCATGATCAGTCCCGCATCGGGCTCCCTGCTCCGTGGGGAGCCTGCTTCTCCCTCTGCCTGTCTCTCTCTCTCTCTGTCTCTCATGAATAAATAAATAAAATCTTTGAAAAAAAAATTAAACAAATAAATTCCTTGCTAATAATCATTATATTTTCTGCTACAACTACAGCTGGAAATTTAACTTATATTAATAATACTTTTATCAGATCAGATGTGGTTCCTAAGTAACAACTGATACATGTGTTTTCATTCCTCTAAAATTAAAGGAAAAACACTGAAAGAGACTTGTTTTCCTCCTTCACTGAAGGTATGTGAACATTATCAAAAAGTGTTACTCAGTCTTTAATTCATGATTTCCTTTAATTTTGTATCTTTTTACATGGTTGTTCTTTTTTTTTTTTTTTTAAAGATTTTATTTATTTATTTGACAGAGACAACAGCGAGAGAAGGAACACAAGCAGGGGGAGTGGGAGAGGGAGAAGCAGGCTTCCCGCTGATCAGAAAGCCCAATGCGGGGCTCGATCCTAGGACCCTGGGATCATGACCTGAGCCGAAGGCAGACGCTTAACGACTGAGCCACCCAGGCGCCCCTACGCGGTTGTTCTTGACATAGCACTGAGTCTTCCTGTTGCGGAATTCCTTTTTTAGGGGCGCCTGGGTGGCTCAGTCAATTAAGCGTCTGCCTTCGGCTCAGGTCATAATCCCAGGGTCCTAGGATCGAGCCAGGGTCCTGGGATCGAGCCCGAGTCAGGCTTCCCACTCAGCGGGGAGTCTGCTTGTCCTTCTCCCTCCATCACTCCCCACTGTTCCTGTTCTCTCTCTCTCTCTCAATCTGTCTCAAATAAATAAATAAATTCTTAAAAAAAAAAAAAAGAATTCCTTTTTTATACCGCAGGAAGATGATCTAATTGCCCTTATTACATGACTGCTTTGTCATTACTAAAAAAAAAAATTCTTACTGAAAATGTTTTTGGTCTGTGCCTTTGAAAGCATCATATATTTACATTTCTTCCAGGTGTATAATGTCCTTTTTCTCTCTCTCTTTTTTAAAAAGATTTTATTTATTAATTTGAGAGAGAGCGTGCTCAAGTGCGGGAGCAGAAGGAGAGGCAGGGGGAAAGACAGAAGCAGACTCCCCGCTGAGCAGGGAGTGGGACACGTGGCTGGATCTCAGGACCAGGAGATCATGACCTGAGCAGAACACAGACACTTAACCATCTGAGCCACCTAGGCGCCCCTATAAATGTCCTTTCCACAACTCCCTCCCCACACCAAAATATTGAAGAACAAAAGATATATATATATATATATATATATATATATATATATATATATATATATATATTTATATACTCACATAAGGAAATAGTTATCTAGTGTAATCCTAACATGCGTATGGCAATATATTTTATATTGCCACTGAAAATATTTTGAAGCAATATGATTTAAAACTTAGGTCTGCCTTAGTAAAGTAAAAAGCAAGAGTGTTTCTTTATAAAAATTAAGTGTTTCTTAGTGCTGTTCATTTCATATCACCTTCCCATAGCTTTGTCCTAAAGAGGCAGAAACAAATTTATATACTAGTTTAGTATACTTTTGTTATGGATTATTTTTTAAAGAAGCACAGTGAGCATGAACAATGAATAGAATGCATAATGTATGGGAAGATGAACAGCGAATAATAAATTTTTAACTTAAACAAGAACCTATTTCTCTCGAGGCTCAATAGTTGGATCAACACACTGTGTTTTAAAATGCAGCTTATAACCTACCATACTGAAATAGATAGGAGAATGTATTTCAGATAAAATGTGAATTAAGAAATCTCATCCTTTGGTTACATGTCTCAGGGAGTTGGACTTTTCCCTTTAATAAATATTTCAATCTAAAGAGAGACGCCTCAGTAAAATGAAAACAAATGACAGCGCTATCTCCAAAGAGACAGTGTATTATTTTAAAATGGATGAAATGGCCCATGCTCTGCCCTATGACAGCTAAATGCTCAGAATGAGGCAGTCAAAAATACAGTTAACTCATTCCCACAGACATGAAATTGAGTCTCCATTTTTGTTGTAATTTGAGGTGAAGAAAAGAGAAGGGAAAAAAGCACCAAACCTAAAGAATATTCTTACAAAGGTCTTATGTTAAGAATAACTAGGGACATAGCACCATCTTAAATAATATCATCACAACTTAGAGCCAACCTTATTGATGAACACCCTAATATTCTTCGTTATAAGTATTCAGAAAGTGGAAAACAATCATTAAGTAGTTATTAATGGATAATTAATTTTTAACGGAACTATGAGTTGCCAGGTCTTGAGATTTGAGTTTGAAAATTTTATTAGACAATAAACTGGCAATGGAATGTGAAACAAATATAATCACATGGATTCAAATACACTCCTGATATCACACAGTTTTGTTGTCTGATCCATATCAGGGATGCTAATGGCATGAAGTCAGATTTATTTTGTTCTAAGCAAAATTTAAAACTTCATAAAATCTTGGGACAAAATGCCCCTCAATTTCCACATTTGCCACAATATAGTAGAAGAAACTTTGTGAGGGAATATATAAATATTTGTACATATTTGATGATAGGATTTCCCCTCATTTTTTTTTCTCACCTCATCTTTTTGGCAAAGAGTATTTTTTACATATTAAAATGCAGCCAAGTTAGGCTATAGAAGTGATTCCTATTAGCAAGATAAATTTTGTTTACCTTTCAAACAGCTTTCAGCTGTTTGTCTTTGAAAAATATGCAACTTAAGTAGAACAAATTTCATCCTTGCCCCCAAGGAGTTTATGATCTAGTGGAGTTAACATAGAAGTGATGCCATGGTGACAAGCTTACAGCACATTGAGGTTGGTTCTGTCTTGGTAGAAGTACAAAAGGCTATGAAAGTTACTTAATATAGAAAATCAAGCCAGACTCCAGAATCACAGAATGTTTCTGGACGAGTATTAATGATTCAAACAAAGGGAAATGGAGAACTAAAATTGTCCAAGCACAAGGGACAAGAAAAAAGACCTGGCAGGGAAAAGAAGGATTGTGCTTCAACTGAGTGGAATTCAGTTAGCCTGGGAGAGGAACACATCATCCAGGAAATGAAGAACATTTATGGCCTGTGAAAGGATTTGGATTTTCATTCTGAAGCCAAGGGAGATTTGCCAGCCGATCTATGGAGCTGCAGTGGGAACCAGAGATTTGAATGAGTCCGTGGAGATGAGGAGAGGATGCCTAAACCAGAGGCAGGGAGACATTTTACAAGATGGCACTGTGTAATCTTCTTGTTAAAAAAAAAAAAAATCACTTATTTTCTTTATACCAGTGGTGTTCAAGTGTCACCCTCAGATCCCCGGGTTTTCTGAGATAAGTTCATAGATGGGGTCCATAGATGAATGCTATTTTTGTAATAATGCTAAAACATTATGTTTCCTCTTCACTGAATTAACATTTGCACAATGCATTCTCAGGGGGAAAGTCCAGTTTCATTTAGAAATGTCATTGCTAAAGCAATAAAAATTTTAAAAATATATTAAGTGTCTACCCTTCAGTCAGGTCTTACTTATATTCTGTGTTACAGAATGGGAAGTTTGCATAAAGCACTTCAGTTGCATACAGAAGTACCAGGTTATTTTGAGGGATATCACTTATACAATTGTGTGAGTTGTGAGCTGAACCAGCAGCTTTTGTTTTCATGGAACATTGTATTTACTTAACACAATGACTGAGACAGAGTATGGTTTTGCAGGCTTATTTATTTCTAGACATTTTCTCAAAATGAACAAAAAACATAATAAGCCTGCAACTTCAAAGAAAGCAATTAATAGTACTTGTTAATTTCGAATATAATGTGTTCAAAACAGTCTTTACTTCCCCATTCCCAGTTCTGCTCAGGATCAGAGAACTCAGGTAATTTAACCCCAATTTATGCTGCTGGCTCATATTTGTTCTAATTTAATCTCTATTATTTTTCATTAAAATTCCCAATATTAGAAGAGATAATTGGCATACTATTGCTCTTATGCTTTCTAGAATTGTATGGGTGTCAGCATTCAGGTATCAGATGTCAAAGTGATGAAATAAACTAATAGCATTATTTTCCTTGAAAATACAAATATCTGGGTCCACATTAGAATATTCTGAATTAGTCATTGTGAGTATTTTTGTTTTGTTCTGTTTTTGTAAATACTTGAGGTGATTGTAATGTTTGGTCAAGATTGAAAAACACAGACCTAGACTGTGTTTTCCCTGGAAGTTAATTATGCTATCTAAGGTAGCAATAATAAAAACTTTGTCAAATGTGATTAAATCTGCAGGCATCTCAGATCCCTGTACACTACACATTTTTCCTTAATTTGTCATTGAAAGAATTTAATGTCCTTGCAAATATATGATGAGTGATAGTGATGAGCTAATTATTACTTCTATGATTACTTCTATTACTTCTATGATTATTACTTCTATGATTCTTTGAAGGTAGCTAATTTCCCAATTTCCCAAGTATGAATCCTACAGTACTTCCAAAGGAGGTCCAGATGTGATTAAAAATGTCCAGTTGGAAGCCACCAGTCCCAATTATATAACTTATCAACTTTTGAATCTCTACTGCAAACTGTAAATTGCAGCCAAACATTCCACTTAGATTGACTGGAATATCTAAGAGTTATAATTGCCTTAGCAAAAGCAAATTTGTGGCTTAGCGTAGAATCTTCATTCTCTTAGGCAAAGATGCTGACCAAATTATCTCTCTGCTGACAAAAAAGAAATGAAGTGAAATATTTCAAGTTTTGATTAGCCATTTAACTTTTTGAAATGCATAGATAATACTTATATTCTGCACAAATCTAACACTAAATGCTTACAGCTCTGGCATATGTATTAGTTGTGTAATACTTAAATGTGTCAATAAGTAACAGTTTTGCATTATACAACATACAAAAACATTCATTTACCAATAGTTTGTTGATCAATTTGCAATTCTTCTGCTGTTTATTTACACCTAATTTCCATATTCTTCCTGATATGTAAACATGCTACCCTATTAATTTAACTTTAGGATTCCAGTTCACTACACAGCTTAATGCCCCTATTACACAATTGCTCTTGTTCTTTGTACTAAAACTGTAATTTTATGAAATCTTGTAGTAAGTATGAATATAGATTTACTAATGAAGTAAAGCTATTAATATTTGAATGCATTCAGCTTCTCAGAGTGCATACTTAATGGAACATACACTCAACTAATATACTAGAAAAACTTTTGAGAATGAGTAACTATCTGTGTGTGACTTAAGCTTTTACTGAGGAATATACATTTCTATCAAATTAGCTGACCCTATTCTTTTAAAAAAGGGTACACAAATTTAAATTTCAAAACTAGGAATTTTTAGAAGGAGACACAGATTTTAATCATACTAAAGTAAAATGAGGTATTTCTGATGTTACATTTAATCTTACTTTGTAAAAGTGAACATTTGAGACTTGTTTACTGAGTATAGAGAATATGTGACAGAATCTGTGGGCGTGTATCATCCTGGTGGTTAAATAGCAGGCATGAAAAACAACTATACAAATTGAGGACTGCACCAGTTTAATGTAAGAAAATTCATTGAGAATCGCCCAAAAGAAAAATTTAACTTAAGAATCACAGATGAGGGGCGCCTGGGTGGCTCAGTTGGTTAAGCGACTGCCTTCACTCAGGTCATGATCCTGGAGTCCCGGGATCGAGTCCCGCATCGGGCTCCCTGCTTGGCAGGGAGTCTGCTTCTCCCTCTGACCCTCCTCCTTCTCATGCTCTCTGTCTCTCATTCTCTCTCTCTCAAATAAATAAATAAAATCTTTAAAAAAAAAAAAAGAATCACAGATGAAAGTTAAGCAAGTTCACAGTTCTTGTTCAAGAATTATTTCTAGTGGGGTGCCTGGGTGGCTCAGTTGGTTAAGTGACTACCTTCGGCTCAGGTCATGATCCCAGGGTACTGGAATCGAGTCCCACATCAGGCTCTCCTTGCTCTGCGGGGAGCCTGCTTCTCCCTCTGCCTGCCACTCCCCCTGCTTGTGCTCTCTCTCTCTCTGTCAAATAAATAAATAAAATCTTTAAAAAAATTATTTCTAGTGATTTTTAGTTATATTATCAATTTACCTTCTTGGGCCAAAACTATCACTGAGATTTTATATATCTACTTGTAAATCCATGACAGCATAATGTTCACCTTAACTTGTACACACATTTATAAACTAGGATTCTTTTTAATTTTCTGTAGTACTAAAGTGTAAAATACAACTAAATAATGCCTAAAACATTGTGTCTAAAAGATTAGAAAAGTGAATTTTTCAGAAGAAAAGAACTTTCCCAGTGCTGTGATGTCTAAGCCAGCACAGGAAAACATCGATTTCCAAAGACCCTGGCTATTACCGAACACTGTGGCAAATCAACCAAGGGAAAATCTTTCAGAGTGATGATGACATTGTATTAATTACAGGATGAACTCTTAGTTCTACCATAGATTATAAGAATCTATTGTGGTTTGGTTTTGCTTTTTCTGTATTTAGTATGAAGTGGTTAGATAAGGTTATCAAAATATCTTGTATAAAGAATTTCAGGGGCGCCAGGAAGGCTCAGTTAGGTAAGCATCTGCCTTTGGCTCAGGTCATGATCCCAGGGTCCTAGGATCAAGGTGCCCATCAGGCTCCCTGTCAGTGGGGAGTCTGCTTCTCCCTCTCCCTCTGTCCCTCTCCTCCCCTCTCCTCCGGCTCTCTCTCACGTGTGTTGTTTCTCTCTCTCTCAAATAAATAAATAAAACCTTAAAAAAAAAGAACCAATTTCAGAATCCAAAAAATGCATGTTTGATAAATATGTTATTTCTTCTCCCTTCAAACGCTGGAATGATTCCTCAACAACCGTTTGAGTAGCTACATTCTCCATTTCAATACAGCTTAGTAAGTGTATAAATTCTACTATTAATGTTTTTATCTGAGGCATTGTATATTAGGTATCAGGTGACCCATTGAGCAATTTAACTTAAAAAACCCATAAGTCTGCCTTCAGCTGAGGTCATGATCCTGGAGTCCTGGGATTGAGCCTGCTTAGCGGGGACTCTGCTTCTCCCTCTCCTTCTGCCACTCCCCCTGCTTGTGCTCTCTCTCTTTGTCAAATAAATAAATAAAGTCTTTAAAAAATAAAAAAATAAAGAAACCCATAATTTTGGTCAGCTACTGTTTTCTAATCTAATAGCTTCTTTTGAGTTATGGACAAGGAGATCCTATCTCATTGCTCCTATTAAACAGCGTGCTGGAAATCATGGTTAGTGCAATAAGACAAGTAAAAGAAATAAGAGGTATGCAGCTTGGAAAAGGGAGAAAATAAAACTGGGTTTATTCACAGATGTCATGATTTATTATGTAGAAAATGCTGAAGAATCTATAAAAAATGTCTGGTACTAATAAGTGAATACAGCAAGATGGCAGTATATAGCCTCAATATACAAAACTCAGCTGCTTTCTACATAGTAACAATGAACAATTGGAGTTGAAAATTTAAAATAACTACCACTTCTATTCATACTAAATATTGAAATAATTTGGAAAATATATAGCAAATGATGTGAAGAATCTGTGTTGAAAAGAAATGGAAGAAATAAAAAATATACAAATGAATGCAAAGCTATTCCATGTTGATGAATTAGGAGACTCCATATTTTTAAGATGTCAATATCCCCACCCTGATTTGATTGATAGATACAATACCAATTGAAATTTCAGCAAACTAGTTTGTAAATATTGGCAAAATTAATTATAAAGAATACATGGTAAGGCAAAAAGCTTGGTACAACCAAAACAATACCAAAGAAGATGACCAAAGTTAGAGAAGCCACACTACTCTTTCAATAATTCCTGTGAAGTTTAGTAATAAAGATAGTGTGGTATTGACAAAGTAGTGGACACACAGATCAATACAAGATAATGAGAGATCCAAGAAAATGGACCCACACAAAAATGGCCAACATACATGATTTTTATAAAGACACAGGGCAAATCAATGGAGAAAAGAGTCATTTCAACAAATGGTACTGGAACAATTATAAATCATATGCAAAAACAAAACAAAACAACTTAGATACAAACCTTATACCTTTCAAAAAAGTTAGCTCACGATTTATCAGAGACGTAAATGTGAAAAGCCAAACTAAAATTTCTAGAAGGAAACAAGAGGAAACTCTACATGATCTTTGAGGTTTTAGAGACAATACCAAGAGCATGATACATGAAAAAAAAAGATAAATTGGACTATATTAGAATTAAAGTTTCTGTTCTATGAAAGAGATAGTTAAGAAAATGAAAAAAAAAAAAGCATGCTGCCAACTGAAAGAAGATATAAGTAAAACACATATCTGATAAAAGACATTGTGATGGTTAATTTCATGTGTCAATTTAACTGGCCAGGGCATGCCCAGATTAAACATTGTATCTGGGCATGTCTGTGAGGGTGTTTCCAGATGAGATTAGCATTTCAGCAGGTGGACTCAGTAAAGTAGATCGCCTTCCCCAATGTGGCATTATCCAACCTGACTGAGGGCCTGGATAGAACAAATGGTGGTGGAAGGAAGAATTCATCCTTTTTTTTGTGCCTCACTGTTTAAGCGGGGACATCTCATTTTATCTTCACTGGCCCTTGGAGTGAGATTTATACCGTTGGCTCCCCTGGTTCACAGACCTTTAGACACAGCTGAATTATACTACCGGCTTTCCTGGCTCTCCAGCTTACAGATGGCATATCGTGGTACGTCAAAGCCTCCATGACTGTGTAAGGCCAATTCCTCATAATAAATCTCCTTTATATCTATCTATCTATCTATCTATCTATCTATCTATCTATCTATTTATCTATCATCTATTTACCTGTCTCCTATAGTCTACTCGTCTGTTTCTCTGGAGAACCCTAATATAGATATCTACTCAAAATATAAGAATAGTTCTCTTAAGAATTTAAAAATTTAGGGCGCCTGTGTGGCTCAGTCATTAAGCATCTGCCTTCGGCTCAGGTCATGATCCCAGGGTCCGGGGATCGAGTCCCACATCGGGCTCCCTGCTCCGCGGGGAGCCTGCTTCTCCCTCTCCTGCTCCCCCTGCTTGTGTTCCTGTTCTTGCTGTCTCTCTCTGTCATATAAATAAATAAAATCTTTAAAAAAAAAAAAGAATTTAAAAATTTTAAAAAACAATAAAAATGGTAAAATATCTGGAAAGATATCTCACCAAAGAAGATATACAGATGGCAAAAAAGCATATGAAAAGATGCTTAATATCATTTGTCCAGGAATTGCCCATTAAAACAACAATTAGATACAATATAGACCAATGCAATTGATAAATTCCTAAAATCTGACAATATCAGTTTCTGACAAGGATATGAAGTAGCATGAACTTTCATTCATTGATAGTTGGGAAAAAAATGGTATATACACTTTGGAAAACCATTTAGTAGTTTCTTAGAAGGCTAAATTTTGTCTTAACATTTAATCCAGAAATCATGCTTGTAGATATTTACCCAGCTGATTTGAAAGTGTATGTCCACATAAAATCCTGCGTGTGAAAATTAATAGCAACTTAAATCATATTTGTCACTAATTGGAAACAACCAATTTACCCTTCAATAGGTGAATGATAAAAACAAAAACATAACAGTACATATATACAGTGAAGTATTACTCAATAATTAAAAAAAGATTAAACTATCAAGCCACATAAGGATATGGGTTAATCTTAAATGTATATTGCTATGTGAAAGAAGCCAATTTAAACAGGCTTCATACTGTATGATTCCATTTCTATGACTTTTGGGAAGACAAAAAGTACTAAGACAGTAAACACATCAGTGGTTGCTAAGAGTTGGAAGATATATATTGAATAGATGAAGCAAAGAGGAATTTTATTGTTGGGAGAGTGAAATTACATGATACTGTAATCGGGTATACCTGGTCCTATCCAAATGTCAAAATCGATAGAACTTTAAAGCACAAAGAATGAATCTTTACATGTTTAAATTAAACAAACAAACAAACAAGGAAGTCAGAGGATCCCAGGATGGAATGCAAAATGTGATTTAAAAAACGTAACTGCCTTATGTATTTATGAAACAATCTCACTGAATGGAGTAGAAAAAAGGAGCCAGACTAATCAACTTTGGAATGGAGTGGCATATGAAAAGACTAAAACCGAAAGGAACCCTACACCAGGACTGCAGTCTGGTTGAGAAAGGTGTCTCCCATCTCTGTACAGGTAACTTGAAATACTGTAAGACGCTCTGTGCTCTTTAGTCATGGCACGTGTTTAAGAATAACTTTGCCCTGTGGATTCTTTTGCGGGTTCTTCAAAGACTGACCCCACCAGCCCTTTCCAATTGTGTGGGTCATGCTTATACTTCTATTGCAGCTTATTTCTTAGGAACTCTCTTACTGCTGGGGTTCTTTGCTGTGATGCCAGGCTTCCCTCTTGGGCAGGCTCCCTTCCAAAATGAAGCCAGGCTGATACTCCTGCAGAATTCATACAGAGTGACTGGGATTCACTCACTTATTAACTATTCCCACAAGGGAGAACTGTTATTTTGCAGATGCAGCCCTTTAACCTGCCACCCCACAGGTCACTTCATCTTTCCCAAGCAAAGGTCAGGAAATAGTCCTTCATGTCGCCAATTGCCGAAGCACGTATCACATGCTCTGAGGTGTTCTGTTGAAACGCTTTTCACTGTAGTTGGGGTTAGAAATAGCATCCTTTCATCCTTATCTCCTGTCTTTATTCTGGAGAGAGCCACACAGACCTCTCTCCTAATGAAATCCTCTTTGGAAATACCCCTCTTTTTTTTTTTTTTTCCACATTGTCTGTCTCAAGAGTTCTTAGCCTTTATTGTGTTTATGCTTCAGCAGAAGCTGAGGTAGTGAGAGCCCATTTTAACATCATGTTACAGTGATCTGGGCTTCTGGAGTAGAACTGCTTTTTTGGTCTTATTTCCTTTTACTCAAATCCCTCATCCTAGAAAATAAAGACACTTAAGGAAATGTAAAAAGGAAAAAAAAAAAAAGACTTCTTTTAAGATGATCATTTGCCATTTTTTTATTTGCTATTTTTATAATTTAAAACATTACAGGTACATCTTTTTTTTTAATTTTTTTTTTTTAAGATTTTATTTACTTATTTGAGAGAGAGAGAATGAGAGACAGAGAGCAGGAGAGGGAGGAGGGTCAGAGGGAGAAGCAGACTCCCTGCCGAGCAGGGAGCCCGATGCGGGACTCGATCCCGGGACTCCAGGATCATGACCTGAGCCGAAGGCAGTCGCCCAACCAACTGAGCCACCCAGGCGCCCACATTACAGGTACATCTTACTTTAATGTCCATTAAATTAGAGACTACAAACTTCCATTTATAACTGTTATGCAAAATTGTGAAAGGCTCCACATAATAAACACTTAAGCATAACTTACTTAATGTTTATATGACCAGTATGATACATTATAGGTAGTGCAACTCCAGAAAAAGTAAAAGACATAATCCCATAAAATTTCTTAATGGTACTATACTAGACTGAATAGAGAGCCCTAGAAGATATGTCCACATCCTAACGCCTGGAACCTCTGAATGACCTTATTTGGAAAAAGCATCTTTTGCAAACATAATTATATTAAGGATCTTGAGATGAGATTAATCAGGATTATCTGAATGGATCCTAAATCCAATGATAAGAGTCCTTTTAGGAGACAGAGGTGAAAGAGAGGGAGAAGAAAGAAGGCCATGTTCCAGAGGGAGACAGAATTGGGGTGAGGCAGCCATAAGGCCTGGTGACCAGCAGAAGCCGGAGGAGGTGGGGAAGCAATCGTTCCTAGAGCCTCCAGAGGAAAGGTAGCCCTGCCAAAGCTGATCTTGGACTTCTAGTCTGCACAAGTGTGAGAGACAAAATCTCAGTTGTTTTAAGCCACCCAGTTTGTAGTAACTTGTTACAATAGCCTCAGGAAGTTAAAACAGTATGTTCTTAGGGAACTCATTAGGTTAGCTTAAACTACCTTGAAAAATAACCATGTGTGGCACAAACACCAGTAATTTTTACTTATGATTAATTTAACCATCCAGGGAAGGTGATCAGGGTGGCAAAGAGCTCTTCCCACTAGAATCAGGTCCTTTCCTCTTTTGTCCTCTTTATTTGTCAGCCTTGCCATACTATGCATTCATTCAGGAGAGGAGGGAAAGAGAGGGTGAAGTCAAATATACTCTGTGAAAGATACCACTCATCACTTCTGCTGCCTTTCTGTTAGAAGAGAACTTGGCCACAATGCTGCATCTAAATGCATGAGAATATTCTCTGTCATGTGCATTGCTATAATCCTACAAGTATGGTAGAAGGAAAGAGATGTTCTGGTGAAATGCTAGCAGGATCTGCCAAACTGAGTGTTTGCCAAAATTAGAATTTTCCAAAATTAAAGTCAAATTAATATTTTCAAATCATTAGTAACATCTATGAAATTTTAAGTATATATTCAAATATGCAGCTTTATTTGTCCTTCACATGATGTTCTGTAATTTTCAGAATGTGCACAGACACATTGTCTACATCATTCTTTTAAGACAAAATAATTACAATAAAGTAATTTTGCTGGAAATGATTCACACATTCTACTTGGAGATTAAAAAAGCAGAAATCCAATTAGCAAATTTTCTAATTTAAAGATTCTAAAAGTGTTGAATAGTCATTTCTTGAACCAAATTGCTTCTTAAATCTAACCATTACTTACTGCATTAAGGGCATTAAACAATCACAATATGTAACTATTCTTTCATTAAAACATTCACAAGGCAAAAGTTATAGATGTACCTTAAATATCTTAAAAGATGTCAGATGAAGATCAGGGAAACACATAAAATATTGAGAAATCTCTTGTATTGTTAGTAACAACAAAATCTACTCCTTTCTAAAACAAAACAAAAAAAGAGTGACTTCTGTCAGACAAACGGTAAATATGAAACTTGCTTTTCACCTTAGTAGCTAATTAAATATCTTGATCTATGCATTTTGAAGATTGTGCTTAGTTTCTTCTGTATAAAATGATATATATTATGTTTTAAGAACCTCTTAAATGCCTTACTGAGTTAAAAAGCTAATTTACATCTTCCAGTATCATCACACATTATTTCAGTCATTAATTTCTAACTTTAAATAAGCTAATGAGTGTTAGAGTAGATAGAACAACATAGAAAGCAATTCACAAAAGATGGTGTGATGGCTGATTTTGTGTATCGACATGGCTAGGCCCTCCTATCTAATTATTTAAGCAAACACTAATCTAATGTTTCTGTGAAGATATTTTGTAGATAGGACTAACATTTGAAGTCAGTTGAATAAGCAAAGATTACCCTCAAAAATGTAGGTGGGCCTTATTTAATAAGTTGAATGCCATAATAACAAAAACAAGTTTCCTAGAAAATAAATTTTGCCCAAGACTATAGCATCAACTGCTGGAATTTCTAGCCTGCCTGCCCTACAGACTTCATACTCCTAGCCCAATCACATGAGCCAATTCCTTACAATAAATCTCTTTTTATTTTTTATTTTTTTTAAAAGATTTTATTTTTATTTATTTGACAGAGAGAGAGATAGCGAGAGAGGGAACACAAGCCAGAGGAATGGGGGAGGAAGAAGCAGGCTTCCCGCCGAGCAGGGAGCCCGATGCGGGACTCGATCCCAGGACCCTGGGATCATGACCCGAGCTGAAGGCAGACGCTTAACCGACTGAGCCACCCAGGTGCCCCTCTTTTTATTTTTATATAAAATTTATATACAACAAATCTTTCTCTCTCCCTTTCTCTCTCCACCTCCTTCCTCCCTCCCTCCCTCTTTTCCCTCACACCCCCATCTCTCTCTGGATATATATATATTTCCCCCTATTTGTTCTGTTCTCTGGAGAATCCTGACTGAGACAGGTGTATTTTATGAAAACACACAACCATTATTCTCTTCTGCTTTTATTTCACTTATTGGATATGTATAGCCTAAGTGGATGATAATGACTTATTCTAAGCTGGCTTACCTGCTAAATTTTATAGAATTTGTTCTAATATATCAAGTATCAGGGACTCAAGAAGGATATTTTACCTCCAATAAAGACAAGGTCTAGATGCTAGCATTAATAAAAGGTACATTTTAACATCAAATTCCTGGTGGAGGAAATAATACAGTCCTATTAAAGCCCTGTGAAATCTAGAATAACAGCAATCTCTACAACTAAAGTTTGGCCAAAATGGAGCCAACCATCAGGACAGAGGCGTCTGAAATAACAAATAAATAATGTTTTTCTAAGATTGGATATGATAGGAGTGAAAAAGAATGTGGGATAAGACGTGGAGTCAGAAGAGATGACACATGGTGCCTACTTTATATTTATGAATTTAGATGCCAGGAAACTCAAACTATACAAATTCTGTTGATGCATCTTTAAATTGAGAAATAATGTTTTTATTATTAGCCATATAAATTATTTTAAGAATGAAGAAAGTACTAACTTATGTAAGAGGGTGTGGAGTTCGAAAATGATACTGACTTACAGAATTTTTTTGCAATTCTTGTTAAGTTCCTAAAGTTAAATCTAATAGAGATTACTGTACATCTCTTGCTTTTCACTAGTAGCAAGTTCTTTTTCCCATGAGTTATCCATGGAGACCGTACACTCTAAAATAGAGAGAGTCTAGCAAGCTGAAAACCTGGCGAGATCTAGTTCTGCTTTCTGTTAAGACTTAGCTAATATCTACACAGACCTCATAATACATTCCCTCTGATCTACTTTGAACAGTTTTATAGCTACATAGCCATAAAAGATTAATGCAAGCAAATAGAGTTAAAATAGAGAAATGAGGGTGATACTGTAAGTAGTTACTGTCTGGGTAGGACAGGCCATTAGGACTATTGCTTATGAGTATCTGTGCTTGTAATGGGGAACGGTATGTGGCTTACGATCTATGAGAAGTAACAATTATAGGTGATATTTACTTTGATTGGAGGTAAGATGATTTAAAATATAATAGTATCCAAATCCTAACATTTACTGAAAACTAAAATGATGCTGCTACTATCAAGAGAGGCAGAAAAGCAATACAAAAGAACACCAAAGCAGTCTTCCTCTTCTAGCTGTGTAGACAATTGGATATTTCAAAATGTAATCTGCATAAGAATAGTCTAAGTTATGATGTTGTAACAAACATTCCCAAAACCTCTATGCCTTAAAATAACAAGAAATTATTTCTTTTCTAAATATTACATTTATTCTAGGACCCAAGCTAATGGGTACCACACCACGTACAATAAAGCTGGCCATGGTGACAGGAGAAGGACGAACTTTTACAGGACCCAACCTCTGTACCATTAACAAGAAGAGCCTAAGAAATAAAGCTTTGCTGTTTCATGCTACCGGGATTTTGAGGTTGATTTTGTTACAGAATAAACAATTCTCTCCTGACTGATACAGATATTAACACCTAAAGCAGGTGATCAATGGGAATGGCTCATCAGTTTACTTGGAAGATATGCATATCAGAATCTGGAAAACAAATCTGCATAAATGCTATGCAGTGGCAAAAAAACAAACAAAAGAAAACAGCTGTGTCTGACAATACACTAAAGGTGCTCTTTAGATTACTCCTCTCATCACTCCAAAAAAAGAAAAAAGACAAAAGATTTTGAACAACAAAATTGTATTAAAATTAATAATATGGAAAAAGGTGTGTTAGTCTATATTAAAATCACTTAGCAATTACGCTAAACCTCTCCATTTATGAGAGAAATTCAGCCAATTTTGGGCAATATTTTAAGTACAAAAGATTAACAAAACTGAATCTCACAATATTGCACACTGAAAAAATTGTGGAAAGAAAGCCTTATGATTGTTTGGTGGTAATGCGAATTGACAAAACCTGTCTGGAAAATATGTTGTAGTTATAGATTTGAGTAGGTGCCCATTTCCATACCAAGACATAAACCTCTGGGAACTCGTCTATATGTAAAATTGAGACAGCTATGGAATTATTCAGAGAAACAATGTTTATAATGCTACAAAAATAGAAATAATCCAAATGTCACAATAGGAAATGGACATATGGATTATGGTAAATTATACAAAAGGATACTATCTACAGATGGAACAAAAAGGTGCAAAGAAAAGAGAGAGAGACAAACCAAGAAATAGACTCTCAACTATAGAAAACAAACTAATGGTTACCAGAGGGGAGGTGGGGGGGATGGGTGAAATAGGTGATGGGGATTAAGGAGGGCACTTTTTGTGAGGAGCACTGGGTGATGTATAGACGTGTTGAATCACTAAATTCTACACATGAAACTAATATAACACTGTATGTTAACTCTACCAGAATTTAAAGTTAAAAAGATAAAAGTGCAGCTATAAATGTAAAGCAGGGATAAGACCCAAACATATAACGTTGAGAAAAAAAGTTACAAAACACTACATGTAGTAAAATATACTTCTTAATAATGTATAAAATACATATTCCGATTATTCAAAATTTTAATTTAACAAAATATTATTTGGGAATCCATACAAATTGAAGAAAGCTATAATACAAAATAGATAAAAGTGACTACTTGCCCAGTGCAAGCCAATTCATATAATTAGGGAAAGGCATATGAAAAAAATAAAAATATATAAAACTTAATTTGTATATTTAAGAACTGACAGACTACGAAATGAGCTAAAAAAATCCAAATAACTGCAATAAAAAGTAGATTTTGCAGGTTCCAAAATAGGTGATGTGGGAATTAAGAGACATTATTTTTTCTTCATTAGAAGGTTTCTAGAAGTTGAAATGTGTACAGATCTCTGAAGATATGTGGGATTTAGAGAGAATGACAAAGTAACCAGGCATTTGCCTTGACCTCACATCTCTGATTTGTGAAATGATTGGATTATACCAAAGCACCTCCAGGCCCTATCCTGTTTAACATTCTAGAATTCAGGGGTTTTATAGGGGGATTCAGTGTCTTGTGTTGGGGGGTGGGGTTGATTGGGGCGTGAGGTACAACAGGATTGACGGTTTGCAAGGTTTTGTGCTGTACTTACAAGAAAACAAGGACTACAGCTATAAAACTGAAGGACAAGATTTTAAGGAACCTTTTAGTCACACTTCGTTTCACAATACATAATTCGCAGATTTTTTATTTTCAAGAAAACACAGTGGTTTTGTTTTGTATTGCCTACTAAAACAAGAAAAAGAGTTTGTTCAGCTAATGTAAATAATTATTTGAATGCTAAACCTGTCAAATTCAATTTTTCCATTCCTCACCTCACATCTTAATTTCTTTCTAAATGAAATTATTCCCATTACTGGCATAACTTTCTCTCTCTCTGTCTCTTTCTCTCTCTTGCTCTCTGTCTCTCTATGAATTGAATAAATATATATCTACATACATAAAAATGTGTCTGTGCCTTATTAAGCTTCATCTTCTATAATCTACATCAAGCATCTACTCCAAATTATCTTTCTTGCAAAAAATTATTTTCAGTATTCTTCAGTATATATTTATAAATATATAGATTAATAAATTTTTACTTATGGATACCTTTCATTTTCAGTATAATAATAATTTTTCCAAATGGTGATTTATGGATATTTTATAATTAGAAATTATTTTGAGTCACCAAGTTGATTTTAAAATTAAATATATTCTACACACTCTAAATCTTTGAAGATCAGTAACATCTGACTTGCGTATTTTAGTTTTATGCCCTCAAGTTGAAAAGCTATAGTATTTTTCTAATCCAATTCTAAGCCTGGCAAAGTTTACTATAATTTATACTTATTTACTTTACTCAGTTTCTTATTATTAAAGTTTGTACAGAATTCAGTTGCTTTTCCCCCTATTGAATTGTTATGTTCCACATCTGATGACATAGTACAACATTAAAATGAAAGAGTTTTAAAATTTTTGTTAATTTTTCCATGATTTGTATGTAAATTCTTAACATACTGGGTAAAATGTTTGTTGTTTGCTAAATTATTTCAAAACCAAAAAAATATTAAATGTAATATACTCTTTGACCTTAAAAATTTTAAATGATATTTCATGGTATTTTTCCTAACAGAAAGGCATTCTGTTTTTAATTACCCGTTATTAAATATTACATCAATCCTCCCTTCTTCTTAAAGGACGACACCTTTAATCAGGTAACTTCATAGATTAAGCTGCAATGCTCTCATTTCCCTTCTTTTCTTGATGTGGCTTCCTAGCTAGAATCTTCCTTATCTTGCCTCCCTAAAGGCAATGTTAAAACAGATTCTGGCAGAAATTCAGTAATTGCTGAGATGCTTGATTCCCTCCTGCTGAATGTCACTGAAAACAATTGAACATCATTTCCTTGAATATGTTAGTGCTACAAACTAGCTCTTTACTTTTGACAACACTCAGTTCCAGATCAGTGACTTTTTCAATTATTCTTATTCCTTCAATTTTTAATTCTTTTCTGCTTGAGAGAATTGCTGTTGGTGTCTCAGTTGGTGCTTAGCATTTCTTTAATGTAGGTGAGTTTATTTTTAAGAGTATTTTAGAGAAAACTCTCTCCTTGACTATGTATGGCTTCATTGCCGTGCTAAAATTTTATACTTGATTAAAAAAAAAGTTTGCATATTCTCTCTAAAAGAGGATGAATGACAAATACTGGCTATAGTAACTTAAAAATGTACAATGCAGAGTCACATATTCAAATGTCTAAGAAATAGAAATCTGTTTAACTTTGTTTAACAAAGCATTTCACATATTTATTCATTACCAGCTACTCGTATTCAACAAAATTGATTGTTCAAAACACGAGGTAAATAGAGGTTTAAAACTGTTTTGGGGGCCGCCTGCATGGTTCAGTCAGTTGAGCATCCAGCTCTATGGTTTCAGCTCAGGTCATGATCTCAAGGTGGTGAGATCCAGTCCCACAGCAGGCTCCACACTCACCGAGGATCTGCTTAAGA
This sequence comes from Leptonychotes weddellii, assembly GCF_054177405.1. Lineage (NCBI taxonomy): Eukaryota > Metazoa > Chordata > Mammalia > Carnivora > Phocidae > Leptonychotes > Leptonychotes weddellii. Next base: position 141,691,968 of record NC_138371.1, on the reverse strand, counting down.
TTCTCTTCCTCTTCCTCTCCCTCTTCCTCTTCCCCCACCCCATGTGCGCTCTCTCTCTCTCTCTCTCAAATAAATAAATCAAATCTTTAAAAAAAATAAAATAATAAAACTGTTTTGGGTAGGACATCTCACTTCAGTTGAGGCGGAATTTATAATGTTGTAACTACTTCTAAGAACTATGGTTTCATCTGTTTTGGGGTAGGCTATCATATTACACAAGAAGACATAGCTGTGAAGTTCTAATAACAGAAAACTGAAGAAGAATATGAAGAAGTAGGAAAGAAACCAGTAACCTCCTTCTTTTTTTTTTTATTCCTATGTTAATCCCCATACATTACATCATTAGTTTTAGATGTAGTGTTCCATGATTCATTGTTTGTGACCAGTAACCTCCTTCTAAGAAAGAAGCCCTTACTAGAGATACAATCATTTGCTATTAGTTTAGATGGGAAAAGTACAGTAGGGAAGCAGAGGAATTTTTTTAGAAGACTAAAGTTTTAATGTGAAACAGAATGTAACTACAAGTGAAAATATGTGCCTAGTTCTTCCTATGAAAGAAAATGTGTATAGTATGTAAGGCAAAAAAAACAAAAACAAAAACAAAAAAACAAAGTATCACTGTGTTTAAGCCATGTGTTTTAATAAATCTGAAATTAACAAGGGGGCCCTGGTTAGCTCAGTTGGTGGAGTGTGTGACTCTTCATCTCAGGGTTGTGAATTCTAGCCCTACATTGGGTGTAGAGATTACTTAAAATAAAATCTTAAAAAAAAAGAAAAAGAAAAAAGAAATGAATAAGAAATAGTTCATGACGAGGGAATTTTCTGTTAGAAAATACCAAATGTCAGAGCCATGACTAAAATAAATAAAGGCTAAGCACTCCCTAGATTTAAGTTGCATATCTCAAAATAGATAAAATCTTTCTGAGGAATTCTAGAGAGGGTTGCCAACATAGGTAGGTTGCCATTTATTAAATAAGCTGGATGCCTAAAACTGTGCTTATTAAGAACAAAGTGTCTGTTGTGTTTTATTTTCTTAGTGTTTAAAAAACACCACCACTGCAATATTTGAGCGATTGTATGTAATTTTTTATCCTACAAAATCAATTCAATGAGATTAAAAAAAAATATTCTCTTCATCCAGTTTGTTGGACTTATGGGTGTTGGGGAATGAATAATAATAAAGCAGCTAATAACCCTGCAAATTATTCCCTTCACAATTTCGATATTTAATTCAGTTAATTTAATATCTTGCTACACATGCAGATTGGCATCAAAGAAGTAGTCATTACTGTCTCAAAAGGAATTTCCAGAAAATATCAACCCCTAATACCCTTGAATGTAGAGAGTATATTTTATAGAAAAGCACAGAAACTGACTCTGAAAAGTGATGCACGAGAGTCAAAATTAGAAAGCAAAGAAGTTGATTTTGCTTATTATTTTCACATATACATCAGAGAAACCCTGAGGTAAATATTTATGATCATAATTCTATGCCTAAAATCTGTTTCCTTAAGTGTAAAAGAGCTTACTAATTAAGCAAAATATAAATATTCTACATGTCAAAATCATTTTGTTAGTTTTCCAGCTTTTTTTTTTCTTTTTTAGTTAAACACAATATAAGGATGCATTTTAAAATTCAGTAAAAAAGAGTAAATGCTCAATAGATATTTAACGAATTGAATTCAAATCAGGCACATCTTTGATGTTTCTCCCAGTTGTATATCAAGTTCTTTGGATTATGCGTATTGAAGAAAAGATTTAGGAGTAAAAGACGTGAAATAAAATTCTTTATTTCACTTTATTTAAAATTAATCTGGCTCTCAAATGTGAATTTTTATTTTGATTCATTTAAATTTAAGGTGGCTCTAAGGTGTAGATTTTTATAGAAAAATATCAATAATTTTATAATAACCCAGAAAGTATAAGAAATAGAAATATAGGAAATAAGCCTCAAAGGTTACTGCTGATTGAATAAAGAATTCTTTATGAAAGAAAATTTGTAAATATTTTACTTCTCAAATTAAAAATGAAAGAAAGAATAGCCACAAATTTTTAGCTTAATAAACTTTAGCATAATTGGTAAATGCAGCAAATCGTGTGCTCCTAAGTTATTAGGAATACCACTTCTCCTTTTGTCTACTTCTTTTTCTCCTTTTGTCTACATGCTTTTTTTGTTTTCTAAATCTCTTAGATTCTGAATAAACTACCATTTTTAAACTTTTTGCTTAACTGTCCATTTTAGGAATGATATTTAAAATGGAGAATAAATACCAAAAAAGACTGATCAGCAAACACCCACTATCAGTTACATCAGTAAATATCATTGGCAACAAGGGGCACAACTAATCTTCCAGGGATGATTTTAGGGGCAAAACAATATACTTAATTGCTTTCCAGCCCTGCACTGATGAGGTTGTTTAAGACTTTCTTAATTTTTAATGTGATTTTAATTTTGAAGGAACAATGCCAAGGCTTAATTATACTTCTTCGCCCTTATGGGCAGTTTTCATCCATGGATATAACAGTATCTACAAGTGTTGTTCCTTTTTTATACACAGGAAGGAAATTAAGCCTAGAGAAGTGCTAAGTGACTAGCTGGAGGTCATAGAACTCATCAATAGAATAGCTGTACAAGTAATAGAACCACAGATGTCTCTTCTAATCCTGTCTACAAACTCAAGAAAATGTCCATTCTTTCCCTGCCTAGTTTTCCTCTAAAAAATGTGAAGGAGCACTGACAACTTCCTGACTGATGATGGGTTAGACAGAAAACTTATAAACTTGGAGATTTTGTCTTAATCATTTCGCTTTTTATCAAGCTCATTCTTATGAAAAGTATAAAAATAAGCTCTGATATATTTAGAATTCTATCAATTCAAAGTAGTATAATACCTGGACATTCAGTATTGATTCTTTTTAGACTGAATTGTACGGACATTGCCCTATCATATGTCCTTGAATCAGTATTGCAGAAATCCAATTGCCCTATCCTTAACCTTTTCACGAAGGCTGATTTTAGTTATTGTGTGTATGAGGCCTGTAGAATAGCAGTGTTCCCTTGGGAATCATGATAATGGAAATTAAACAAACAGGTACTGAAGCAAGCTTAACAATTCAATGTCACAAGCAGGAAAATATATGCAGCTCTAAATTTTATCACAATTAGCTCCTGTCAGTTTGTTATACACTTCAACTTTCAATGTGAAAATTGAAATTATCTATTTACCTTCAAAAATTGTTAATGATGTATTATTATCTACTTGCCATGAAAACTATATAATATTGATTGGAGTCTCTTGACGGAGAAAGCATGTAAGCTAATATGTCAGCAAAGCATCCCAAAAGCAACTGATGCTTTTTCTATTGATTTCTCAACCTCGGAAAAAGACCATGAGTTCCCAAACATGCTCTAAGAAATACTCCTTAGAGAGAGGACTATATCTGTGTGCATATTATTTCAAAATAATATTATAGTGCTTTTGAGCTCTAGATTGACATGAAGTTCATTTCAAACTCTGTATAGAGGAAAATGTTAGTCTTTCTCAGAAAAAAACTTACAGAGATTTGAGTTTACATATTGATACTTTAGAATATGATTAAGGCCTTATGTAAAACAGGGACTCTCTTGCTACTTTTTTCCATCCCAGTATGTAATCTGTTATTTGTTTTTTCCCAAAATTTAAAATTCTTCCTTATCATCTGCTATCTTTGACTTTTGTTCCATATATAATGGAGTTGCTTTTAAGAGTTTAAGGCCAGGAAAAAAAAAAAAATGGGAGAAAAAATCTGTATGACACTGAGCCAACATTGAGCAGGTCCCAGACAAAGGAGAATATTAACAAAGGTGAGGCCATCTTGACTCTTGTCATCTATTCTGCTTTTCTTCTCAAAGCATTTGCTGAGAACTCAGGCAGTGGGATGCTGCTAAGAGTCAGAAAAGCTGACAGAGATTTAGGCTTCCTCACAGGACAGAGGAGACCAAAAAAAAAAAAAAAAAAGTGGGTTGGAAATACAGAGAAGTGAGCTGAAACATCAGTTTGTCCCCCGATGCACTTGCACATTATTCTGGCTAAGCCAGGAGGGTAAAGTGCCAAGTTGAAAGTGGCTGAAAGAAAGCTTAGCAGAGCTCTCAGTAATATCATGATACTAAGGAGCCTAAAGTTGGAGTTCAGGAAGGAACAAGGAAGGTCCTGGGAAGCAATGACCCCTGGAGCTCAATGACACCTATGAGCACGGCTTTTCAAGATAGACTGAGGCTTGGGGGACTAATACCAGCCCTAGTCCCTGGACTGAAGGAACTTACTCTCCCCTAGACCCTCACACAGGATAATGTGTGTCTTCTTGGGAGGGAGGTAACCTCACTGTAGAGATGCTGTCAGTTCCTTACGATCTCCCTGGACCTTTACTATTCTTTACTATACTGTTTACCAGTCCCATTTCCAAATCCTAGAACCTCCATCTCCTTGCTGAGGGCTTTCTGTGGCTTCCAGAGCCCAGTGGTCCAGCATTAATATGGCTGGCCAGCAATGGTGGGGAGTTACTCACTCTCTACTCATTATAAGCAGACCTTACCTAATGACAGATGCTTTAGCTCCCGTGCCCTTTGCATGAGGCATCTCTGAAGTGCATGCTCTCAACTATATCTGAGACTTCCTCAATGGGAATGGGCTTCCTTTTCCCATAGTGGTGATGAGTTTGATAATAGATATTTTATTGGCTCCTTTTCCTGCCCCTCCCTGACTTCCTCACTCCCCTACCGGCATTTCCCGGACCTCTCAAATAAACTGCTTGCATTCAAATTCTTGTCCTTGATTGTGCTTTTGGAGGAACCCAAACTAATACAAGTAGTCAATACTTCTATACTTTATATACCTGATTTTCAATAGAAAATAATTAGGCACACTAAAAAAACAGAACAAAGAAGGGGAAAAGTTGAAACAGACCCTCAAATAACAATAGATGCTGATTTCAAAATACAATCTTTAAAATAACTGGTCTTTAATCAATCTTCATAATTCCATAACATATATTCACAATTGAAGGAAACAGGAATATGTCACCCCAAAATATGCCTTTCAACATACACATGGTTTTGAGTTAAAGGCACTTAAAAAAATAGCAGGTATAAGAAGGGTGTTCTCACCCTTCCCTTTTTCTTCTTGAAAGCAGGAAATAAAACCCCCATATGGAAAATGTCCTCCCAATAACAGGAGGAAAGAAATATTCCTGTCATCAAGAACAGGAAACTGAAACCAAAAGAATTCTGTACAAACAGACCTTGTTGAAGTAATTCTTATCTTCCTTTAAATAATTTAGTTATTTTTCCATTTTTTTCTTTGTTCAACTTAATATAAAAACATTTAGATTTTGCCACTTATTTGGGTCTTTATTATTTATGAAGCCTTCTGTATCATGAAAAACCTGTATTAATTTTTATGCTTTGCTCCTGTTAATCTGTCTTGTGCCAATTTAAATTCTGAGGCCCAGCCAAAAACCCTGAGAGGTTAAAAATAAAGTTTTGCCTCTCCTACACAAGGAAGAGTTTTAAGAGTGCTCAATCTATTACATATACATGTAAAGGTTCCTGTTTCATATTGGCAAGTTTTCATGCCCAAACCCACTGGTTTTCTTAGTCTTGAGTTTGGCCACTGCTTAATTTTCTTGTTGTCTTATCTATATTTACACTTTTATTCAACATTTCTAAAATTAGAATGGACAGTGCACAGTCTACCCACTTCTTCCTAGGATGAAATTTGCTTTGGGCTTTTATCCTCCCGCTTCTCTTCTCACTACAGGATCCTCTATTTTCCAGAGTTGTAAAGCAATCATGCCTGCAACTGAAGCCTGTCCAATTTATATTTAATGGATATTGTTTAATTTGTGAATTTCCTATTTTGAGAATTCTCAAAGTCTCTACTCTCATCTTACTGTGCTGAGTACTTTGTAAGCATTTGATAAATCTTTTATCGCATCACTTTACAATGATGGTTAGGAATCTATTTGCTGTATTTTGATTCTCACTATATTTTTCTCTCATAAAATAAATAAGCCTTTGATAAAACACACAGATTCCAAAAGGGTAGATATGAAGGGGTAAGAGGACAGGCTAATTTAAACAATTTTAATGCTGAGTGGTTGATATTATAGGTTTTCTCATTTCCTTGTTTGCTTTGAATGCATGCAGTTTTTTCCTCTCACACTATAATGCAAAGAGAAAATGCTTACAAGTATATATTTTTTTCTGAATCTAACCCCTACTAAAGTTAAATGTGAGCACAGTGATTTTGAGTACATGCCTCCAACAGTTATTGAAAATATAATTTTGTTAAGCTATTTCTACCAAATATTTGGTAGATTTTTTCAAATTTAAATTGCATTAACCAATAATTAAAAAAAAACATAGTCTGTCAAAATCAAACTAATTTGACTTGTGGATAATGATTTACTTTGCAAAACAGGCTGTGTAAGGAAAACCTCATAATCCATTCTCCTTCCATTATATCTTACATTTCTTTCTATCTTGATTTAGAGTATATTAAAATGATTAAATACACTTAAGGTTTTATGAATTTGTTTTCAAGGAGTAAGAAAGAGAAGCACATTATATGAGCCTTATTTTGTCTACTACCAAGTCTCTTAATTTCTTTAGAAACAATGAACTGAACAAAGTCACTTAGTCACTTGGACTGAGAACAGATTGAATTAGCAAGTAATTCAGTCATTCCAGTTTTGCATTTGTTGCAGATCCTAAAAATTACCCACCCCTACAGACAAGGGGAAAAATTACGACTACATTAAAACCTTGAGGAGAAGAAAGAGGAGATATAATAACTTGCTTTGGCATTGTCTAAAACATCCATTTGTGCATGTAGCTGGTTTGGGTTTTTTTTTTGTTTTTGTTCTTGTTTTTTTCCTTTGCCATGTGCCCTGTGACTATTTCAGATTTGTAACCTGATGGGATTTGGGAACACATCTCTTTGACTCCTTATCTTCTTCTTTACTTCATAGTACCTTGCCCTGTACACAGTGTGGACTCTAATAAATATTTGATGGAGAAAGATCTAGTAGCAAGAAAACAAGCTGGCAAGAAGTAGAGAGTCAAATCTATGGAATAGTAATTAGGGAGAAACTCCTTGTCCATGTGCACCGTGGTAAAACCCTGAGGAAAAAGCTTCAAAGTGATTTGAAGTGAACTCTCCCAGATAATCAACAGTGACCTAGTTAAAACTGTAAAGACTGATATAAAATTGGCTCTGCAGAGTGTATTGTTCCATCTACCAAAAATGTCATGTGTAACCAATAAGAGCATGTGAAAAATTATGAAGTAAAATGAGTTTCTATTTTGCCCAACTCTTTCCCTCTGTGTATTTTTCTTTTTATCCATCAATGAGTTATCCTTTTCTCCCTATTAATATTAGTATCCACTCACACCTATCCCCATGTCTCTTACCCATGTTTAGAAAACATGCTCTGCCCAGACATATCCCTCTTTCTTTCCTGCATCATGATTGACCTCACATGTCTCATTCCATCAAGTCACAGTCAAGTGGGTCCATTTTTCTATCTCTAATAAACTACTTCTTTCCATATTAGTTAGATGAGGGACTCTAGTTACATACTCTTCATATTCCTTTCCATGTGCAGAGAGCTCATGATTATCTTTTATTTTGTCCCCTCACTTAACCCCATCCTTGGGAAAATAGAGTGAATAACCTGAAAAGTTGAGTTTTGAGAAGAAACTGGGCATATGTACACCAGATTCTTCCTCTTCTCCTTCTTGGGAATAATGTTGCCACTTGAAGCTCCTATTTTTCTCCATTTCTCCATGCCAGAACTTTCTGTCTGTATTTAAATCTGTTTAATTCAGGGTGTAAGGATTAGGAGAATACTTGCCCACATATATGATCTGATCCTCCAACTTAGCCTGTATCAAAAAGGAAATGATATTTTGGCCTCCATATGTTGCTATCTTTGTTTCTCAGTAGGTTAAGAATTGATGTGGCAAACAAGGCTGCTAATTATTTTGTGTCCCCTTAAGTCAAATCTAGTTAGCAGTCCTTCCTGGTAGATAACAACCTTGTCTAACTCTAAACATTGGAGCTTTTGTCTAAAGAAAAGCGACCTGGAAAGAAAACAGTTTTCCCTACTGACATGAAGATGTTGCCTGAGTCAAAGTTCATATTTTATTCACAGACATACACTGATCATTTCTGAATTTTTTTTCTGATGTTGTTATACAAACTGGAATGATTTTTACTTTAAGAACAGACAAATAGAAAATAAGTAAAGGAGATTATACAAAAACAAAAATCTAACAAAACTACTGGAAGCGGTACAGCTTGTCCCAATATCCTCTCCTAAGCAAATGGTCATGAGTCAATTCCAAATAGGATTTAAAAAAAAGTTTTGACCCCAACATTGGTTCTGTAGCAAAAAATCTAGAACAACAAAGAGTCATACTTATATTTACCTCAAATAACTATGGCCTCACCCTGGCGCCATGCTTTGGCGGGCATGCTATGGCAACCCTCCTGCCACCCACATTTCCATAGAGTTAGGGGGTCAGTAAGGTCAATGGATGTTTAAAGTCAGAATCCATACTCAAGCTCCCCTTGAAGGCCTACTTTGGACACACACGACTGACCTCAGAAATCCCTGGATGTGCTATATGCTTGCCTTGAGTTTTACGAGTTAGGAGCAGGTCTATAAGGGTCTTCCATAAAATAAACCAGAGGAAGAAGTGTAAGAGATCCCCTGAGGGATTGGCAATTCATAGAAAAAGACCATTTAATAGGATACCTGTGTCTTGTCTTGGACCAAATGAAAGCCTCTTTGGTATTCAGTTGGTCCATTATTATTTATGATAAATCAATAAAACTGTATTTAGAGATTAAGCCATGTTAGGTTGTATGTATCTTCTCAGTAACCTTGAAATGATAATTAATATTAATAATGACAGCTTTGATAGTAAGAGAAGTTGATGTTTCTTCTCTTTTTCTGTCTCTAAATATCAATATTCCTCATTTCTCTTTTACTCAATTTTTTCTTTTTTTTCTATGCTGCCTGCTTTGGCTTCAGCCAAAATATTTACTTCTATGAACATGACTCTTAACCATTCCCTCTAATATCAGTATTCATATTACATATTTCTCTTTTTAATGGCTTTATTGAGGTATAATTTGCCTATAATCAAATTGACCATTTTTAAGTATACAATGCATTGATTTTTAGTAAATTTACAAATTTATATAACCATTACAACAATCCACTTTTAGAATATTTCCAGCATCCCAAAAAGATCCCTCATGGACATTATCAGTTATTCCCTGTTCTCATATCCAGCCCCAAGAAAGCATTAATTTACCTTGTCTATATAGATTTTTTTTTTTAATAGACTTTAGTAATTAAAACAGTTTTAGCTTTATAGAAAGTACAGAAAGTTCTCATATATCCCAAACACATTTTCCCAAGTTATTCACACCTTTTGGTACTATGGCATATTTGTCACAATTAATGAACCAATACTGATAAATTTTTATTAACTGTAGAGTTGAAATCAATGTCAGTCCTCCAATTTTGTTCTTCTTCAGTATTGTGTTGACTGTTCTGTGCTTATTGCTTTCTATATAAACTTCAGAATCATTTTCTTTTTAAATCTACAAAATTGCTTGCTTGTATTCTCATCAGGATTTCATTGAACCTGTAGATCAACTTGGGAAAAGTAGACAGTTGAAGAATGTTGGGACTTCCCATCCACGAACACACAATATCTTTTTATTTATTTATATCTCGTTTGATTTCTCTCATGAAGTAGCTATGGTTCTCTACATATGTTTTGAACATATTTTGTTAAGACCTAAATGTTTCATATTTTGGTGCTGTTATAACTGGTATGTTTTTATTTTCAAATTCCAATTGCTTATTATTGGTATATAGGAAAATAATTGACATTTGTATATTAACTTTGCATCTTGGGACCTTACTCTACTCATGTATTAGTTACAGAATTCTTACAATTTTTTTTGTGATTCTTTGGGATTTTCTAGATAGACTATCATGTTATCTTTGAATAAAGAGATTTATTTCTTCCTTTCCTATTTACGTAAATTTTGTTTTCCATTTTTTAAAATCTTATTGCACTAGCTCAGTCTTACAGTATGCTTGCTGAATAAGAGTGAAAGGAAAGGACTAGGGGCACCTGGGTGGCTCAGTTGGTTGAGTGACTGCCTTCGGCTCAGGTCATGGTCCTGGAGTCCCGGGATCGAGTCCCACGTCGGGCTCCCTGCTCAGCGGGGGGTCTGCTTCTCCCTCTGACCCTCTCCCCTCTTGTGCTCTCTGTCTCTCATTCTCTCTCTCAAATAAATAAATAAAATCTTTAAAAAAAAAAAAAGAAAGGAAAGGACTAGAAGAGAGGAAATCCTTATCATGTTCCCAATCCTGGAGGGGGGGGAGTATAATTTCTCAAGATTAAATATGATGTTAATTATACATTTTTTGTAGGTGTTTGTCATTTTGAAGAAAGTTTATTTCTAGTGTGCTAAGAGTTTTTATCAATAACAGGTTTGGGGGGCACCTGGGTGGCTCAGTCAGTTGAGCATCTGCCTTCGGCTCAGGTCATGACTCCAGAGTCCTGGGATCGAGCCCCAAGCCCCACAGTGGACTCCCTTCTCATCAGGGAGCCTGCTTCTCTCTCTCCCTCTGCCTGCTGCTTCCCCTGCTTGTGCTCGTGCGCACTCTCTTTCTCTGTCAAATAAATAAATAAAATACTTTTAAAAATAAAATAAAATAATGGGTTTGGGAGTTTATCAGTTTTTGTTTTGCATCATTAACATGATCATATGATTTTTATTCTTTAGCCTGTTAATATAATGGCTTATATTGATTGATTTTCAAATAGGATACCAACCTTGAACACCTGGCCATTGCATATAATTCCTTTTTTTGATACATTGTTGGATTTGACTTACTACTATATGTTAAAGACTTTTGCACTTACATTCATCAATGATTAGTCTATTGTTTTCTTATATAGCTTTATCTGTTGGGAATTTAGGTAACGGTGGTCTCATAGAATGAGTTATGGAATAGATTGTGGATAGTTGGTATCTTTTTTCCCCTTAAATATTTGTTAGAATTCACTAGTGAAAAACTCTGGACCTGGCCCTTCATTATTTGAAAGGTTATTAATTATCGATTCAACTTATTCAATAGATAGGGGTGTATTCTGATTATCTCTTTTTTCCTCATGTAAATTTTGATAGTTTATGCATTTAAGGAAATTTGTTCATTTCATCTCAGTTACCAAATTTGTGGCCCAGAATTGTTCATAATATCCCTTTATTATACTTTTAATTGTTATGGCAAGATAGGGATTATCCCTATTTCATTTCTGATATTGAGAACTTGTATATTCTCTTTTTTCTTAGTCAACCTGGCTAGGGCTTACTGATTTGAATGATCTTTTCAAAGAGCCCTTTTGGTTTCCTTGATTTTCTCAATGCTTTTGTGTTTTCAATTTCATTGATTTCCAGAAATTTTTTTTTCTTGTGCACCTTAAGCTTAAATTGTTTTTCTGTCTCTGGTTTCCTAAAGTTGCCACTTAAATTATTGATTTTAGACATTTCTTTATTTCCAATATCTGCATTTAATGCTGTAAGTTTCCCTCTCACTATTGCTTTTACCACATCCCACAAACTTAATAAATTCCATTTTCATTTTCACTTAGTTCCACTTGAGAAATGTATTTGACTCATATGTTATTTAGAAATGTATTGTTGTTCTCCAAATATTTTGGTATTTTTCCAGCTATCTTTCTGTTATTGATTTCTAGTTTAATTGCATTGTGGTCTGAGAACACACTTTGTATTATTTCTATTCTAGCAAGTTTATTACAGTGTGTTTATGGCTCAGAATGCAGTCTGTCTTGGTGATGTGAGCATGAGAAGAATAGGCATTTTGCTGTTGTTGGATGGAGTATTTTTTAAAAATCAATTAGATCAAGTTGACAGATAGTGCTGTTCTGGTCAGTTGTATTCAGCTGTATTAAGTTATTGCCATAAGTGAGAAATGCTAAGATACATCAAAAGACCATATTGTGGAGGATGGAAAAATTGGAAAGGAGCATAAAAGATCTTCCATGAATATGCTGTGTGCTTGAATTTCTTCCCCCCTATGGATTAAGATAAAGATTACTCTTTTTCATTTTAGGATTAATTTTAATTTCTTTATATTTTAAAATTTATATGTTATATATATTACATAAAATAAGATGTGTGTGTAATTTAATGAACTATTCATAGATTCCAAGGAAAATCCATTTTTAAGTTGTCATTTGGAATATAATATATCTGTTACATTCAGAAAAAATAATAAAATCTCAAAAAAAATCTTAGAAAACATTTGAGCCAAGGAAGTTTTTTCTTTTCAACTACAAATGTGTATATTTTTGCCACAAGCACTTTTGGATTTCTCATGACTTATACTTGTTCCCATTTACCAGTACAATTTGAAGTGTTATACGTTCATATAGGAGAGTGAGAGAGAGAGAAAGGGAGGAAGGATGTGTGTCTGTGTTTCTATGAGTATGTGTGTGTAATTGCTATTAGAAACTAATACAGCTATTTATAGATGACAAGACCATCACTAACAGACACTTTTTAAGGGTGGAGAGTGAGAAGACAAGCATGGTCATATCTGTGCCAGCAAGAGAATTTGCATTAGTTCCCTGTGACTGCTTTAACAAATTGCCACAGAATTGTGGGCTTTGAACAGCATAGATTTATTCTCTCATAGTTCTAGAGGCCCGAAGTCTGAAATGAAGGTATTGTCAGGGATGTACTTCCTCCAAAGGCTCTAAGGAAGAATTTACTTCTGGCCTCATCCAGCTTCTGGTGGCTGTTGGCATTCCTTGGCACTCTTGCTATTCCTTGAGCTTTTAGTGATATCACTGAAATCTCTTCCTGTCTTTACATGGCCTCCCCCTCTGTGGGTGTGTATCTTCTCCTCTGAGTTTCTATCAAATCTTACTCTGCCTTACTCTTACAAGGATTTGTCATTGGATTCATGGCTTACCTGGGTAATCCAGAATAAGCTTCTCCTCTCAAAATCTTTAACTTAATTACATTTAAAAATACATATATCTAGGGGAACCTGGGTGGCTCAGTCAGTTGAGCATCTGCCTTTGGCTCAGGTCATGATCTTGGGGTCCTGGGATCGAGCCCTGAATCAGGCTCCCTGAGTGGGGAGTCTGCTTCTCCTTCTGCCCCTCCCCCTCACTCATGCTCTCTCTCTCAACAAAATAAATAAAATTCTTTTAAAAATACATATATTTATATGTATCTGTATGTATATAGATATACATGGTGATATGGATATTCTTTTTTTTTTTTACTGTAGAAGGTAAGATTTATAGTTTCCAGGGATTAGAATATGGACATATCTTTTTGACATCACCATTAAGACCACCAAAGTCTGCCCTTTAGCACACAAGCATTTGTGTTTGTCCCACATACAAAAGTTATTTACCCCATTTTGATATCTCTACAAGTTTTGTCCTATTATAGCATCAACTCTAAGGCAAATATTTCATGTAAATGTTATCAATCCAACAGCCACAAATCTCATTTTTAAAGTCCTTTGAATCAAATATAAATCAATACTATCTGTGGGTCAATACCCAGAAAGTCTCTCCAAGACCAGACTCTAGCCAGGCTCCTCGGAGACTTCTCAACGAGGCCTCAACCTTAGGTCTATGAAACTTGAAAAAACATTAGCAGTTTCTAAGAGCTCAAGGCTGCATACTGAAGATAACTCTAGCCTCTCTTAACCTGTCTATCTGAAAAAAGAAATAATAAGACTTCAAAAAAAATTTACTGTTTATTCTTTATCTGAGGATAGGGCCTCTGTCTTCTAGTCTCTGTGGGTAAGTAGAATCCCAACTTTGATAATTTCCAGTCAGCAAACACAAATGGTCTAATCACATTTACACTGACTAACCTTTTGTATTCTTTTGTTTTTACTTCCCTGACTTCGTTGAGCCCTCACTTGCCCCAGTCCCTGCTCCCTAATCTGCATTAATCTCTGCACAAATTAAAGTTCAGTTCAGTTTGTGCTGGACTCTTTTTTTTCTATTGCAATCATTTCAACTGATCAAATCTGTCCTTAACACTTGAAGTAGCGTATGGTTTTATCTTTGACAATATGATCTATTCTAGGAAAAATTTATCTTCATTGGTGGGCCTGTGAAACTAGAAAACAGGTTATCTGCTTTCAAAATACAATGGTGGCACAGATAGGCAAGAGCTAACCGTTACAGACATTCCCTTTCCGAAAGAGGAAGAAATGGGAGGAATAAAGGAGTCATGGGCCCCAAGCAAGTTTAAAATCAAGCAGCATTATTCAAATAGCTTTTAAGGCTTGAGAATAATTTGCTGTGGTTCAGTGTTCCATTCTATAGGTCTGTGGTGTTGCCCTGTGGACACCTGGATGCACCAGCCCCTGTCTCTTCACCTATGACTCTACTCTTTGGGTTCAAGAATTTGCCCTCAGAGTTTTATTTTGTTTTGTTTTGTTTTCCTTTTTCTTGAAAGGAAGCACATGTTTGCTGTTAATAGTAGCTCTATCAGATGTTTCTACCTATAGAATTTTGGAATTCTGACATTGTTTTCTCAATTCATGCTTCTGTCTCTTTCCATCCAAACTAGAAGCATTTCTAGTGATATAAAATTCTCAAAAACCTTGTGGGTCTCCTCTGTATGTCATAGAAGTCAATATTTTTAGATAGGAGGCTCCTCTTCAGATCTTTCCTGGATAATCCCATCTTTGTGTTTTGCTTCACGGAGGTGCTTGAGTGAGTGGGTCCGTGTGTCACATACCTAATTTCTTTAGCAAATGGTTTCCGACCATATCCTTGGGCTTTTCTCCAGAGCATGCATTTAGAACAGGGAATCTCCTAATATTAGCATGTTTTGTTATCTGTATACATTGAGACTTTTTAAATCATGAAGTCTGTATACATTATTATATGTGAAACTACCTCAAATTCCTTGGTATCCCTGGCTAAAAGAATTCACCTGTCAGAAGTAAAAAGTGAGAAATTATTTTTATTGGAAGAGTTTAAATGATTTATGAATTTTGATATCAGCATTTTGCATCTGATTATTTCAATTTTATATTCGGAAAACAGATTTTAAATATAAGATCTATTATTCCTCTAAGTACATTTTTTTGCCGAACCCTTCCCAGGTGACAAGAGCATTATATTATTCAATGACATCACATAGATATTTTTCAAGGAGTATTCATTATTTTTCAAAGAAATGGGGTAAGTAAAGAGTCGCATAGATGTTTGCAATGTCATATACATTTTGAATTTTAATTGAAATACAAATAAAAATCTGGAAGTAATCATAGGCACTAGGATGAAAAAAATAATTCATTTAATACTCAAATCTTGGAGCTGCTAATAGGAGGCTCTGCAAAAAAACAAAACAAACAGGTAAAAATCAGAGTATATTTTAAGATCCTAAAGGAAGTTACTACAATCTTTTTGCAGATGTAAGTCAATCCTTGATGCATGAAGATTCTCTTGTTGAAACTGGATGTTTGCTCTTCAAGAATATAAAACTCTTCCTGAGAGGAATTCCTTTATATTGTGCAGAGGATTCACCATATTGCGTATCTATCCAGAAGAGATTGAAAACATCCCAGCTAATGCTCCAAAGCAACTGTAAGGTATTTTCTTCTAAGAATTACACTAAAGGTTCATGATTGGACTAGGAAAAAATACATTCTTGTCAGCAAAACTGAAGACTTAGCTCCTTAAAAGCAGATTTTTTACTTCACTCATAAAGGGTAAGTAACTTTTACTGTGTCTTTAACTCTGGCTTTACACATGTCAACTTACTGAATCCCCAGGAACTTTAACTTAATCCACTTTTAGAAATAAGATACTATGTCACGGAGGCAGTATAATAGAAGCTCCAGCTGAGGTCTGCAATGCAGCGCAATTCATGGTCTTTCTGAAGCAGTTACCCGCGTCCCCCTTACTTGAGTAGTATCTCTTAGCCGACCAGTGCATTAAAGCTACTTTTTGCAAAGCTTGGTTTTGGTGAACCTGCCCTCCTGTATGCTTCTCATCCAACATCTTCACTAAAGTGTTGTTTTCTAGCCTGTAATAAGCTTACACTGTAAAGCCAAGCCCTACTTAGACCAACTTGTATGGAGGAAATCTACCCTGTGTTTAGTCCAAATCTCTAAAATAAATCATCTCATAGTATATCATTAACAGGACATTTGCCTTTATTATATTAGTTGTATGGGGACAGTCAAATGTAAGGTACATTAGGCATTAATTTATGCAGTAGCATTGTTATGGCTAAAGAAAAATCACCACCTACTGATTTTTGGTGAACAAGACATTTTGCTTATGTTCAATCAATATAAAATTAATTTATCATTTTGTCCTGAAGCTTGAATTCATTTCCAGTTTCTGAATGTATAGGCATACTTTATTTTTTCTGGCTGAATAAGGATGTATACATTATTGTGAAATAAACATTTTCCCTGTGAACCTAAAGAAGTCAAGGATATCTCAAGAAAACTAATAAATAGTAAAGAAGTGTGTTCAACCCCAGGTCACATTCCCCATAATTTCTAATTTCTTCAGCCTCAGAGAGCAAACATTTCTGCATCTGTGTATTCAGAATCCTGTTCAGTGAAGTGAATTAACTCAACCCATGAGCATGGTAAATATAATATGCCATGAGGTATATTTGACATGTTTTTTTTCTTTCCTTTTAGCATACAACCGAGTGATTCCAATCTTAATGCTACCTAAAATGCTAAGTCCCTACCTTATAGTACCTTGACCATCGATAGAGTCCAACTCCAAAGACATAGATTATGAAAAGTTTTAAAAACAAATTTTAATTATATATATTCACTTCCCTCAATAGTTATTTAGGTTTTGATGTTATTTTAGTTTGTGGACTCCCCTGAGAATCAGAATCTATCTCACTCTTGAAAGACAGATGATTTATTTATACTTTTTGTTATTTTTTTACAAAAATTCAGATAATAGTCAAATGTCTGGGAAACTTTCATGCATATGAGTTTTAGAAAGCAAAATCTATAGCATGGTTAGAAGATACTAAAAATATAGCATTACTGATTAAAGTAATTTCAAGCAGATGTGTCCTGGCAAAATATGAAACTCTATCTCTTAAAAATAAACAGAATATTTTTAAGTACTGTATCCTTTTTTTTAAGAATAGTACCTATGCAAAAGAAAGAGATTTCACTCAGAGCTGTGACAATTTTATATTCTTATATGAAAGCTCAGATGTTTAGATATTAATTCCCCTCAGTAGAAAAAAATTCCCATTAATAAAAGCCACTATTATAATACTGCAGATTATGGGAGATCAAAGAAGAAAAATAGATTAAGGAAATCAAATGGAATTTGGCTGTGAACAATTAGAAATCCCAAGTGCTTCCACTGAAATACACATATTTGATCTGTAATAATAACAGCTGGTGAATTACTCATTCAAATTTTAATTCCACAGAGGTTGTTCTACTTTTTAGTCTTTCATTTAATGGCATGTGTCTGTTCTAATCTATATAATATTTCTTATCAAGTAAGTTCCCTGAATGTAATTTTTGGTAAAATAACCAAAAAGAAATTTGTTTAAATAAAATATAATTAGTACTAAAAATAATGGGAATGTGATCATCATAAATAGAGTGACCTAATTTTAATACCAGATATTTTTCGTATAATTTAGAAGTCATTTTTCAAACTCATGGAGGAAGAGTTGAAGTATTATAAAAATAAAATTCCCGCCAGTGTCTCATCTAATGTTATGCCATTGGAAAATGACATGAACATATAACCTATTTATCTGAAACATGTTTATTGTCTTTTCCCTTTATCATTATCACTTTAACTTTTTAAAATGTATTCATATTTTTTTAAAGATTTTATTTATTTATTTGACAGAGAGAGATACAGTGAGAGAGCGAACACAAGCAGGGGGAGTGGGAGAGGGAGAAGCAGGCTTCCCGCTGAGCAGGGAGCCTGATACGGGGCTCGATCCCAGGGTCCTGGGATCCTGACCTGAGCTGAAGGCAGAGGCTTAACGACTGAGCCACCCGGGCACCCCGTATTCACATTTTAAAATCATTTCATTTACTGGCCTAATAAAGTCTATGTAGCTTTTACCTGCTGTTTTAAGCAGAACTTTTGAAAAATATATGTTTAGAATAAATTATCCTTTAAGTATAGTTTCTCTTAAAATTCCGAACATATTTATAATAGATGTTTGTGAACCTTTGTGTAATAAGGGCAATTTCTAGGCCCACTCAGTTCATTTCAATTCACTGATTATGGGTCACATATTCTCTTTTACTCTAAACTCCTGGACTGTTTCCCAGTTTGTGCATGCCCACTGATGTTTCTGCTTGATGTTTATATTCTCCCTTTAATTATTTACCTGATTTCCAAGCACTCATTCCTGTATCTATGTAGTTAAGTGTTTAGTCAACAATTTGGGCAGTGAGTACTCCAACACCTCAAGCCTGTAAGACTTACACTCTCTGCTGATTTGTCCCTGGTAGACTGGGAAGCACATTCAAAGGTCAGCCACTTAACAAGTCTTCAAGGCCTTTACTTCCCACCAGGTCCTCTTGGATGTCTCCCAGGCATGTGTGCAGTTTCTCAATAACTGGGTTTGTGTGGAGAACATATGGCTCTTTCGTTTCAGGGTCTCCTGGTTAAATTGCTGGCTTGTCTGCCCTTACCCCAACTGAAACCACAACTTCAGATTATAAAAGGTTTGGGTTTTACTCATTTGTAAAAGTTCAACACTATTAGAGGACAAAGCTATGGGGTTTTGCCTGGCCCCAGATCCATTTTGTTCACTCTGGGGGCAAAGCTGATTACTTAGGGGACAAGCCACATCCTTGTAAAACTGTATGTTATATCAACTATGGAGGAATAGAAGAGACCTTTGGTGAGAAAGTCACAGATTAGTGCAAGTCTTTCATGAAGATCTATTATTTTTCCAGGAATAAATATTTCTGAATTTGCCGTCTGCCTATGGTCTATTTCTAGAGCCTGAAAACAATAGTTTTGGTCAATATTTTTGGTCAATATTTTTTTACAGTTTTTTTTTTTTACAGAAAGGATTTCATGAACCTATTCATATCACCATAGTTGAAGTTCCTTGTATATGACTATTGAATATGACCTTGACTATGACTACTGCATTTGTAGTAGACCTATTTCCCTACTCCTCAGTGCCCTTTACATCACATCACAGAGCCTGAGGACCATGGAGACAATGGAACATGACCCAGAGCTTAACAGCAAATTAGGTGGTTGGTCTGTGTGAATCTTTGACCTGAGGTGATGATTCCTGAGACTTCTAGGTTGAGTCTCATCTGTAAGTGCACAGGTGTAAACTGCAATCATCTTTAATGACATTGTAACTATTGCTAGGAAGGAAGGAAGGAAGGAAGGAAAAAGTAAAGACTTTCCCAATGGTTTTATACTTCTTCCAATGTTGTATTTATTCATTGTTTCTGGTTTTGTAGAAGAACAATATTGTTTATTGACTTTAAATTATAATCTGCTGAATTCAAGCTTTGTAAATTAACAATTTGCATGTATGCAAGGGCAAAATCTAGACTCTGGAGTCTGAATACATTTTTCCTAATGAGGGATTCTAGACAGAATTTACATTGGTGTTTATAAGGAAGATCAGAAAAATCACTTTCTAACTGAAAGTGGCACAATCAATTTTCCATAACAAACCAATTTTAAGAATGTACACTTACATATCTAATAGCCCATTATCATTACCTGTACAATTTTTGTTTCTTAATTAATATCAGCACATATATAGAGATAATTTTATCTTGATAATTACCTAGTTTTAAAATTTTAGTACTTCTGAGGTCATCAAAATACAATTTTCCTCTAATTTTGTTCTATTTTATTTTATTGAGACAGCTAATTTTAACATAATGGTTACATTTCATAAAGCCTATGATTATGTAAAATAATGCAACTAATATTTTTTGTATAACTAAGGTCTGTCCAAGTAATCAATACTGAATTTTCTGATTTCCACATTTTCATCTGATGCTGTGTGTTACCATTTTTCCAGTATTTGTTATATTTCCTCAATAGTATGGTACAAACTAATTCACTATATAACTGTGCATTATCACATATAAATGAGTAATTATTTTAAATATTATATTACTTTAATAATATTTAGTTTGGCCAGTAATATATTTTAACACTGCAAGGAACCCAAGTTCTAATTTTTGGTCTGGTGTGATCTTGCAATCTATTTTAAGAATAATTTACTAAGTTCTGGATCATTTTATTTATGTGGAATGAGTATTCTTTGCTAATGAGGATATAATACCTTTTGTTCAAACACTCAATTTAAGAGGCAAATGATTTTGTAAAACCATAGTTCTAATAGTGACAATCTCTGTAGTTATTTTATCCAAACAAGGTAGGTGTAGGTCATTGATTTGTTTATATAACAATTGGGACACATTCAAGTGAATTTGACCCATAGCATTCCTCTTAGCTATCATGTTATTTTGGGCAAATAGACCAAGTACATGGGGACACCTTTTTGAAAATATGGAAACTAGGAGTGTAGATCTGGCATTTGACTATACATAATGGGCCTTTTACTATACATGTTATTATATCAATAACTCACAGTATGCAGAAAGCCCATCATTCATATTCACTTTGACTTGTTCTATAGTAGTCAATCCTCTGTACTCTGGAACAGCAACACCTTTCTAATGTAAAATGAAAATCTTTTGTCAGACCATACTGGAGTATCCCAGAGAACCACAGTAGCAATCCATACTCAGTGACCATAGTAGTGACCCATGTCAGAATTTTTTTTTTTATGTGAAATTACTTTTGAGGCTGTGTCTAAGTTTGCTAGGGAGATAAGATGATGTTTCTTTACATTTTATATTATATCTTAAAAGAAGAAGACATTGATTGTTAAGTGTAAGTGGTTAAATTCTTTTCTGATAAAAGGGAGGTAATGAGAAGAGAAGTAACAATACATACTGGGAAGTGGTGGGACCTGGGGGATGCTGAGGGGTGATTGCCAAAGACTAACTCAACTACTAAATGCTTTAACCTATGCTTTCAATTTGCTTATCTGAAGATGTTTTCCTTTTTTGTGAGATATTCTTAAATTAGTATTGAAAAATCCAAGATTTTTTCATTTTGAATATTTGAAAAGTACTTTGAATAGTGCAAACTTTTGTACATTAAATGTGATCAAAGAAAAACCTCATTTAGCTAACTCGGTTGGATGAAAATGGTTAGCAGAGAGAGAGAGCAAGGCCTTTGACTGATATCACCATCCCATGTATTGAGGAGAGGGAAGGAGGAAATAAAGAGCTCAAATCAACAAAATTCTCGATCAATTAAAAAAAATAAATAAAACTTTAGTTTGACTTAGCAGACTGAAAAAGAAAAATGAAACAATTTGCTGAAATTGAGATTGAGCAAGAGGACATCAGTGTTGATCTTACAACATTAAATGATAACAGGGATATATTATTTAGAATCTTCATGATAATAAATTTGGAACTTTAGATAGAAAATGAACAACTTCCTTGAAAGTCACATATTGCCAAAATGGACTTAAAAATAAAAAGAAAAGATCAAAAAACATATCTAATTAAAATGAACTTGTAATTATAAACCTTGAAATGAAGAAAACACTGGACCCAGAAAATTTTAGTAGTGAACTACATGAAGTCTTAATGAAAAAAATACTTTCAATCCTATGCAAACAATATCGGCATACAGAAAATCAAAAAATGCCTTCTTAATTATATAATGATGCCAAAATCTAAACTCAAAAAGAAAACTCAAAAACTAAAATCAAAACTCTGATAGTAGATCTAAAACATTAGAAGAAAGAAATCTACAGTGTTATATCCTTTTGGAATATAGACTCAAAAGTGCTGAGCAAATTATTAGCAACAAATGACATCAAACAAAAAAGAAAATACAATCAACTGAGGTTTGGTAGTAATGTGAATTGGTTAACACTTAAAAATCAACTGATATAATTTTCAATGTTAATAAAATATAAAATAAAGTAAGAAAGCATATCCTCTCAACACTGCAGAAAAAACATTTAACAAATTTCAGCACCATAAGTAATTGAAATTCTCAGAAATTGAGGAGGAGAAGGAAATTTTCTCAATCATATAAAAACCATATATTAAAAATAAAAGAACAACATCATACTTCATGATTATAGAATGAGTTCCTCTAAAGGAAGAAAAAAAAAAGACTATCTGCTCTTATCACTTCTAGTCAGCATTGCACTGTGAGTCTTAGCTAGTATAATAAGGCAAGAGAAAAGAAATAAAGAATACAGGAAACAGGTAGAATAAAATTCTCTTAATTTTTAGATAACATGTTTGCATATATAAAAATTACTAAGACATCTAATGGAAAAACAATAAAAAAGCTTCCAAAATCTTGAGAGTAGTTAAGATTATATAATATAGGCCAATATTTTTTTAGAAAAGCAGTTATATTTAAAAATAATCAAAGACAATTTGGAATTTGAAGTTGGAAAATACCATTCTCAGTAGTATCATAAAGCAAATCATGTCTGGGCATCAATTTAATAAAATACTTGCAAGAGTAATATGCCAACAGCTACAAAATATTACTGAAAAACAATCAAAGAAGATAGAAATAACTGGAGAGATATACCATGTTCTTGTGTTGGACTTTTAAGCTATCAATTATCCCCAAATTGATTGTTGTATTTAATGCAAACCAAAAGATAATCCAGCAAACTCCTTTTTTTTAAGGAATTGACAATTTCTTTGAGTCTCAGAGAGCTAATTAGTACATTTTTATTTGATTTATAATAGCTACTATAAATCGGTTTGAAGGCATTTTTGGAAGTACAGAAAATGTTAATGTGGATCCTGGGAACTTAAAGGTTTGAATGTGATGGATATATGAAGAGCA
The DNA here is from genome assembly GCF_054177405.1 of Leptonychotes weddellii. NCBI lineage: Eukaryota > Metazoa > Chordata > Mammalia > Carnivora > Phocidae > Leptonychotes > Leptonychotes weddellii. The sequence goes on along the minus strand of NC_138371.1, from coordinate 141,668,912 downwards.
GCTCCTAACAACATAGAATGAGAATTGCATAAAACCAGAAACTTAGATTTGAAGAGAGACAAAATCATAAAATGCCAAAAATGTGTATTAGTACAATTTTATAGAGGGCAATTCTAGATAGGTCAAATTACTTGAAGTGTACATACTCTTTAATATAATTATTATTCTAGAGTTTAATATAAAGGTGTATCCAAATAAGTTTTTATTTTATATTTGCATAATAGAAGTATTTAAAATAGTGAAAAATTGAAACATCTTAATATGTAACATGGAGAGGATTCAGTAATAATAGAATGCTGAACATTTTCAATTTTAAAATGGAATATATACAAATATTTGTGTTTCAGTAATATCTCTTATATATTATTATAGAAGCTTCCTATAGAAAGGTATGTATATTATACATGAAAATATATTCTTGAATAAGAAATATTTTATAATGTAATCTATAGAACAAAACACTGGTTATAAAAATTTTAAGGGATTTCAGAAAGGTTGTTAGTTTGCAGTTTTTTGTTTTCCTTTTGAGTAATCTGTACTTTATGAAGTTTCTACAAATACCATGCTACCTTTGCTAAGGAAAATCTGTGTCCTAAGATGGCCCACCGAGCCAGCAAGAGAGTCCCAGTCCTTGCCCTGGGGCTCTTCCGGGTCCTTCTCCCTGCCCCGCTTCGCACATGCGCCAGAAGTGTCAAGTATGCAGAAGTAGAAGTGTATAAATTGCCCCCTTTGTTTGTCCTCGGGGCTCAGACCTTTGGAGACCACTCTCCTCTGAGCCTGCCAGCATTAAATAAACCTCGTATCCTCCAAGATCTCCGAGTGCCTCTTGGTTCTTCTGTCAGGCAATCCAGTCCAGGTTCTGCAACACCTTTACTAGTAAAAATAAATACAAGATAGTAGATCAGTGAAACTTAGTTTGGGCTTTTCCAAAAAATTTAGTTATCATGCTTCTTCAACTTTAAAAGATTAACTTAGTGAAAATTAATAAAGGAACCATTCACAAGATGCAATGTTCTATGTTGTTAAAAATGTAAAAAAAAATCTTTTATTTAAAAGTTATTGAAATATTGGTTGTAGTTTGTGTTTATCATATGCATTTTCAAAATTTAAAAAATTTATTTTATTTTGAAAAAGTGAATTTTTCTTGTCCCAGGACCCAGGATTGCTTTCCTACTTCGAAAATCTGGATTTTTTCTTTCCTGTAAAATCTTTATTTTACTTTATTTTTATTTGTTTGAGAGAGAGTGAGAGAGAGAGAGAGAGCATGAGCCGGTGAGGGGCAGAGGGGGAAGCAGACTCCCCACTAAGCAGGGAGCCCAACATGGGGCTCAATCTTGGGACTCCTGGATCATGACCTAAGCCGAAGGCAGATGCTTAACTGATTGAGCCACCCAGGGGCCCCTGTGAAATCTTGTAGATAATTGAATCTTGTATTTTTCTGAAGGAAAAACTTGAGTGTTTCAAATCTTATTTGTGAGCCTTCTAGTATTTCATGATGTGCATTTTGATTACTAACCTTAGTCTTCTATCATCTCTCTTATTTTTTTTGTTTTGTTTTGCTTTTTCTTATTTAAGCATATTTTAACTGGCTATATTTCATGAATTTTAATATTAACCATTTAAAATACAGAATAATGCAACAATAGAACCTTGTATCAAGTACTCAGATTAGATTAGATTAAACCATTAGTTAATATTATGCAATTATCTCTCAGATAATTTTTTTAAAGCAATAATATAAAGGTGCCTGGGTGGCTCAGCTGGTTAAGCATCCGACTCTTTTTTTAAGATTTTATTTATTTATTTGACAGAGAGACACAGTGAGAGAGGGAACACAAGCAGAGGAAGTGGGAGAGGGAGAAGCAGGCTTCCGGCTGAGCAGGGAGCCCTATACCGGGCTTGATCTCAGGGCCATGAGTTTAAGCCCTGTGTCAGGTTCCCTGCTGGGCATCGAGCCTACTTTAAAAAAAAAAAAAAAAGCAATAACATAGTGTGTAGAGTTGAAGCACCTTTGCTCTCTCTTGCCTGTTCTCGATACTGCTTTCTGAATATTTGTATGCATCTTTGCCATCTCTTATTTCATGATCCATGTGTCATAAATACTTCGATAAATATGCCTTTGTAAACAATGTGTTTCAAACTGCACACACATCATGTATTTTTTTCTGTGAACTGATCACATCTGAGCAAAGTATTTTTGAGATGTAACCATGTCTATAAAAGGTTAATACAGTTAACTCATTTTAACTGACATATAATAGTTGATAATATCGAGGCCTGACACAAATAAATAAAACAAAACTGAACATTTATTATTGTTAATTTCATATTGCTTGGGCTCCTGAATAAGAAACTGACATATTTATTGTCCTTTATATTCTCACATCAACTTGCTCATTATTATTTAAAGTAATATGAGGCACCAAGTGCTATGCCAATGTTCTTCACATTTAAATGTGCATATTCTGTAAATGATGAAACTGCAAAGCACTCTGAGAGCCCCACCTTGCAATTATGACAGTCACTCAAGAAGCATGATGAAGATTTTCGTGCTTATCAATATGGTCATTTTCTACACATGCTCTTTGTTTGCTTATTTGCTTTAGCTGCTTTTTGTTTGTTGGTTTGTTTTCTCCAGGAGAATTTTACTGAAGTGTAATATATCAAGCGGTGTTAGATGTCCTAGTTATATTACTTTTCTCAAGCAGGTCCATTTAAAAAATACATTTTTATAGGAAATAGGGAGAAGCAGGTTCCCCACGGAGCAGGCAGGGAGCCTGATGCGAGACTCAGTCCCAGGACCCTGGGATCATGACCTGAGCTGAAGGTAGACGCTTAACCATCTGAACCACCCGGGCGCCCAGAAAAAAAAAAAAAATTAATATGGCGTTATTTTCCTTCATAACAGGCAGAGTGTTATAAAAGCTTTTCTTGCAAAAACTATGGCACAATTTTATGAACAATTGTTTGAAATTGTAATAATTACCACGGGCTTGTAAATACTGTTATGTTTTAGTCATCTGATCTATTTTAGGTTTTTTAAAAATTCAATGTCATAATTAATCTTTAGGTATCCTTCCATGTCTCAATTTATGAACCTGAGCTGTCTCAGCATCTCCTCTGAGCAGAGTGGGTATCTAGTCCCTGAACACCTGGGCACTTGATTTATGGTGCCATAAAAATTATGCATTTGTTTGAACTGACATTTTTTGGAATTTGTTTGAATCTACTTGAACCAATGCTTTTTTTATTCTCAAAAAATCTAGAGTTTTGGAGTAGTATATGTTAAGTAAAAACTACTTTTCTGAAACTCCAGTGGGAACTCATATTAAAACTGTCATTTAAAAAACTGCTCACTAGGATTACAAATTCCCCACTAGCTCTTCTCTAACTCTCCATGAAATATTTGTCTCTTGAAAAATCATACTTTAATCTCAATTTTCATTATTTTTCTTGTTACTAGGGATCCATAAGACAGTTGAAACATTGAGTAGGTCAGGAAAACTCACTTTATATGACAAAGTACTGCCGGTAATAAGCTGCTATTGCCACTCCTAGTACTTTTATTTTATTTATTTTTTTAAAGATTTTATTCATTTATTTGACAGAGAGAAAGATAGAGCAGGAACACAAGCAGGGGGAGTGGGAGAGGGAGAGGCAGACTTCCCGCCAAGCAGGGAGCCCTACGTGGGGCTCAATCCCAGGACTCCAGGATCATGACCTGAGCTGAAGGCAGATGCCTTGTAGTAAGTATTATTGGGGGAAGTAGCTATGAATTTCAAATAATTGAGACAAATAACTAATTTGAGAGAAGTAAAAACATCACCGTAGGCATGGACAGGAGCACAGACTGCTGTGGGATGCACACAGAAAGAGACAGAGAAAAAATAATTTGAAGTCTCCATCTGTAACTCAGAGAACAGGCAAGAGTCTGAGGTAAAGTTATGAAATCCTGAGATTTTAATAAATATTAAAGACACAGATTGGGAGTAGGCAGAATGAGAAATCAGCCCAAAATGAAATCTCTAGTAACAGAAATATTTGTAGGGTAGGCAGAGGACAAGGACTGATAAGAACAAAGAGAAAGAATAATTATAGAGAAAAAGAATAATTATAGAAAGGTATAAGGATAATACAGGAACAAAGTATTTACTTGAGTGTCACTCAAGTAAAAAGATGTGGGAAATGTAGTGAAAACAAGACATGTTGAAAAAGTCAAAGTAAGAAATTGTTCTTTGCATATAGAACTGATTAGGTCACTGGTGACCTACACAAGAATAGTCTTTGGGTAAAAAAGAAGTGAAGATTTCAATGGACCTAGGAAAGAAAAGAAGTTCAGTGCTTGCAGAGAGCAAGGGTTTTTTTGTTTGTTTGTTTTTTAAATGTTTTTATTTTAAGGGAAATGAGAGGCATAAAAGCAGTCACCAAATTATTATTTTTTTTATTTACTAAGAATGAGATTTATCAATGTTTAAAGAATACAGGCTCAGAGTAAAGGGAGAAGTAAATGTTATGGGAATGGAAGAGATTATTGGTCCTTTATAGATTAGAGGCATATTCTCTGAGACACTGGGGAGACATGATGGTTGAAAGTGCTGGCTGAAGAGTTAGATGCCCAAGGTCGAATCCTGGTTCATCCCTTACTAGCTGTGTGATTGAGGTAACTTACTAAATATAGGCCTCAATTTACCAATCGCTTTTTTTTTTTTTTGATGTGCTAATTTTTATACTGGAGCCAAAAATAGCACCCACCTTCTACAGTTGCTGTGAATATGAAAGTGATTATTAACGTAAGCTGCTGGAATCAAGGCCTGATAAAGAGGAAACATTCACTAAATGTAGACTTTACTGGATGTGAAAGTTGGAATGGCTGGCCTGAAAAACTGTGGAGTAAGTTGACCTCAAATAAATGGAAGGAGGTAGTTTGACTAAAAGAGCTTCACTAGCATTTCAAAAAAAAATGAGTATGTTGTCATACTATTAATAATAAAATATTATTATTATTTTCTTTTTAAAGGTTTTATTTATTTGACAGAGAGAAAGACAGCCAGAGAGGGAACACAAGCAGGGGGAGTGGGAGAGGGAGAAGGAGAAGCAGGCTTCCTGCGGAGCAGGGAGCCTGATGCGGGGCTCGATCCCAAGACCCTGGGATCATGACCTGAGCTGAAGGCAGATGCTTAACGACTGAGCCACCCAGGTGCCCCAATAATAAAATATTATTAATAGCAAATATTTATAGGGAGCTTCCTGTGTGCTTATCACCAATCAAAGGGTTTTACATATACTAACTCATTTAAAGTCTACAACAACAACAATAAAATAACATAAAATACAATCTACCACAATACTTTAAAGTTGGTGATAGTAATCTTTTATGCAGAGCAAGAAATTTATGTGCAGAATAGATACATAACCTTCCTATGCTCACCCATAAAGCAGGTATCTTAGCCAGGATTCAGCCTTGGGTTGCAGGAATCCAGTCTGTGCCCTTAAACACATTATTTTTTTAAAGATTTATTTATTTAAATGACAGAGAGAGACACAGCGAGAGAGTCAACACAAGCAGGGGGAGTGGAGAGGGAGAAGCAGGCTTCCCACTGAGCAGAAAGCCGGATGTGACTTGAGCCATAGGCAGACGCTTAATGAAAAAGCCACCCAGGGGCCCCTAAACACATTATTATGCTGCTTTATCCAGAGATTCCAAGACATATCCCTCATTACTCATATGCCTTAAATTCACTTTGGGAAGTGTTGACAAATATTGATAAGACCTAAGGAGCAAAACCCTGTGCCTTAAGTCATAAATAGGTGAGGAGGAACATACAGGGAAATCAGGTTGGAAAGCATCACAACAGTTAAGAAAATTATGAGAAAGGTAAGGCTGGTAGAGACAAAGTTATCATAAGGACAAACAATGAAAGGATATAGTATAACAGAAATCTTTTTTAGTGGAATTCTATTCAATTTTACCTAGTTCAGAGTCAGTCACCGAGAGTTTCATATTTTCACCTTTTCCCCCTCTGTATATAAAATGTTATCTCAGTTATCTTGATTTGAAAAATTAGTGCCCTTTTTAAGTACCTAATTATCATGAGCTAATTTAGTCCCTCAAAATAATATGACTTCTGTAAGAAATAAGATGCTTCCTCATAAGGTAGAAATCCACATTTTATAGTACATTCCTTTGATTAAAACAATTGTGTACTAGCCATTTGCTCTAAAACATGCAGCGTATAGGATGTTTTAATTTGAATTAAATAACTATCTCTTTCTCCACATGAAATGTTGTAAAACTCACTTCTTTAGATAAAGTGGTCATTTAATAAGCATTTAATGAACGCTGACTCTTTGTAAAGTACTAGACTTTATATTTATCAGAAGCTATCTCCTCAGACCAAAGATATTTTGCAAATGGCAATATTATTTTCCATAGTCTGACTACTGTGAAACTTATAGCAGTGATTTTTATCCAAGAGACAAGAATATGTAGAAAACCTTTTCTTCTCCTGAAACAAATATTTCAAGTTCTCCCCTCAAGCCCATTGAATATAGTAATTTAGGAATGTTTACAGTGTCAAAATATTTTCAGGTGAGCTATACACTCTCTTGTGTCCATTAGGAGCCACTGCCATGGACATGTACCATACAAGATTCAGTGGACTTCTTTGTAACCCAGAAATCTTGCCTAACCTCCAGCCCGATTCAATAATACTACTGTAATATTTTTGTCCAACTCAGTGTACGGCAGAAATTCAACACTCGACGGATGTTAATGTTGAGTTAATAGAAGAATGAAGGAATGAAAGTATCTTAGTCTGCTCAGACTGCTCTCACGAAATACCACACACCAGGTGTCTTAACAGCAAACACTGATTTTTCATAGTTCTGGAGATTGGTAAGTCCAAGGTGGCGCACATTCAGTATCTGGCGAGAGCCTGCTTCCTTGTTTGCAGATGGCCATTTTTTCCTTCTATTCTCCCATGGCAAAGAACAGAGAGTTAGAGCAAGCTTCCCTGTCTCATAAAGGCACAAATCCTATGCAGGCCTGCAATCTCATGACTGAATTACCACCCAAAGGCCCTACCCACAAATAATATCACATTAGGATTTGGGATTTCAAGATATGCATTTTGAGGGAACACAAGCATTTAGTCCACAACAAAAAACATTCTTAATTTTGAGAACATTTTTTCAACATCTGAAGATAGTACTCCCCATCCCTATCTCCAACTCTTAAAGAAATGTTTTCATTTTCTTTAGCCACATTTTTAAAACAAATGCACAGAACCCACTTGAATGTGTTAGATTTTATGGAGTTTCTTTGTAACTTGTGGTGCTTAGAGCTGATCTTGCTATATCCAGTGTTATCTGAGTAGGGCTGACAGCTAGGAATGGTTCCCTACTTTAATATGGACACTGCAGTTGTATTAGTTCTCTCTAAGTCAAATTGCCTTTCTGACAGCCCTGTCATGCCATTGACTTATATTCCACTTGTAGTCAACTTAAATTCCAGGTCTTTTTCACTTAAACTGTGGAAATTCACAACTCACCTGTCCTGTACTTCTGCATTTGGTTTCTGATTTTAAGTACCACAATAAATTAGGAAATGAATTATTCAGTATTGTCAGTGGCTAATATTGCTGTTCTTGTTTTCTACTCTAAAGGCATCCAGAGATACTTGTTGGTGAATTTTGAATACATTTCCTCCATATTTTTTTCTATTGCCACAATCATAAAAGATACATAGGAAGTATGCTGAGCTACCAAATACTTAACTTCTGCTTTTGCTTTAGCAGGGACTGGAAATATGGACCCTGACCTTGTAAAGTGTTCAATTATCTGGTGACTCTTCTGTTTTCTTTAAGAAATTCATGTGACATAGATTGAAGCTTATAATAGGTTCTGTATCTCTGACTGCCTTTCATCTGAGGAAAACTCAACATTGTGAATTCTGAAACTGCTCTTCTTCCAACTTATATAAGATTTTTTACTTTCCATTTTTATTAAAGAGCTTTCTTTATTCCTAAAATAATCCTTATTAGGACTTGAGTTATCAAAATAAATATTTTCATCTTGTTATAAAAATGCATCAGTGCTAGATGTCATAGCAATATAATATAATAGTCTATATTAGCTGAAAAGGAAAAATATGTACATATAGATATATATGTACATATATATGTATATATTATATATGTCAATTATTATATATCTCACAGGTCCTGCAAACTTTAAAAATAGATATTTCAGGAATGTCCAAATATGTGAGAGTGATATCATTAGATTTCTGTTGTAACTTATTAGTTAAAGCCCTTTGAATGAAATTTAAAACAAAACAAAACAGGCCAGTGGATAAAAGTTACGATTCTTGCTCTAGCTCATTAATGATATGGGGAAAAAATAATAAAAGCTTAATTTCTTCCAAGGATTATTTGTTTTAATGTAAAATGGGTAAGATATTTGTTGATATAGCTAGGGATTTTTTTTTCATTGAGATTTTCATTTCAATTTAATGTCTTTACTACTTTCTCTCTCTTTATGTATATACTTTATGTCTATAATTATATCTATGTTCATGTCTCTGAAGAGCAGAGTAAATTTTCAGCTGATTAGGAAAGAATATATGTATCACAGTTGCTAAATGAGCATTTGACTTAAATGTAATTGACAAAAAGAAGGGAAAATCTGCAGTTTCAATGATTCAGTGAGATGTACAAATGGACTACATAATCTTAGGGCTCATCAATCAACCAGGATGATTGTGACTTATAAATCTTCTGGAAATAAACCTTCTTTATAATGAAATCATGTCTCTTATTTTGTTTGTCTTATTTTGTTATGTCTCTACTAATTGTGTAGGCTTCCTGATGACTTAGAAAAAGGAGGAAAGAATCAGAAGAAAGAATACATAACAGTACTGAAATCGATTTTTTTGTTGTTGTTTTTGCTATTTTCTTAATCAAAAACAAATTTTCAAGTATCTATATCTATTTGTATCCATATGTTAACTGCAATGAAAATACAAAAACAAAACCAAAGCAAAAATTGCACTGGACAAACGTAAATAGTCAAGGAAGACTTTTTCTGAGGCTACTAAAGTAGAGGAGAGAGGTCATAACTCTGTTTGAGCTCAAAACCACTAAAATAAAAGGCTGGAGAGTTTTTAAGAGCAGGAGTTGGGGGATTGTAGGCCATCTGTGTCTCCTAATTGGCTTTACGAAAATGAAAAGTGAACTTTCTCATACCTTCATGTCAGGAGGCAGTTTTATAATTTGGAGTTAGCCTGCCAAAGTTAGGCTCCTGGAGAAAGACATTCCTATTTTGTAAACTAGCAAGAAGCTTTGAAAAAGATTTATATTCAAAGGAGCAGAGAAAGGATTTACAACTATAGGTTTTCTAAAGCAAAGACTCTAAGAAAAGAATGTCAGGGGCCCAGAGTCAGGAAGAATCCTGTCTAAAGTTTCGTCAAGTTGCAGGGAACATTAAGCCAGTCTTGGTCAAGGAAGGTTCAAAATCTCTTTAGCTCCGTGACATTTTATCTAATCATTCCAACCCACAGTTGTTTCCCACTTCTATTAATTCTTTGAACTAAATCACACACTGGCATTCCACTTGCTAAATCAGCCTACAAGCATTTTTGATTGGGATACACTGTTTAAAATATTTTAATTTGAATACCTTTCAACAGGAATGGAGTCTTAATTTCACCATCATACCCACCACTATTTAATGTTTTATAGCCACCTGATTTTCTAATTTCAGTCATCTGCTAGGTCCCTAAAGTCATTTGAATTTAAAACCACTGCAATTCAACTTTGGCTTTAATACATTTAGCATTATTAGTTACTATATTAGACAGGATTCTCCAGAGAAACAGAACCAAAAGTATGTATATACAAAAAGAGATTTAGTTTAAGGAATTTGCTCACACAGTTGCGGGGGGTCCCAAGACCAAAATTTGCAGAGCTGGCTGGCAGACTGGAAATCCAGAGAGAAGTTGATATTGTGGTCTTGAGTCCAAAGGCAGTATAGAGGAGAATTTTTTTTTTTTCTGGAGACCTGTCTTTTCTCTTCAAACCTTCAACTGATTAGATAAAACCACCCCCATTATGGAACATATCCTGTTTTACTGGGGGATCATCAATAAAGGCAATTACCTAATATTATCCTCAACAATTACATGTGATATATATGTATAATTATACCTAGATTTTTGGACATCTAAGAATGGAGCTTATTAAAATAATAGTTTTCAATACAATTATTTTAAAAGGGGACTCAGTAATTCAAATTGAGAAAAGATTTTAGTCAACTTTCAAAAGCAAAGTGTGTAAAATATTACTAGCCTCCTCTTTAATGTCATATTTTACTTTTTTCTTGTCTGTATATTTTTTCTTTAAAATATTTTAAACATCATAGTACTATATCTAATAGTAAAAATCCTGATAAATCCCAAAACATGTCTCCCCAATGTTTTCCAGTTAGTACATAATTTTAGCAGATGATTTGCTCCAAGAAATGAGCAGCTAAGCCAATACATATCTATATTGTAAACCACGCTGGAGTATATATGCTGTTCTATACTTTATTTTAGTAGCTGATTAGTATCTTCTTGTTAAAAGATGTATATCTACCTAAACCTTTTGATAGGCACATAAGGCTTTCTATAGAATTAAATTGCATTTAAACAATTTTTTTATTATCGAACATTTTAGTCATTTACATATTTCTATGCAAACAGTACTGCAAATAACATCCTTATGCATATATCTGCAGGCAACATCCTTTTACATATGCATTTTACAATTGTGCTAGTTATTTCATTATACACGCTTAGTATGGAAAAGAAAAAAATCATCACAAATAGAAGTACCTGGAGAGGCCGTGCTTTCCTACTTGAAGGTTTGAATTAACTTTGACATATTTATTGTCAAAAGGTTTATCGTTTCTTACTTTGTTTCTGGTATTATAATTTTAAAACAGTTACATAAAATTCCACTAATTCTTGTTTTCCAATTTAGCTGTCTGTTAACATTTTCTGTTCATTTCATTCATAAATTCTTTTTTCAGAGTACCACCATAAAACCTCTTCACCTTCTGATTAAATAAATCTACTTAGCTAATTCCTATACTATTACAGTCCAAGCAGTTTAATATAAACCTTTTTGAAATCCTGTACACTTAAACATACTTTTTCCCCTCTGATCTTTCAGAAAGGAGAATTGAGGTGGGAAAAAAAAAAAAAAAGTTAGTTTGATCTTGATCATCTTGAGTTAGAATTTATAACTTATTTAAAATGGATTTACACATATGTAACATTGTCAATATATTTATGATTTTAAGAAATAGAAAAGCCAACAGTTACTAATTGCATATTCTAAAAAAAGAACTTCATTATCTGTTATAATTTTATACTTCATTAAAGCTTTTTTTGTGTGTATATCATACTCTTTCTCATCATCAAAGAGTATCTGAAGCTCATTAACTATCTTGAAAAGACAAATTACTTTCTCTCTTTGACTATATGTTTCTTTCCTTTTTATCTGTAAGCATTTTCCTTTCAAGATTACATTTAATCTTTTTTACCCTTTAAATGATTTACTTCTTAACTTACATGAACAACTTTATAATTAAATGTTTTGACAGAAAAAAAAAGCTTATCTGTTTTGCTGAAGAGCATGGATATAGATTGGCCCACTATAGAAAAAGTCTTTATCACAAACAGTATGGAAATGGGAATGCAAGGAAGATTATGAATACCAAAATAATCTCTAAGCCTGATTAATAAAAATGCTTTTAAATTTAAAATTTTATTGGACCTGAGATTTTTATATTTATTTTATTATGGGTAAGTCACATAGTTGAACTCTTTTCCACTGATAACTATGAAGAATATTGTCATGACTTAATCCTTTTAACATATGGAAAAGAGTTCTGCCATGTTGTCAGTAAATGTTAACAGAAAATAAACAGAAATTATAACAGAAATGTTTATAATTTTTTGTCCTGTTGACTTTCAAGGCTGAATTTTGTCTGGATCTCAGTAGCAATATAAACAACTAAATATACCAGATTCCACAGAGCAGTTCCAACACATGGGATGGTTGCCAAGTTAGAACAATCCAAGTTCCAACCAGATAACAAGCTCGGATATAGAACAGCCACTGATGAGCAAGCCAATCTCTTTTGTACTTGAAAATGGATAGAAGGTCACAGATATAAATCATGGCAGTGGGAAACTATACATTGCATTTAACATTATGGGGTTTTACTTTTACAAACTTGCTTTAAAAAAAAAAGATTTTGTGTATTTATTTATTTGAGAGAGAAAGACAGAAATAGTGAGGGAGAGCAAGAGCGGGGAGGAGAGGGAGAAGAAGGCTCCCCGCTGAGCAGGGAGCCAGTTTGAGGCTGGATCCCAGAACTCCAGGATCATGACCTGAGTGGAAGGCAGACACTTAACCGACTGAGCCACCCAAACTTGCTTTTATCCTTTTTCACGTCAGTCTTTATCTTACTGCTTGTCAAGAATGCTAATTTAAATTTTACCAGGTGACATACGAATAATAAGTAGTTCAGATACCATCTCAGGAATATTTAAATGAAATTTTAAGATGTGTTTTCTAATGTTCAAAATTGTGTGCCTGTTTGGTGATGCATTATATAATTTAAGACATTAGCTCGTTATTTTATATACACACATACACACACACACACACACACACAATACTACCAAGGTATAATAAAAAGAGTTGACTTTTTTCTTTCAGATAATGTACTCTTTATCAGTGTATATGATATTAAAACTATACTTGTTTTGATCTAATGTTAATCAAACAATTTTTGGACTTTATATTTTAGTTCATTTTATAGAAATATTATAAAATTAATGCAAGGCAAGGTATGATATATCAACAAATTCAGAAAACAAAATTTTGACAGCATTTGGTTTTACAATCTTCTGAGCATTTCTTAATAATTGAGACCTTACATTCTATCCATCATCAATCTATTATCTACCGATCTATCTATCATGAAGTCAGTGCTTCAAAAATGAATTTTCTAAGAATCAATGAAAAATTTAGAGATGGTTAAAACAAGCTTTTCCCTGAATTTTAGATGTTAACTTTAAGTAGGTGTTTGGGGATTAAAATAATAAAACAAGGGGAAATAAAACACACTTGAATAGGTCTTTAGTGGGGTATAACAAAGAAATCATGAGCAATAAATGTCTGAAATTTCCTAGCAACAACACCCTGATGACCTCAGAATAAGTTAAGCATGGGAAACAGAAGCCAGCATTCTATAGTTACAAGTGATCTCCACTTTTTCTTTTTATACTGGGTATTTTGGGTTTTGTAATTTGTAGCTTCTTTTCTCCTTAGAGTCAATAACCATTAAATGATGAAACTTTCTGTTCAAACTTTACATGTTTATTTAAATGAGGTGAGCCTATCAAATGAAAATAGCTAATATTCCTTTGCACCATTTTCATTTATTTAAGTGATAATTTAAGGATTTGCACATAAACAGTGGGGTTAGCGACAACTGTCAGGTTTTCAGTCATCCAGAAAAAAAATTTGTGTTTCCCTTCTATCACACGGACAATGCTGTTTAAGTAGTACTTGTATATGTGACAACACATTAACGCTCCATGGGTCGCAGTAGTAAGAATTATTAATTCAGGGTCACCTGGGTGGCTCAGTCGTTAAGCGTCTGCCTTTGGCTCGCTTAACGACTGGGATCGAGCCCCCCACATCAAGCCCCACATCGGGCTCCCTGCTCGGAGGGAAGCCTGCTTCTCCCTCTCCCACTCTCCCTGCTTGTGTTCCTTCTCTCGCTGTGTCTCTCTCTATCAAATAAATAAATAAAATCTTTTTTAAAAAAGAACTATTAATTCAGTAAATGGAATAAGCTTTGTTGTTGATGGAGATATCCAAACTTAAAAAAAAAAAAATCTGGCCCCAGGTGAACAGAATTTGATTAATCATAATCTTTATTTGAAGACACGAGGACAACTTAACGTGTCAGGAACTCTGTGTTTGTGTTTATGGATGTCTGTGTTTTGGCTATATTATGAGCAACCATGAAATCAATATAAACCTAAAAGTTAGAAATGTAATAATATCTACTTCTATCTACTCTTTTTATCTACTTTTGATCCTTTCTTATTCATATACCCAGAGGTAACCCATATCTTGAATTTTGTTTTCCTTTTTCCTTGCATTTTTAAAAAACAGAGTTATTACATATATGTCTATGTGTCTATAACTTCTATTTCAATTTTGTATATGTTCTTGAATAGTCATGTAGGTATGTGAGGAGAGCCCTATTCCAGAACTTGATTATTCCATTCTCCATCATAATTAGATTGGTACTAATTTACATACACATTAATGTATGAAGCTATGGTCCATTCATAGTTATATGTAATATTCCATTATATAGGGGCGCCTGGGTGGCTCAGTCGTTAAGCGTGTGCCTTCAGCTCAGGTCATGATCCCAGGGTCCTGGGATCGAGGCCCGCATCGGGCTCCCTGCTCAGCGGGAAGCCTGCTTCTCCCTCTCCCACTCCCCCTGCTTGTGTTCCCTCTCTGGCTGTCTTTCTCTCCGTCAAATAAATAAAATCTTTAAAAAAAAAATTCCATTATATAAATGAATCACAGTGTATTTTTTTTTGTTTCCTAATTTTTGGCTGTTAAATACAGTGATGGAATTAACTTCTTTTTTTTTTTTTTTCCTTTTAGTCTCAATTATTCTGTGACCCTAGGTTTAGCCCTTGGTAAACCAGCATATAGCTAGATTTTTAAAAATCCAAGGTGATCATCTCTTTCTCTGAGCAAGCATGTTTATTGTATTGTATGTATGTATGTATTGTTACATATGTATGTGCGTACGTATGTGTGTATGTATGTATTCCCCCTTTTTGCAAAGAATAAATGATTTCAACTTTGTTCAACTACAGATTTGTTCCTGGTGGTCTTTGGCTAAAAAGGCAAGGAAATTACCATAAATGAAGTTAAAATAAAGTAGCTTACTCTCTCAAAACACCTTAACTCTTCCTAAACGCCTATTAATCACAAGTTTTTCTTACAATCAAAGAGATCGTCTAATAGAGAAAATACAGCTTTCTAGTTTTTTGTTATAACCTGCCGCAATGTATTCTTGGTTTGGCCTCGATCATTTTAAAATATCTTTTTAATATATTCATCCTCTTTAGTATAATTGTTCTTTCCTGGACTGCAACACTCTCATGGATCCAAAATTTTCTTGGTTTTTGTAGGTTTCAAACCAGTTTATATCCAAATTCAAATGTCAATATTTGACATACTTCTGAAACCATTTTTTTTTCAGTAAAAATGAATGCATTCTAGATTTCATGAAGGTGAAATTTATATTTCAGAATATGGAATTTCATGAAGGTTCAAACTTGAGGCCCAGGACAGGAACAGAATGTATCTTGTATGTTTTAAAATCTATGTCTTCAGTTTAGGTTTGTGAGATTTCAGTTCTCCATTTTAGAATGTATATCAGCTTGCGTTTAGGCAAGGTCAACTAATTTCTTCCCTCTCCCCATATGTAGTGCAAACTTTTGCTCAGGGTCTATATAATTCACTTCATTACATAAGGGGATTATAGGTTATAAACATCAAGGTAATAGACTAAAAACAAAATCTTTGTATGTTTCACATGTTACTTTTATTTATTTATTTATTTATTTATTTATTTATTTATTTATTTTATTTTAAAGATTTTTATTTATTTATTTGACAGAGAGAGAGATAGCGAGAGCAGGAACACAAGCAGGAGTGGGAGAGGGGGAGGCAGGCTTCCTGCTGAGCAGGGAGCCCGATGTGGGACTCGATCCCATGACACTGGGATCATGACCTGAGCTGAAGGCAGACGCTTAACGACTGAGCCACCCAGGCGCCCCATGTTACTTTTAAATACACCATTTATTCTGTTTCCAGTAACAAAAGCAGTACTAAATTACCTAGCAAAAAAACATTTAAAATGTTTTTAAGTAAATAAAACCATATACCATCATCTGACTGATTATAATAATAATCAATTACTGAACATTTACATTGTGATTTTTTCATGCTATGCTTTTAAATGTGTTTTTATACAATCCTCCCAGCTTCCTTGTGGTCTTCATGTTAATATCCACCCTGTTTGTTATGGGGAAAACTTAGACTTCAATAAGTAATATGTTTAAAATCATATGTGAATAACCATTTTTTTTAAAGATGTGGTCTAAAATAATATCAAGATTTAATTCCTGACCTTGTTGGAATCTTCTTGCATGTTCTTCTCGCCTTAAGTGTGATATCTGACCACTTCATTCCCCAGATCAGCAGTGTGTTTGTATGTGTGTGCGTGCATGCGTGTGTGGCAGAAGGGGGAGGTGTTGGTGGGCTGCTTTGCTTCTTGTTCCTACCCCATCTCTTGCTCTGCCCCCTCTGTCTCCTCTGATCTCAGGGCAGGGAATGGGTAACAAGGAACATTGGAAATACTGAACTAATGAAGCAAACCTGTATTAGAAATGTTCTTATCTCTGTCTTATCTGTTGGTCTTACCTCTTTTGGCAAGGTAAAATAACTGTCATTAGCACATTAACATAAAGATCTTGTAGCTTTCTCAGATCTGTTGGAAAGTAATTCTCCACAGTGTTTCTGGACATCTTGCATCACCTTCTGTTCTGGAGCATCTTTTCAAGAATGTTTGCTTGGCAATCAGCTTCTAACATACAGTGTCCCCCGCCAGGTCAAAGGGCAGATTTGTTTAATATCGAGGGTAATAAAGGTAATGTCTCCCTTCAAGGCAAAGTTTGGGCAAGCTTGCCAGCAGCGCCCTTTAAAATATTGGAGTTTCTTAAACTTAGGGTTCCTCAGCCGTGACACAAAACCACCGTTGTGTCCTCCATATACTTGATCCTGCTTCTACCTTGCTCCCACAGGGAGGTAGGGCCAAGGGGCACTAATGTGAACATTAACTTCTTTCTGTCCTATTGCTTGCTCCAATAAATAAATCTCTTTATTGCTGACCCAGGAATCTCTTTTATCTGCCCACATCTATGAAAACCATGGCAGGCTAACTTGTTGACTTGCAAGAAGAGTACAATTTCATCCTTTTACAATTTTTGACAAGGTCCTTCCCCAGTGATAACATTTCTGGAAGGAAACACTCTTGGGCAGGTTCTATCAGGAGAATATAAGGCCTGTAACTCTCCCCTAGTCATTAGGCCCAAAGGAGAAGTCAGCCCAACAAAACTCTGGTATTTTAGGTCTTTCCATTGCTGCTTCTCCTTTTACCCGGCATTGGGTATCCCACCTTCAGATCCCTCTGAATAAATTTGGCACCGGGTTCTGTGACCCTGGATCTCCATGGGACTATGTCAAGTTTCTCCCAAGGACTCCTCTATGCTCTGTTCCTATTGCGGTGCTGGGATAGGATCCAGCTGTTGAGGGAGGTGTGGGCATTTGCTTTTGCATTGAGACCTAATCTATTTAATAGATCTACTTAAAGTAACCAGTTAACTTGTTTGCTACAATTTCACGGAATAAGGAATTTGTAACAAACCAGAAATGCACTGTTTCTGTCATTGGAAATATTTTGTTGTGGAAAATAAGATGTGAGCTGAATTAAACAGCATACATGATGATGTAGTTCCTTTATATTCTGGTACAAACTCCTCATCCCATTGTGGACCAGAGGATTAGTGCTAATGTTGCATTTTCTTTATGAACTGACTATAGTCTCCAAGCAGAGGATGGTAGGAGGTATGTGCAAGCTAAGACACATGGCAATAGGACTAACAGAGAGAAGGTAAAAATTATTAGTGACCAATTCTCCTAAAAGTTGGTGGAAGAAAAGCCTAGAGATAAAATGAAAAAAAAAAATTGGTTGAAGGAATTTTCAGTAAGTAGAGATCTCTGAAGTGTATTTCCATTTCCCAGGAAGGAAAGAGGATGACCTTCGGCTCGGTCATGATCCCAGGGTCCTGGAATCGAGCCCCACATCAGGCTCCATCAGAGGGAAGTCTGCTTCTCCCTCTTCCACCTCCCCCACTTGTGTTCCCTCTCTTGCTGTGTCTCTTTCTGTCAAATAAATAAATAAAATCTTTAAAAATAAATAAATAAAATAAAAATACAACACAAATTAATTATCTGAAATTTTTTTAAAGTTTTTCTTTAATTATTTGACAGAGAGAGAGGGGTCACGGCAGAGGAGTGGAAGAGGGAGAAGCAAGCTTTCCACTGAGCAGGGAGCCCGATGCGGGGCTTGATCCCAGGATGCTGGGATCGTGACCTGAGCTGAAGGCAGACGCTTAACTGACTGAGCCACCCAGGCATCCCCAATTTAAAAAAAAATACAAAGTAAAGTTCAACGTTTTATCATTAGAGTCAACAGATAAAATGACTCTGGCAAATTGTTTACAAAATTTTCTCAATGTTTGGCATCAATTTCTATGCTAACTCATGGATAGTCATAACCAGCGTAGAAAGTGAAAGAGTCTGTGGACTATAATTTGAGTACTGCTGTGCCAAAGTATTTGCAGATATTAATATTATATGCAAGGCCCCACATTATCTCTTATTACGTAGAATATCCAAATGGCAAAGTTTGTGTCTAAGTCACATTAGCTCTTTTTTTTTCTTTTCTTTTTTAAAGACTTTATTTTTTTATTTATTCATGAGAGATAGAGAGAGAGAGAAGCAAAGGGAGAAGCAGGCTCCCAAGGAGCAGGGAGCCTGATGCAGAACTCGATCCCAGCACCCTGAGATCATGACTTGAGCCGAAGGCAGACGCTTAACCATCTGAGCCACCCAGGCGCCCTTTTTTTTCTTTTATTTAGATGACACCACTACATTTTGGACCTTATTTAATATGTTATCTTTCCAATAACAGTGGTATCTTCATAAAGGTTATTTTAATAATTATTGGTATAATATTGTTACTTCATGTGATTTGTTACTGAAACATTATTAATTCCCTTATACGTGAACTGAAGTTTAATTTCTGTATCTATTGCTGCTAACTATTGCTATCTTTTCAAATACCTATGTTAAACCCTTACTTTTGAGAAAAATAACTTCCTTTAAAAAAAACTCTATTAAGTTATAAATACAATGTTATATATCTGGAATCCAGAGCACATTTTATGTTTTTAGTAGTTAATTTACAAAGATATACTCCAATTTAAAAAGTAGAGATTTGTGGCTGTTCTTCGTGTTCTGTAATAAAATTTCCTTTTCCATTAGTCAACATCTTTTGGGAATTTGCATGATCTCCAGTGTTAACATAACTGGTTGGCACTAATGATTGCCAGTTATTTGATTCTGTGCAAAAGACCCTAGATTTAGACACAGTACTATCAGAATTTTTAAAATGCAACTGATCTTTATTTAATAGTATTAATGAGTATTTAAAATCATGTTGCTCTTTTCTACTATTCTTTCCACACTACCATCAAGGGTTTTTTGGGTATGATTTTTTGCTTCACTCTCAGGTTCTGCAGCTAAGGAACATTACATTTCATTTCTGTCGCATTTCAAATAATGAGAATATATCAGTAGCGGTAAAGAAGTTTTTCCTAGATATTATTAAATCCTTGCAGTTCCTAGCTTTCTTTTATATTTGTAGCTACTATCTCTGCCCACTTAATTCTCCTATACCATCTAATTTCAAAATGTGATTGTCATTCTGAGGTATCTTTTAGTTTCTCATTCCTAAAGTACTAAAACATTTTCAATCATTAAACTGATATGCAAAAATGATGATCTCTTTGTAATCCATGAGGCATATGATTTAAGTAATAACTAATAGCGATAATTAAAATTTCTTTCTATTAGCGAGATATACTCTAAAGGACAAAATCTCCTGGTTGATGAAATATTGTTTCGTTCATGTTTTTGTGGCGTGTCCCAATAACATGTCTTAAAATCTTACTGTTCAGTCATTCTAAAAATATCTTTACCATTCAACAAATACAGACAGAATGCTAGCTACTTCTTAATAAAAGGAAAGTGAAAATCCTATTAAATTAGGTTTAAAACTGAAAACTTATATTTAAAATTGAAAATTTGAGGGGCGCCTGGGTGGCTCAGTCGTGAAGCGTCTGCCTTCAGCTCAGGTCATGATCCCAGGGTCCTGGAATCGAGCCCTACATTAGGCTCCCTGCTCCACGGGAAGCCTGCTTCTCCCTCTCCCACTCCCCCTGCATGTGTTCCCTCTCTCGCTGTGTCTCTGTCAAATAAATAAATCTTTAAAGAATAAATAAATAAATAAATAAATAAAATTGAAAATTTGACTATAAATTGGAATCATTTATAATTATTTGTCCAGTTATTCATTTATTAGTTAAATCAACATGCAGATTAAATTTTTGGAATACCTCTTGTCAGTCTGAAGGAATAACATGGGCATACTAGCTAACTTTAGAGGCTATATGATAAAACCGTGGGTGTGTCTGTCATTTTAAATCTAAACTTCTGAAAGCCTTTTATTTATTTATTCAGTACCCTGTTGTATGAATCTGAGTCCAGTGCACTGCCCCATAATACAATAATGCAATATTGCAATAATGAAAGTAGGAAGGAGCCAGAAGTTTGCATTCTTCCTGCTAAGAATTAGAACCTGGCCATGGAAACTGAGTTTTCTCAAGCAGATGCTTTAATAGGACTTTGGGTCTCAAGTGAATAAAATAAAAATAATGGCACTTTAAACAATGAAAAAACATCTCCCTCAGAGGTCTTGGGGTAAACAATACATTAACGGATTGGTGGCTGTGTCCTAGTAAGTCCTCGGAAGTCCGCGTACCTTTCAATCTTTTGTTTATCATCTCAAGCATTTATCCCTGGTCTCCCTGATCCACGTGGGAGTAGTTAATTTACTTATTATGTCTTCTACTAGGATGTAAACTCAGTAAGCGAAAAGACCTAATGTTTCCTTAGTGTTTAGTCCTTAGTGCTTAGGTCATTGGCACACAGTGAGCAGTCAATTAAATATTTATGGATAAACAAATGACTTCCATTTCTGTGTAGGTTTTCTTGGGTTGAAAATAAGTCAAAGAATTTCCCATACTTAATTTGCTACCATCCAGGCTTTCAGAGTTCTGCTCTCTTTTACTCAATCGAAACTTAATCTCTTGGGCGCCTGGGTGGCTCAGTTGGTTAAGCGACTGCCTTCGGCTCAGGTTATGATCCTGGAGTCCCAGGATCGAGTCCCGCATCGGGCTCCCTGCTCAGCAGGGAGTCTGCTTCTCCCTCTGACCCTCCCCCCTTTCATGTGCTCTCTCTCTCTTTCAAATAAATAAATAAAATCTTAAAAAAAAAAAGAAAGAAACTCAATCTACTTATGTAATCGCTTTAGACTAGATAGCTATCAGATTAGCTGATGTTGATTACAGCACCTAATTGCATCCTAAACTCCCAGTAACTGTTAATTATCAATAATAGCAAAACATTCAACCAGAATTGGCCTCTAGCTCTTTGGAAATGTTATTCACGGAGACTTCAATTCAAGGTTGAGGTTCTGAAGGGGATACAAGTACAAGAGGATACTGCAATAATTATTTTTATCTTTTTATGTAACACCTGTGGTTTACTTACAGTATTGTTGCTTTCAGTATGTTGGATAACATTTAGCCTCTTCAAGAATACATTTCATTTTCCTTCCGAGTCATGGACATGGATTTTAGGGAGGAATGTCATTATTTTGAATGTTATTTTTTAGAATTGAAGTTTTCCTATCTTCTCATTATGGTGAATTTCAGTCTCTTTGTATTTGTCCTGGAATTCATGGCCAAGGTATAGCAAATAAGATAAACAGAAAATATAAGTACAAAAATAATTTAAAAAAACCCAAAAACCTAGATAGGAGAAACATCCCGACTAATATTGTTGTTTTTTTTTTTTTTTTAAGATTTTATTTATTTATTTGAGAGAGAGAATGAGAGAGAGAGAGCATGAGAGGGGGAGGGTCAGAGGGAGAAGCAGACTCCCTGCCGAGCAGAGAGCCCGATGCGGGACTCGATCCTGAGACTCCAGGATCATGACATGAGCCAAAGGCAGTCGCTTAACCAACTGAGCCACCCAGGTGCCCTGTTGTTGTTGGTTTTAAGTAAGAATAATGTCTATGTATAGTGATCCACTGCCTTTGTATCAAGCTTAAAACTGAACAATTTTGACAATGTCATCAAACTAGTGTTGCCACAGAAAATGAAAACCATGCTTAAGATAGATAGTTACCATAAAGGAGAACTTTCATAGGATGAAAAACTGAATGGGGGCTAAAATTGGGCAAAATAGGTTAATTTTAAAAATTATTTCTTGTGTTCTTGTTTTGGATGTTCCTCTGTTTAGAGCCTAATTACATCTTTCACATTCAACGTATATTAAAATCTCAAAAGATAAAACAAAATCTTCTCTGTGACTGGCTCAATATTTTTCTTAAATAATCATTACTTTGCCAAGTACTACATAATGTAGGAGATAGTAGTAATGTGAATATGAGAGCATCCCTTTTTACTACCTATGTTCATTAGGCCACTACAATTTAATGAGAACATTACTGTGAACAAGATTATTTCTTTGTGTTTTATGTAATTCACAATGCAGGCAATGCTTTATAATTTATCATAGATTATTTGAGCTTGTGAAAAGCTATATAAACCATATGTAAAATTTAAAATCGTTATTTTTGCTGCTTTATCTCCTAAAGTGATTTTTTAAAAAAATATATTTTTAGTCAAGTTCATTACCAAGCTCTTGTGTAAGCCCAGGAAGTTTTAAATAACTGCCTATAACATAGAAACAGGGATATTCTAACTGCTTTGAGTGATTTTGAAATTTAAAGCAAAGATGTTTTGCAAATAAGTCCCGTGTTGAGAAAAGTTGAACATGTCAGTTCCTTGAATATCATTTTGATTAACGCATTGAACTAGTCATTGAGATCTCCTTTACATCACCAACGAAACCTTTTAATACTTATAAAAATTGTCACTATTTTGACAGTAAGCCTAACATGCAACTGTTCAATAAAGTTGGATTTTATTCAAGAGCATAGAAAGTATTTCTTCATATCTATTTTATTTT
>NC_138371.1:141607629-141645313 GCF_054177405.1 Leptonychotes weddellii | reverse complement strand
GGTGGAAGTTAATACCTCCACTAGCAGTCCATATCTCATTTTCTCACAATTTTTACAGGATTTTTGGCATCATTTATTTGATCTCTCCCTTGAATCTTTACCTTCAATTTCTCTAATGGATCTTTCTCCTTAGGCATAAAATGACAGTCTCTCACATTTTATAATAGTTCTCCCTTAATTCTAAATTTCTGAATTCATCTTCAGCCATTTTTCTACCTTTTTCCTTCATTTCACTGCCTTCAAAAATACTCTGTTCTCTCTGCTGGGTAATGTATTTGGTATTTTCCTTTATTTTGGTCCATATGTGAGCTACTTGTTCAGTTCATCATGGACCGAAGTCATCTCCATACTGTATTTTATTTTATTTTTTTAAGATTTATTTATTTATTTATTTGACACAGAGAGAGAGACAGTGAGAGAGGGAACACAAGCAGGGGGAGTGGGAGAGGGAGAAGCAGGCTTCCCGCTGAGCAGGGTCCCAGGACCCTGGGATCAGGACCTGAGCCGAGGGCAGATGCTTAAGGACTGAGCCACCCAGGCATCCCTCCCTACTGTATTTTAATGAGCAGCTTGAGTCTTTAAGTTCCAAGCTTGATCACGTCTCATAGATCAAACCATCCAGAAACAATGTAGAATTAGATGACAATGACTGTGTGTGTGCACACACACATGTGTGCATGTGTGTCTGCAGGGCTGCCAGCCATAGCTTATTAACAAGCAAACCACATAAATTGAAGTTTATTCTACTTCCTCCATGGCTCTCCATAAAGAGGATCCTAATCTGAGACTACTGTAATAGTGCAGTCTGCCATTTCTCATGATAACATAGTCTAAAACATTTCTTTATAAATTAAATTAATACTTTATATGAGGGCAGAAATTGAAAGTGAGATTGTCCATGTCACATTCATTCTATTTATTCACTGAGTGCCTATTAAATGACCAGATATCATTTCATGTACTTTGCACACTCCAGTGATTAATAAGAACAAAATAAAACAAAAAAAGTCCTACTCTTAAAGAGCAAACACTTTAAAAACCTACAATAATCTACAATAAAAAGTAGATTATAAAGTATTTCAGGAGGTTACAAATGCTAAGATGGAGAAAGAAGACAAAATAGAGCAGGATAAAAGTGATCAGTAGGGTTGGTTGTTCAGTAAGCCTTGCGTGGGTGACATTTGAGAAAACTTCTGTAGGAAGTTCAGGGGATTTCATGTCAGTATCTAGGAAAGACCATTCCAGGCAAAGGGAATACCAGCACAAAGGCCCTGAGGTCTGATCATAACTATTTAGTCGGAGGAACAGAAAGATTATTAGTCTGGATCAAGTGGAATGAGGAACAATCATAGACATTGAGGTCAAAGAGACATGAGAGCTTGTAGGGTGTAATTGGGAATTTGTCATCTCCCCGGGCTCAGCAGTCACTTGAGAAATAAAGATGTATTATCACTCTAGTTTCCCTAAGAAAACTTCAGACTTCAGAATACATAGAAATCAGTTCATGGTCATATTCATGCTTTTTGTATTTATTTGAATTTCCAGACAATACTTTTGGACCCTAAATTTAAGCCCTCTTATAGTTAAACTGCAGTCAAACACTGCAGGCCACATGGTTCACACACATAGGGGACACACGTGGTTGCTCTACGAGGCAACCTTGATCTCTGGGTCCTATACCCTGGTTCCCATGTGCTGATACTTTGGTGATACCCATTGGCTCTTGGACCTGGGGCTGTGCAAGGTGGGCAGAGACTCCAGGCTCCCTCTGCTCTTCTCCCAGTGGAGAGTACACAGAAAGAGCTGATATACAAACAGAAACTCACAAAATATCACATGTGTTAATGAACAGAAAAGCACCAATATTCTACAACACATCTGGTCTACATACAGTAAAAGATAAATTAAAGAACATGATCATGTGGTGAGGTCAGCTAACTTGACTGTTACCCAAGCACTGGTGAAAAATAGTTAAAATGGCACACTCCATACACATCTCAAGTATATATATATATATTTTTTAAATAGTGGCTTTGTAATTGTGGGCTTATTACATGGAGAACAACAACAACAAAAATCTCAGTTCTGGATAAAAAGATGTCATGCAATTTATGAGACATTATCTATGACAGATTTAAGCTGACTGATACATAAAGTTGGCTTTTTAAATATTGGGCTCTCCTCTGTAGTTTCTGTGCGTAGCGTTCAGAAATATTAAACATTCTTTGGACGCTGGGTGGCTCATTCGGTTAAACCTTCGACTCAGGTCATGATCCCAGGATCCTGGGATCAAGTCCCACATTGGGTTCCTTGCTCAGCAGGGAGCCTGCTTCTACCTCTGCCTGCCACTCTCTGTGCCTGTGCTCTCTCTCTGGCAAATAAATAAATAAAACCTTAAAAAAAAAAGAAATATTAAACATTCCTTACCAGCACAAAAAGGGTAGAAAGGTTGACAGAAATTTCCTTTCCCATGGGATTCAATGGAAAATTGGGATAAGGAACATATATACATATTTGCTTCTTATTGCAATTAATTTATTCAGAAACTTATTTTTCTACTTGATAAAAGTACTGTGTTTAGGTACTGGATATCTGACTGGATGAAAGTAGGTAAATGAGAAAATATTGGCAAAATTCTGATAAAGAACTGTGTGCTTTGTGGGGTTATTTATAATAGAAGACTGCCAGATAAAGGAAGTATAGAAGAAGTAGCCATATTGGAATTTTCCACTACTGAAGTGAGGAGAGTGGTAAAGGTAAAGGACAGTTGTCTTTTGGGTTGGATGGACTGATTCCATCCTAGTAAAAGTTAACCTGGAGGAGCCATCAATGAATCAGGCCCCAGTGCAGTCCAGGAGGTCTCCGTAGCTGTGTCCTTATTGGGCCAGTGGCTCCTGCCCTGATACTCCTGGGGGTGGGAGGAGCACTACTGAGACCTTCTCATGGGGTTGCCAAACTCAGCAGGCCTGGAATTTGCTTGCTCTAGTTTGTATCATTTTCACTTCACTTGAGGGGATTCTTGAGCTGCCCTCATCCAGCAGCTTTGGAGTTCTGGTTGGACAGAATGATTGTGATTTCTGGTCATAAGAGTACTTTACTGCAATGGGGCATGTGCTGAGTATCTTCCAAGGTCCAGTAGTTGCTCAGCAATCACCTCTCAAAGGGTGTGTACTTTCAACTGACTCTGGGAGCTTACACAAGTCAAATGGGGGCCTCTGACCCATGGCAGTGTTCTTGTGTCACAGGTTCTAATCAACAAACTAGGGGGTAGCTGAGACCTGATGAGTGGGGCTCTGAGAGTGAAGAAACCTTAAAGACTGGTTAGGTTGGGTCCATGAGAGGGTGGTAATCTTATTAAATTTAGTGAGAAAGGATGGCACCTTGTGGGGCACATTATTATAGAAGTCCTCCTTTAGAGTGCATGGACAGTGGCCACATTGCCTAAGGAAAAAGAGAAAGGAAGGCATGAAAAGGGCATCTGAGTACTCCTCTCTCCTCAATTGGGTACTATTTGGGCTCTAGAAGGTTTGAATCACTAGTGAGGACTTCCCTGTTACTAAAACACATGTTTAGAATATAAGTCAATTTATAAAGAAGTATCTTAATCTGAGAAGACAATGATACCCACTACCTGCAACATCCAGTTAATCCTAGAAATCCTTTTAATTTGCTTTGTAAAGGATCTAGGAGAATTTTAGGTAGTCTTTAGTCTATCGGAAGAGAGGGTTTTTCTCTCCTGAGATAGCATGGGCTACATAAGTGCATTTTGGCAAAATTATCATTTACCTTTTGAAACTTTATGTCCCTTCACTGTGAAGGCCGGAAGCAAGTAAAAGAAATCCTTTTTACAAACTTCTTTATGTTACAGACAAAGTGGGAGATCTCCTACATATTGTATCAAAACTGAAACACAAGAGAGATTTAGATCATTTAGTCTTGATTGATGGCATGGG
The DNA here is from genome assembly GCF_054177405.1 of Leptonychotes weddellii. Lineage (NCBI taxonomy): Eukaryota > Metazoa > Chordata > Mammalia > Carnivora > Phocidae > Leptonychotes > Leptonychotes weddellii. The sequence continues at coordinate 141,641,360 of NC_138371.1, read as the reverse complement.
GTGAACCGTGTTGGGAGGGGCAGACTTCAGTAAATACTTGTGACACGAACACCTATGCATGTCATTGTCTTTCTTGGGTGAAGGCGAAGAGGTACTGACTATTCTGGTCTAGAGCCACACTGAAAAGTGCGGTGCAAAGGTAAACTACAGTGAAGCAAATGGCTTCAGGTGTAGTTGATGACAAAATAGTATTTTGGTTATGTATCCCCAGGCAGTGAAGGAAAACAATTCTGTTGATGGCCCTGAGGTCTTGAACAAATCAGTATTATTGTCTATTTGGTTTTCTGACTGGCAGGACAGAAGTGTTGCAAAGACTAATGCAGGAGATATGAGAACACTTTCGAATATAAGCCTCCAAATATAGTTTTATTCTTCCTTTGCTTTTGGCTTCAAAGGATACTGGGGAAGTTTGGATAGTGGCTCTCTCTGTTAATAGGCTCTGCTCCAATTATTTTTCCAAAGTCAGTGGAATTTTTAGCCTATAGAATGCTAGGTATGGTATGAAGGTTTTTATCTGGTATGTGATCCAAATAGGAGGGATCAGGCACAATTTGAATATGAATGGACAAATTCTCTGGAATTTTAAGAATTAAGTCACTTGTGTATGCATTTAATATTATAATTCCATTTGCAAAGTAAATCTGTCCCTATTAAACTTACAGTGGTAGTATCATAGAGGAGGAATGGATTGTTTTCAGTCCAGGGCCTAAGACTTACAGTTAAGACCTAGAAGACAGGGAATATCTGTGGGTTATTTTAAATACCTACCAAATGTGTGATATGCTTATTTGGGAGAAGAGGTTGAGTAAAGATGGAAGGGTTTAATGTATAAAGAGTGGCATCTGTATCTACCAGATATTGATTAGTCTGGCCATCTATATTTATAATTAATTTGCCTTAAGTATTTTAGCATAAGCAGGATATGGGGTGCTTTTTTTTCTTCTTCAGAGTGCCCTTATTGATAGCAACTGATACATTTTTTCTTTCAACATAAAAGATATTATAAAAGACAATGGCTTTTTGTTTTCAAAATCACATTTTCCAAAAAAGAAAGAAAGAGAGAGAGAGGAAGAAAGAAAGAAAGAAAGAAAGAAAGAAAGAAAGAAAGAAAGAAAGAAAGAAAGAAAGAAAGAAAGAAAGAAAAAGAAAAGAAAGAAAGAAAAAAGAGGAGAGGAAAAGAGGGAAGAAGAAAGGGAAGAGGGAGGAAGGAGGGGAAGGAGGGAGGAAGGAGTGAGGGTTATTTTAGATTAAGAGACTAAAGAACTACAAAATCAGATAAAATCGTTTAAGTTTGACAGGATTCTGAACCAAAACAAAGAAATAAACTGACACCTATAGAAGATGTTTTAGGGGCATTTGTAGACTAGATATAAAATTATATTAGGGAATTTATGTTAATTTTGTTATGGATAATGATATTTTTATAATTATGATAATGTAGGAGACTTTACTTATTTTTTAAAAAAATATGCTGAATTATTCAGGGAAGATGTGAGGATATCCAAACTTTACTTTAAAATGGTTATATAAACAGTATTCCAGAATGTGGATAAATCTTAGATCTAGATGGGGACATCATTCTATTTTTTTTCTTTTCTTTTCAGGTATAAGTTATATGTTTTATTATTTTATTCCATGTTTATTATTTTGTGTATTTATTTGATCAAAAGAGCTTTTGTTTGTTGTTTTGTAGCTTAGCTGCTTTGCCTCACATCTCACATACATTTCTGTAACACCTTTTTAATTCACTATTATTTTTAAAGTATTCCCTGCTATATACCTAAAAGTTAGGTTTTGTCTGTAAAATACAAACTGAAAATTTTTTTAAAGTAAAATTAAATCATTTAAAAGGAGAGATAATTTTCAGGGCTCTGACTTGATTTTGGCTCGAGTCATGATCTCAGGTCGTGAATAGATCGAGGCCGAGTCAGCTCTGCGCTAGGCACGGAGTCTGCTTAAGATTCTCTCTCCCTCTCCTTCTGCCCCTCCCCCGCCCTCCCTCCCGCTTTCTCTACAAAAAAAAAAGAGGGATAGTTTTCACCTCATATATCCTTTGTGTATTTTACATTAATGCTGCTATTTAGCAAACTACTCTGAAACTCAGTGACTAAAACAGTCCTTCGTGGGTGTTTGGGTTAGCTGGACTGTGTTTTTCATGCCTCTGCAGTCAGTTGTGGGAGAGTCAGTTCTGCTGATCTTGATTGTGTTCTCTTACATGTTTGTAGGTCGGATTGCTGTTGGTGGGTCAACACAGTCTTTCATCCTCTACCAGGGTAGCCTGGATTTGTTCACACTGTAGTAGCAGGGTTCCCAAGGCATGTCCTCCTGTGCTCTAAGCCCACACTTCCTCGCCAAGCAGGGACCCCGATGCGGGACTCCATCCAGGGACTCCAGGATCATGACCTGAGCCGAAGGCAGTCGCTCAACCAACTGAGCCACCCAGGCGCCCTAAACCCACACTTACTATTACTCTGTTTTCACCACATTCTATTGGCCAAATTAAGTAAGAGGATGGCGAAATAGACTCTTATCTCGGATATAGGTGCGGCGTCACCCTACAAAGGGCATTTATGCAGAAAGGTTGCAAAGGACATAGATGCAAGGGGAGGTGAAGTATTGGGGCCATTTTTTAAAAATTTACTACTGTTGTAAAATTGTCATAAAATTTTATGTTTTCTGATTTATAAAATCTATCAAATTAAAAAAGCAGGATATCACAGAGAAGGAAATCAGCTAACTCATTCCAGCTCCCACATGCTGCAAAAATTTACAATTCTTACATGTTGTGCCTTTTCAACATTATCAGGACATACATATTTATAGTAGGTTTTAATTCCTTAATTTTCACATTTGTTTTGTTCTTAATTCACCTTCTAAATATAGTCAATTTTATCACCAAACTTTTACTATTTGTGGAATCTTATACTGACTCCAAATAATACTGTAGTCAATATTCATAAAGAAATAAAAGCATGAATGGCATACTTGATATAAATGTCATTCTGAAATTAGTTCGCCTTGTTTCTCTCTTGTGTTTATTCTAATTTTAACTATCTGAGCTTGGGTTCCACACACCCTCTTCCCCTGCTAGCCTTTGTTAGAGAAAAGTGTTCTTATCTTTGTTTTGACTTTTCTATTACAAACTTATTTTTTGTCTGTTTTTTTTTGCTCTATTCTTGTGTCCATCAATTTGATCACCTTTGCATTTTACTCTCAAGAATTCCTACACATTTCTTGTCATCTAAGGGCATATTTTAGGTTTCTTCATTTATATGTAAGTATGTGTATAAATGAATGGACTTTTATACAGGAAAGGAGATACTTGGGTGTGCTCCCATCAATACCCGGACCCAAGTTTTAGAATCTTTGTAATGGTCCCTCCCTTTTGTTAAGCGTAATCAAAGAAGGCAATCTTTAAAACCATATGCAATAAAATATGTGTATCACTTAATATCTGCTTTGGTTCTCTTAAAATTCTGCCCCCATATTTTAAATTAAAAGAGGAAATGTACATATAAATTTGCATTTCTGGTTTAGAAATCCAGCAGTCTGTTGATAACATGAGGAGTGAATCAGCATCATGGGAAACTCACACAAGGAAATTTGGTTTCTCTGTGTTTCTTCTCTCTGATTGAGAAGGAACATTACCACTAACAAAATTTGCAGCTTTAAAAAATCAGCCTTTGTCCTGGATTCCTTTCCAGTTGTCTATGTGTTTTGTCCCCTGTTTATGATTCATCTTGAGAAATGCCTGACAGTGTAGAAGCTCATTAAACACATGTTAAATGAATAAGTGAATGAATTAAAAAAAAAAAAAAAGGGTGGCTCTGCATTTCTCCTTGCCAGCAAAATTGTCCTCTGTCAGTAAAAAGCTCTTTTTTTTTTTTTAATCAGTGAGATGTTGACCCACTGGGGAGCTTTTTGTTTGATTAATTCTTACTCATTCTTGAGTCTCAGGGCTCAGCACCTTTCAACCACCTCTGAACCACACAGGGTTGAAAGAGATTTCATCCAGCACTCCCTTTCCCCTCCATATTCCCACCTCCACCCTGTCTACCTACACCTTCTCAAAGATCTCCTTTAATTACTTCCCATGGCAACGGACTGCTTCTCTAGGTAGATTGATTGTTAGTGATTTTTCAGTGCCTTTTCCTCAATTTATTTTTTCCCTGTATCTTAAAGAAATATATAAGATATGCTTGCATGTAGAAGATAATCTTCAGCTCTGTGACAGGTTTATAGGATTTCATTTATTTTGTCAAATACACACACACGGGTTTGCTTAAATAGGCAGTCTATTATTTAGAATAGTATTTAAAAACCACAAATGAGTAGAATGTGCATCAGGTCACAGTGTAACAACTTTGGTATCTTATCTGATAAGGAGTGTTCCATGTCTTCGAGTTGCATGCCATGACAGTATTTGTTTTCCTTCTACTATTGAAGAAAAATAATTCTGAATTCATTCTTTTACTCTTCTTATCATTTTTCAGCATTTTTATTCCAAAGGTGGCATTTTGTTCTCTTTCTGTATTAAAGTCCCTTAGTTACAGGTTACAAATATGTAACATGCACCAAGCAAATAACTAAGCCACTATCAATGGAGTAATTTTTTATAATAATTTTGGATAATGTTTTGCCAACTCCATCTCTCCATTTATGGCCTTTTGTTTAAAGATTAATTACAAATGTTAAAATTTATTAATAATTTATGAAAGTGTCTATGTTTATAATGTGCTTATTTTGGACGTTTAGTTTGTAAATGTTCTCACAAAGCATTTATTTTACAAATCATATAATCTGTATGTTAATGTTAAAATATGATTAGATTTTTTTAGTTTTATAGTCCATGTTACACTTGGAATTTTATTAGAGATACCAACAAAAATAGCTAAGGATAGCTAGGTGAATAATTTTGTAAATATTATATTGGAAGTACATTTATTATGTATTTATATATAAATTATATATATTTATATATATTTATATATATAAATCTACCATAAGTAATTTTTTACAGGAAACCCCATTATATAAAAGAATGTAGGAGAAGCTGATTTCTGACTGAGTGGGGCTGGACAGAGGAGGAGAGGTCTTGTTTACTTGGCTTCCCCTTTTCAATGGCTCCATGTACTACAGCTTGAAAACCACTGCTCTAAATGTGCTTTTACTATTATAATTTTAGATTGATAATGCTGTAAGAGAAATGAGTGTTAAAGGCTCTCAGTCTTCTTGAGGTATCAAGGGACTTGTCACTAAGCTGGTTCATGGCAGATTCAAGGCTGGTCACCAGACGCAGTGACTCATTTACTCCGCTTTTCACTTATTTTACTGTAACAAGTACTATAATACTAAAATGAACTCATGCCCTGAAGAGCAGAATCAAAACACATTTCACAGGAACGTAGAAAAATAAGTATTCAATTTGAATAGCATAAAATACATTATTTTTTAAGATTTTTTTCATTTTTCAAGCTTTTCAATTAGAATATTTTAGTCATCTTCCTTCTCAGTAAATGAATTAATATTTATAAGATTGCAAATACCAACTAGTTATTTATAGATTTATCTTACTGGAAATTTTTGATAGGGCTCTTTTTAATCCAATAGAAAGAATCCCATGCCAGTGTTCCTTTTACTACCATATGTTTACTCAGAAAACAAAATATATTGTTTATAATAAAAAACAAATTTTTATTTTGTGTTATCCCTCTTCTGTTGTAGCATTATCTAGGTAATTAAATCAAAAGTTGTTTTTTTTTTTTTTTTGTCTCTTGTTAGTATGTTGACTGAGATTTTTTTTTCTCTTTGTAACAAATTTTGGTGCACAGCAGTTTTCTGCAGTAATGGAAAAACCAACAGATAAATGAATGATGAGATTGTATTGAGTTATGTATTTTTCATTCTCCTCTAGTTTGATATGATTGTGTTTTACTATGGCAACTAGGTTTTAACTAATTTTCCTCCTATTTTTTAAATTCACTTGGATAATAGAGGCTGTAAGAGTACCATTCACCTTTAATGTAAATAAAACTGATTCAAATGAAACAAGATATGCTCACAAAAATACTGAGAGGTTTAATGTAATATTGTGCACAATTTAATAAGAACCTTTGTTTTAAATTATTGAATAACAACGTCTTTTGTTAAATCTTCATTACTCTTGGGCGCCTGGGTGGCTCAGTTGGTTAAGCGACTGCCTTCGGCTCAGGTCATGATCCTGGAGTCCCTGGATCGAGTCCCACATCGGGCTCCCTGCTCAGCAGGGGGTCTGCTTCTCCCTCTGCCCTCTTCCCTCTCGTGCTCTCTGTCTCTCATTCTCTCTCAAATAAATAAATAAATTCTTTAAAAAAAAAAATCTTCATTGCTCTTTTGTAATCATTCCATTAGATCATTGCAATGGCCAACATAATTATCTTAGGTAATATTAGTCAAATTTTGCAAGAACAAATTCATATTTCTCTATAAAACAGTAAGACTTCCTTAAAGATACTACTATCCCAAGAAGTGGCAATGAATCTAACACTAGCTAAAAAAAAAAATGATAAAATATTCTTTTGCAAAAAATGTTCAAGTTATGACTATATTTATAAAACTCAAAAAATAAAATTTGAATTAATACTAGTATAAAATTATAGTTAATATGCTTCTCCAAAAATAATATTGTAAAGGGGATTTTGACATATATAGGATAATGTTTTTGAAACGTTTTCATGATGTAAATTTTATTACAAGAAAAATATAAGTAACCACTTGTCATATATTTGAAATTTTGTTAAATAAATCAATTTCTGAGCTTTCTGAAATAAGGGTTTGATTTTAATACAAAGGAAGTAGATTTTTTCATCAATTATGTACATTATGAAAAACAGTTTTAAATGCAGTATTATCAATATCTTCAGCATATTCTGGAATTAACTAATATGAACAACACAAGTTATGCATACTCATTAGACTGGCAACCCCTTTGCCACCAAAATAATTAACTTCTATTTAAAATGTTCATTGAGGGGCACCTGGGTGGCTCAGTCTGTTAGGTGTCTGCCTTCGGCTCAGGTCATGATCCCAGGGTCCTGGGATCGAGCCCCACATCGGGCTCCCTGCTCAGCGGGAAGCCTGCTTTTCCCTCTCTCACTTCCCCAGCTTGTGTTCCCTCTCTCGCTGTGTCTCTCTCTGTCAAATAAATAAAATCTTTAAAAAATAAAATAAATAAATAAAATAAAATGTTCATTGACATTTTATTCATTTAAATATGGCAGTGGCAATGATGAAGCTGGTACTATGCTCCAGCAATTCCTATCCTATGAGGTAGATAAGTTTATTTTACAAATTTTCAAATTTTCAATATATTTTTCTTTGATTTCCTTACTGATAGTCAATATTTATTTATTTGTTTGTTATTTATTATTTTTTATTCAAATATAGTTGACACACAGTGTTACATTAGTTTCAGGTGTACAACATATTGATTTGACAAGTTTATATATTATGCTATGTTCACAAGTGTAGCTACCATCTGTCTCCATAAATTGCTATTACTGTATCTTAGACTATATTCCTTAATGCTGTGTCTTTTTTTTTCCATGACTTACTCATTCCATAATTGGAAGCCTGTACCTCCCACCCCATAAGTAAACAATATTTAAACTAATGTTATACAAGATATAAGTATTTCCTTTAATGGAAAGGTGTTCATTATGGCTACTCCAAACACCAAGGCAAATTTAAGGGTAAGTAATTTAAACCTTTCATGTCCTCTCTTCTTTCACTATTACTTTTAATCTTCTGCTAATATGTTGACATTTACAAATGTTTTAATATTCAGTCATAAACAATTTCTTGAGGAAGTGTTATGCCTCTCCAATCAACTAATTAACAAATAAATAATTAGACGTTGCAATGAAATGACTGGTTTAAAAATAAATACATTTAGGGGCGCCTGGGTGGCTCAGTTGGCTAGGCATCCAACTCTTGATTTCAGCTCAGGTCATGATCTCAGGGTTGTGAGATCAAGCCCCATGTCAGGCTCTGCACTGGGCGTGGAGCCTGCTTAAGATTCTCTCTGTTCCTCTCCCTCTGCCCCTCCCCCTCTCTAAAAGTAAATCAATTAAAAAAATACATTTGTAAATGGTAATACATTTCCTATGATTCTAAGAGAGAATGAAGACCTCTGGAATGATAATGCTAGTTAACAATTTAATTATTCTACAGTTTTTTCCATGTTAGTATTTAGTCCCTGCGTGTGTGTGTGTGTGTGTGTGCACATACAAAGACATACACCAAGGCAGTTGTTGGGCCAGTATTATTTTGTTTCATATATTGATGACTTGTATATTTTTCGTAGTGCCAACTTTCTATAATGATGGTATTTTTAATTCATTCTATTTATTTTCCTTTGAGGGAAGGATAAATTTGACAGCATGGTTAATTCTCTTGTTAAAGTAATTGATTAAGCTGTCTAACACTGATGTCAGTAAGATGGCAGAATAGGGGTTCCTCTGCTTGTATTCCCCTTTAGCAACAATAATTTGGCAGCCATCCACAGATAAAAGGGCCTTTGTGGGAGCTTTGGGATATAGGTAAAACATTGTGAAAACCCAGCAGAGTCGAAGACCTAGGAGCCCCATTTTGAGAAGGCAGACTTGCACCCAGGTGGCTGACTCACCCAAAGTGGTCCTGGCTGCAGACCCAGAAACTGCTCCATCCCCCTGTGGACAGGGCTCTAGTTCTGTTTGGCTTTGGTCTTGCTACTGGTGTCAGACACCAATGGGCTTAGAAGGAGTCACATCCTCCCATGTGTCAAGTTATAGGTCCACAGACCTCAGTCCTGGCAATGGACCCTGAAGTGACCCATGACTCAGCTCTAGTCCTTCTGGACCACACAGTTTGGGTGTCCTTGGAGGCAAGTCTTCCAAACTCAGTCCCACATTAGATTCTGAAATGGCCCTGTAACTGGTTCCAACCCAGCTTAAAACTGTGTTTTGGGAGGTAATCTCATCAGCTCAAGGAACTGAGAGGAGAAAGTATTTACCTGCTGAAAACAGTCTATAAAAACTGGAAGAGGTGTTTGCTAATCCAAATGCACAAACACTAACACAAGGCTAAAAGGATCACAAAGAATCAGGTAAATATGACACCACCAAAGGAAGCTAATAAATCTCCAATATCTGACCCCAAAGAAATGGAGATCTATCAATTGCCTGACAAAGAATTCAAAATAATTATCTTAAGCACGATGAATGCAACAAAATACAGATACATAACTCAATGAAATCAGGAAAACAATGAATGGACAAAACAAGAACTTTGATTAATAAATAAAAACCATAAAAAAGAACCAAATAGAAATCCTGGAGAGGAAGCATAAATTACAGAACTGAAAAATTGAAGAGAAAATTTCCACAGCAGATGCAGTCATGCAGAAAAAAGAATCAGCATACTCGAACACAGGTTATTTGCAATTGGCTAGTTGGGGGCGGGGAGAATAAAAAAGAGTGAGGAAAGCCTCCATGAATTATGGGATACCATCAAGCGAATAAACATCTGAGTCACAAGAGATCCAAAGGAGAAAAGAGAGAGAAAGGGGCAGAAAGTCTATTTAAACAAATAATAGCTGAAAACTACTACATTCAGGAGGCATGTGGACATCCAGATTTATAAAGCTCAAATTATCTCAAGCAAAATCGACCCAAAGAAGATTAATACAAGACACATTATAATCAAATTGTTAAAGTCAAAGACAAAGAGAATCTTGAGGGCAGAAAGAGAAAACAAAAACAAAAATACCCCCCACACAAGGGAGCTACCTTAAGATTATCAGTGGATTTCTCAGCAGAAAACCTGCATTCCAGGAGGTACTGCAATGATATATTCAGAGTGCTGAGAGGGAAAAACCTGTCAACCAAGAATATTACCTGACAAAACAGTCCTTCAGAAATGAAAGAGATATAAAAGCATTCCCAAACAAACAAAAGGTAAGAGACTTTATCACTACAAGCCTTGCCTTACCAGAAATGTTTTAAGGGTGTTCTTAAAGTTAAAAGAGAAGGATACTATGTGACATGAAAATATCTGAAAACAAATTAAAAAAAAAAAGATAAATAAATGCGAAGATATTCTGAGTGCATTGATTAGAAGAATTAATACTGTGAGAATGTCCATACTATCCAAAGCCTTCTACAAATTTAATGCTATCCCTATAAAAAAAATTACAATGGCATTTTTCACAGAAATAGAAATGCCAGTCTTAAAATTAGTATGGAACCACAAAAGGTTCTGCATAGCTAAAGTAATCTTGAAGAAGAACAAACTGAAGGCATTCTACTTCCTAATTCTAAATTACATTACAAAGCTATAGTAATCAAAACAATATATGGTACTGGCAAAAAACAGACACGTAGACCAAAGCAACAGAATAAAGAGCCCAGAAATAAGTTGAAACATATGTGACCAACTAGTCTATGCAAGGGTACCAAGAATAATCAATGGAGAAAGGATAGTCTCTTTAATAAACAGTGATGGGAAAATTGGATATTCACATGTAAAAGAATTAATTGGGTCCTTATCTTGCACTATATACAAAAGTCAACTCAAATGGATTAAACACTTAAAAGTCAGACCTTAAATCACAAAACTCCTAGAGGAAAACACTGGAAAAATTGGACTATAGGCTTTACAATGATTTTTGGTATGATACCAAAGGCACAAGCAAAAAATATAAAAGTTAAGTGGGACTACATTAAATTCAGAAGCTTCTGTACGATAAAGGACACCATAAACAAGATGAAAAGGGAACTTATGGAATAGGAGAAATATTTGCAAACTGCATATCCAATAAGGGGTTAATAATCAAAATATATAAGGAACTCACAAATCAATGGCAAACAACAACAAATAATAATAATAATTCCATTAAAAACCAGTCATAAGACTGAATAGACATTTTTCCAAAGAAGGCATACAGATGGCAAACAGACACATGAAAAGATGCTCGACATCACTAACCATCAGGGAAATGCAAATCAAATCCACAAGACATCACCTCACACCTGTTGTGATGTCTTTTATCAGAAAGACAAAAGATAGCATGTATTGATGAGACTTTGGAGAAACTGGAACCCTGGTTCACTTTTGTATTTTGTATTCATGTGCATAAATAAGTATAGATATTATGGAAAATAGTGTTGAGTCTTCTCAAAAAATTAAAAATTAGAACTATCATATGATTCAGTAATCTCACTACTCAGTATATTTGAAAACACACTATTGAGTATTTCTTTTTTTTTTTTAGATTTTTTTTTTTTTTTATTTGACAGAGAAAGACATAGAGCAGGAACACAAGCAGGGGGAGTGGGAGAGGGAGAAGCAGGCTTCCCAGGGAGCAGGGAGCCCGATGTGGGACTCGATCCCAGGACCCTGGGATCATGACCTGAGCTGAAGGCAGATGCTTAATGACTGAGCCACCCAGGCGCCCCACTGTTGAGTATTTCTTTCAACTTAGTTATTGTCCATGATCAATAGTGTTATATATAAATCTCATCCATTTTTCTCTATATTCTTCATAATAATGATCTTAAGGTAACAACCATTTAGAGGCAATTTCATGAAATAATACAGTATATCATGATTGTATATTTTTAATCATATTCCTGATTACTAAGCATATATTTCATGAATAATGAAATTGTACCATTATTGTCTTTCTCATTTGTTAATTGTGCATGCAAATCTTAAAGCAGATATTTATTTTGCCTATTAGTATTAGAAAATAATCAGTGGTCGCTCTTATTTCATATGTACAACTAATTGCTCCACGACCATTCATTGGATCATTTTCTTCACTTATTTGTTCTGTTACTTGTATCATATAGCAAGGTCCCTTATGTACATATATATGTTTTGTCAAAGAAAAATTGCCATGGACAAGTTAAACAGGTAAGGATGTCATTGTTCAAGATTATTGTAATAGTGGAGAAAAACTGAATTCAACTCTGCTGAAACAAAATACAAGAGAACTTTTCAGTGCTGGGATAAGCTGGTGGAAAAGTACTGGATAAAGTTGGGAGAGGGGGGAATTGGTCAATGGGTTAGATCATCTGCTAACTGGAGCTATGGAAGTTAGATTCATACACTTTCACGGAGATTAGGAGATAAGGGTGATGTTTCTTGGTGATTACACATCCAAGAAATGACTTTCAGATCCTTGAGACATTCCTGAATTATAAAACTGGCAAGGGGCTGGAAGATTTACACCCCAAAGGAGCAGAGAAAGCATTTACAATTGCAAGCTTTCTAAAGTAAATTCTCTTAAGAAAAAGGGAGTCGGGGCCTAGGTTAAGAACTTTGTCTAAAGATTAGGCAGACTAAAGGGAATGTTACAGCTGTCTCGGTCAGTTTCTCTGTTCTACATTCTGTGCATTGATTCATTTAGTTTATTTTGATCACAGTAGTTTTATAAAAGCCTTGAAATCTGAAAAGATGAGTTTCTATATTAAGTTAAATCATAATTCTGCTGAACATATAGGTTAACAAAATGCATATTTTATATTAGTCTTCTCATCACTGAAAATTATATATCTCTCTATTTAGGTTTCTTTTATACTCTTTTATAAGATATTTTACTTTTCTTTACAAAGTTCTTGAATATTTTTTTACATATATAACAATGAATTTTTTGTTACTGTTTTTGTTTAAAATTGGTTTGTGTGGTGTTATTAGAGCAATGTTATTTCTTTAAAACCAGTAAACTTATTGAATTCTTACCAGTTATAACATAACCAAAAACTTGGCTTTTTGTCTATAAGCAAAATGTTGCTTCTCAAAAACCAATTTTATTTTGTTTCTCTATTGTTTCTACTAATTAGAAATTGTTTTGTATTTATTTTCAACTCTCAAGGGTCTTCTTGCTCTAAAACAATTTTAATGCTTCTAAGAAGGGGAGTGTGTGTGTGTGTGTGTGTGTGTGTGTGTGTAAAGTTGTTACTGCCAAAAGTGAAAGTATACTATAAATCATTATTATTTGAGACAGAACAATACTAGCTCAGCCATTCTTTATGTATGTCTATATATGTGCTTACACATACACGGATACACACACTACCATCAAAAAAGAATGGAAAAATTGCATAAAAATGATATAGTTTACAAATTGTTATTGTCATGTAATTCTTGAATCCTTTTTGAGATGTCAAAATGAAACATGGCATACTGTTTGAGGGCAAACACTTTTTTTTTTTTAAAGATTTATTTATTTATTTATTTGAGAGAGAGAGAATGAGAGAGAGCAAGCACATGAGAGGGGGGAGGGTCAGAAGGAGAAGCAGACTCCCTGCCGAGCAGGGAGCCCCATGTGGGACTCAATCCCGGGACTCCAGGATCATGACCTGAGCCGAAGGCAGTCGCTTAACCAATTGAGCCACCCAGGCGCCCTGAGGGCAAACACTTTTAATTCTCACTCCACCAAATAGCAATTTCAGTGTAGGAATATTCAAATGAATTTGGACCATAATGTAAAAACAAATACCTTACCCAGAATTTTCAAGCACTTAAGTACTTAGTACCTGATAGTATTATCATTGTCATTATAGTTAATGTAATTATTGCTTTTTATTAGGCATTGACTTTCCACTTTTAAAATTAGTTTATATTCTGTTAATCCTACAAAAAAAAAAAAAAAACCTAGAGAAGCAAAAATATCTCCTTTGCCTCTAGAGGACAAGTTGCATCTTTAAGAAAATCAAGACTTTTCTGAATGAAATTTACCAAAATTCAGCTGTGCTCCTGAAATGAACTCTCCTCACAAACTTGAACACTTAGGCCAAGAAGAAAAAGTTAAATGAATTATGTGGATCTCTCATTTATGAAATACTGAGTAATTATGGGGACTCAGATAGTCTAGATGGCACTTCCAACCCAAAGAGAGTAGGCTTCTTCACTACCATTGATTGCAAGATGAGGAATTTAAAAATTTTGATATAAAATCCCTAAAGTAGTCAGTTGCCAAAATGACCAAAAAACAAACATTTAAATCCTTTCACTGTTGCCTAAATTACAGGGCTGCTCTGGACAACTAGACTGGTAATATTATTCACCTTAAGAGCAGTAATTTGATTTTAAACATCGTTAACAGTCATGACAGGCAATTTTTCATAATGTTAATTAAATTTAGACCAATCTTATTTAGATCACATACATGTAGTTGGAAATTTGGACATGGATTAGGAAATTTGAGTAATGTTGAAAAATGTTTTAAGATTGTTTTTTCTTTATGCCTATTTTACTTTACTATTCATAATTGTTTTACAAATGATTTTTAAATGATCTAATCCATGATTTTAGCATGTCATATTAAAATATATTTATCATCTTTTCCAAAATATAGTCCATATATGTGTAGGTATATGCATTTATTTTATTATTTTAGATTTTGCTCTCCAACTTATATTTAATGCTAATGGGGTGCTTGTTTCCTCTCAAACTTAAGAAAGTACTTATGTAGGCTTCATTCAATACATATCTCATGATTTTAAATAGATGCATTTGAGAGCAAAGACAAAAAGTCTCAATTTCTAGATTATTAAAAGTTCTTAGATTTAGTTGTTTGTCCTATTCTTAAGTGTTGAAAATATAGCTGAGGCACTTTGGATATAAATACTTAAAACACCAACAAAATCAATCATGTATAGAACTGAGTAAACAAAATATGACCTATTTGGGGGTAGTTATTTTATATATATATATAATATTCATATTTCACAAATACCTTTAAAAAGTATAGTAGCATGACATACCCTATGACTTATGAGGTGGGACAAAATACTTTTTTTGTAGCAATTTCCCTTATTTCTTTATCTATAGAAAATATCTCAGTGGCACATTTAACAGAGAAGACAGTTTAATGGGTGAATTCTACAACTCCTAAACAGTTTTTTTTTTTTATTATTCTCCACATTATAGAGGCATGATTTATGTGAAGGCCATTGTAATTTCTATTGTTAGAGTAGCAATTTGTTTCGGTGCAGAATGACTAGCAACTCTCATGCAGTCTGTGAGCTATGGCAGCAATAATAGGGAAACATTCACATGGTCCATTTACAAGATGAGGTTGCATAAAGTCCATCTGATTACATATAAGTGGGTATTAGAATAGGTCTTCAAACAAGAGTCATGGGAGAGCTATAAATTCTCAGCCATCTATTTTCAAGTCATTTTATGAGAATTGTAGTTTCATGCATATTGGACACTTCATTGTCATTGGCTTCAGAGCAAGAATAAATGGCACATTCACAGGCCAAATACAGACTTCTTGGTTCAAGTGTCTTTGCAGCCTGTACTATTCACAGAGAAATATTAAAAAGGGAAAAATATCTATTGATAACACTCACTTTGACTCTGCAAAATAGGAATGTTAATTTCACTACTTGTATCAGAAGCTATTATGAAGTTCTAAAGACAGACGTGTTTTGTTGTAAGAAAAGCATTCTGTAATTTATCAGCATGAAGCCTCAAAGCTGCATAAGAAAATTGCAAACATGCACATACAAAACCAATCAGAGTATTCACGTAGAGAGATAAATTTAAAAGAAAGTTGCTTTTGCCATGCCAAGACACGAAGGCTTAGGTTTCTTAGAGTGTGTTTGTTCATTCATTCATTCTGTTTCAAGACCTCTCACCCCCATGGTGATCCGAAGGCAAAGTGAACTCACAGAGAATAAGTCGTGGAACAGTGAGAATTCCTGTGGTTTGAGAGAGGCTTCCAGGTGGCCTGTGAAAGGCACTACTGACAATTATCTGTGAATAGAAGCTGAAGAATCAACTGGAAGCTTTCAAAATTCAGTTGTAAAAAGTACTCTTATGTTTCCATATATTTTAATTTCATTTGGGTATTAACTTTAATCAAAAGTTTCCATGAAATGTATAAAATTAGGTCATTGTGGTTTAAAAATGCATTAACATATATGAAGGTGAAGTTACTTCAACAAAACAAAAAGGTGATATAAGAGAATAGTTGGCCACTTGTTCTATAAAACCATCTTTTATTACTCATATTGAAAATCTTAATATTAGATGTCTATTAAAGGAGACAGCCTTATATTTGATATATTTATGGCTTGAATAATTAACAGCAAAAGTACATTTATTGAACTAAAACTTCACATCTTTAATACAGAAAGGAAGAAGAAAGTTAATTTTTTTAAATAGCTTGTAAATAGACTTCCAGAGCAGTCAGAATAAATAGAGTGAAGACATTCAATACAGAGAGTAAAATTCTTTTTAGGAGGTTCAGTGGTATTTCAAAGACCAAACGAAGTTTGATGAGAAGATACCAAGAAGTTAAACTAAATTAAAATCCTAGAAGCCAATGTCTTAGAGAAAAATAAAAAGCGAATATTCTGCTGTTTATGCTGCTGCTGGGGAAAAAAAATAAGAAATTTCAGTTAAAAATGAGCTAAACTCAAAAACATTTTTTTATCTGTGAAAGTTTTTATAAATCTATATTTGTGTGGGGCGACTGGGTGGCTCAGTTGGTTAAGCGACTGCCTTCGGCTCAGGTCATGATCCTGGAGTCCCTGGATCGAGTCCCGCGTCGGGCTCCCTGCTCAGCAGGGAGTCTGCTTCTCCCTCTGACCCTCCCCCCTCTCATGCTCTCTCTATCTCATTCTCTCTCTCAAATAAATAAATAAAATCTTTAAAAAAAAATCTATATTTGTGTGAAATCTATTCAATAAAGGGTGCAATCTTCATATGATAAGCATGATATGCCAATTGTTACTGTGACTAATAAATTAATCAAAACAATGTCTAGGGGCGCCTGGGTGGCTCAATCATTAAGCAGCTGCCTTCAGCTCAGATCATGATCCCGGAATCCTGGGATCGAGCCCCATGTCAGGCTGAGCAGGGAGCCTGTTTCTCCCTCTCCCTCTGCCTGCCGCTCTGCCTGCTTGTGCTTTTTCTCTCTGTCTCTCTGTCAAATAAATAAATAAAATCTTAAAAAAATGTCTAATACATTAATAAAACCACTCTGAAAATATATTTTGTATGAAGAACATAATGTAAGATCAGCTTACCTAATTGACTCCCTTGAAATTAATTCTATAACAGAGAAACTAAATAAGGCACAAATCAAAGATGGTCTTGTTTTCAAAACTTCTGACTTAAAATGGGAGGTATTTGTTAACCTTACCTCTCCTTTTTAATATATTTAATATTAAGCAATATTTTGTTTTTATCAGTGCATTAATCAACATAGCAGATTTTTAAAAATATTAATATGAATTTGTAAATAGATCATTTATGTACCACTAGAAAACTTAGCATAGACTAAGGTGCAAGACAATATGTTATCTCTTTATCTTAATTGTTTTTAATTCATTTGTAATCATCCCAAACTAGAAGCATCCAACTGTGTTTCAGGAAGTGAATGGATAAACAAACTGTATTACATCTATATAAAATAACATTATTCAGCAATAAAAAAGGGGTTAATCAAATAACAAAAAGACATGGGGCGCCTGGGTGGCTCAGTTGGTTACGCGACTGCCTTCGGCTCGGGTCATGATCCTGGAGTCCCGGGATCGAGTCCCGCATCGGGCTCCCTGCTTGGCAGGGAGTCTGCTTCTCCCTCTGGCCCTCCACCCTCTCATGCTCTCTCTCTATCATTCTCTCTCTCTCAATAAATAGATAAAAATCTTAAAAAAAAAAAAGACATGGATGAGCCTAAAGTGAGTATTAAAATAAGAGTCAATCTAAGAAAAGACAACCTATGATTCCAGTTATATGGCATTCTGCAGAAAAGGTAAATTTAAAAGACAGTAAAAATGTCAGTGATATAAAATAAATAGGAGACCATGCTGTTATAAAGAAATGACCAAATAAAAACAGTTAATGGAGGAGAAGACAGATATTTCTTGTGTAGAATAATTCCAAATAATGTAGATACTCTTGCCCTGATTGAAGGGGTGCATAAACTTGCAGCCCTTCAGTGTATGCTGTGCATCGTGATTCCAAAGAGTATAGTACAGAAAGAGGAAAAACTAACTTTATAGTGGAGAAAAATGACAAACACTAACTCAGCCTTGCAATCAAGGTCAACATCAATAGGATGGATGAAAATGGCACTTTACCTCTGTGGTCTTTCCCCCACAAACCCATAACCCCACTCTAATCTGAGAAAAATAATAGATAAATTCCCATAGAAGGGTGTACTTACAAAATACCACTCCTCATAACTCTCAAGGTCATTAAAAACGCAGGAAGTCTAAGAAACATTCACAACCAAGAAGAGCCTAAAGAAACATGATAACTAAATGTAATATTTTATCCTAAATATGATCTTGTAACAGATAAGGGACATTAATTACAAATTAAGACAATTGAAATAAACTTTGGACTTTAATAAGGTATCAATATTGGTTCAGCTTTTGTGACAAAATGCACTATTCTAACAAATGATCCTAATAACAGAAAAAACTAGGGACAAGATATATAGGAACTCTTTACTATGCTTTTAGTGTTTTTTTTTTTAATAAATTTAAAACTTAAAAAAATTAAAAAACAAAGTTTATTAAAAAACACATCCGGGGTGCCTGGGTGACTTAGTTGATGAAGCATCTGCCTTCAGCTCAGGTCGTGATCCCGAGGTCCTGGGTCAAGCCCTGGGTCAGGCTCCCTACTAAGCTGGGACAGCAGGGAGTCTGCTTCTCCCTCTCCCTTTGCCCCTCTCCCCCGCTCATGTTTTCTGTCTCATAAATAAATAAATAAATAAATAAATAAATAAACAAACAAACAAACAAACAAACCAAAAAAAAAAAAAACCCACATCTAATATCTTCATGAAATGCTTTTCAGAGACTTGAACAAGTGTCCACATATCTAATAAGTACATGTAGGCTTATAAAGGTGAATAAATTATAGTTAAAACCGAATATTTATTTAAAGGAATGCAACAATTTTTTAGTTTTTAACGCTGTTTCTATAACAAAATGTTGGCTTATTTTTTTTATTGTCCTCATCCTCTGGTATATATGTGTGCTCACATACATTCTTCTATTCAGGATCACAAAGCTACAGACATTTCTAAACTTCTAAAGGTCTAAAATAAAAAGAAATGTACATGGCACTTGGAGATGTCAGCAGAAACCTCATGCACTATGTTAGTAAATGTCAGATGCTGTTGAAATTCTTTTGCCAAGATATATAAATGAATAAACTTCAATAAGGACTAGGCAAAGAGTTGCCTTTGGGTTGAACTTTGTGTGTTTATGTATTGGGTTGTTTTCTTTGCTTACACATTTTCAGCCCCAAAGCAAAAAATGACAGTCCTTTTGTAGAAACTTGCTGTTCTTTCTTCAATAGAAAATCCCTGTCTGATAATTCTAAAGCTGTCTTATTCCTCTTCACTGTCAGAGGATGGGGTGGAAAATGGAAAGGAAACACTATGTCCAATCTTATTACTATTTAGAAATTGACAGTACTTTTTCATTCTGAAAGTAACTAACACTACTGTAGCTTTTGTCATCAGGTGATGGATATAAATTTATTGCTGGGATTGAATGATGAAAGTGATTTTTTTTCTTAAAATCTACACTATGCAATATTTATTCTTAAAAAAGAAGCAACCCACAAATCTTTGTGGATAAATTCCAATGCCCAATGTTCTAATTTCCACTAGCCCTTTGATAAAACCCAAGTTGATTAGTTTCCTATTAGAGCTAGCTGTAGCAGTGAAAGATTTTGGTTATTATTACAGGAAAAACAGCAACGACAACAACAGTGTATTAGTCTTCTTTCAAGAAAAATTTAATAAAACTTATTTTATTTTATATCTTTATTATGTACTTACAAGTATCAAACTAGTGAGAATGTCAGTTGTAACAAAGATAGCAAGTGTAGCTTTGGCATATCTTGACTTTCTGGTCTACTTCTAAAGTACTTACATTGAATTTGCTCTTTCCAGTTCAACTTTATTCCATAATCCAAAATTTTACTCAATCTTTTCTTTTGAATTTATACCAAATATTTTGTCTTCTTTATTTTATAATATTCCTTACATAATCACTTCTGTGATGTACAGAAATGTTAATAATCCAGAAATCAAGACAAAAAATTATTTTCTAATTCTGAAGATATATGAGAAAAGAGACAAGATTTGAATACAATTTAATATGTGTATATATATCTATATGTGAAATATGTAGTATATCACATAAATAGCTATATGTGATGAGTTAATGTTTCTGTAAACTACATTTATGCAAGAATGAAATGGGATGTATGTAACAACTCAGAAGTTTGCCTTGAGTTACACTATCTGCTCAAGTCAGAGGAAACGGGTCAATTTAAAATTAAGTTCTGGCACAAAAGTGCAAAGGGAAATTTTCCCTTTATCTCACATTTATTTATTTGTTTTTGTTTGTTTGTTTCAGGATGAACTTCTTTGTCTGTCTGAGAAAGTTCTAGTTTGATGCCTGATGTTCTGACAAAATACCCCCTTTCACTCAGAAATGTCTTCTTTTAGAAGGTGTATTATATGGTATTACAATAGAAGGCATCTCATCCATCATCAGTACCATCTCTTTTTCTATCTTCTTGAAGGTGAAGACTCTCCCCTTTAATAAGTCTGTGTATGAAAAATAAGAAATAGGGTTTTCCCTCCACAGTAATCCACATTACTATTCACACTTAAAACTTTGGCGCAAACATATCTGGCTGGATCAGTAGGTGGAACGTGCAACTCTTGATCCCAGGGTCATGAGTTCAAGCCCCACACTGAGGGTAGAGTTTACTTAAAAAACAAAAATTAAAAAAAATAAGACTTTGGTGCAAATTCTGATGCCCCATTAATATTAGAAATCATCCTCTAATTATAAATAGTGAAGATTTTCACTAAGGATAAGTCTGAAATTAAAACACCACTTGTCTATTTATACTGAAGGAAAAAATAGCAGATAGAATTTAATTCAATGGAGAAAATCAAAGTAGATGATTAAATTTTATTGTGAAAAGTAATTTTTTTGCAAATTTCAATGAACATTCTTAGATTATTAAGTATGTTAAAGTGTAAACTAGGTGTAGGTCGCCTCAAAGACAAGCACAAGCACATATATATTTTTAAACTGTATTTTATTATTTGGAAATAACTTTTCTTAAAGTCCACTTTTTGAAATAGTTTTTTAAAATTTATTTTGAAAGAATTTCTGATTTATAGAAGATGAAATACAGTACAGTTTTCTGTACTCTTTACCCAGCTTACTATGATGTTAACATCTTATATAACTAAAGTACATTTATTAAACAACAAACATTATAGAGATTTACCCACATTTTCCATTTTCTACTATTGTTCCCATTATGGATCAATCTAGGACATTGCACTGCATTTATTTCTCATGGCACCATAGTCTTCTTCAATCTGTGACAGTTCTTCATTCTTTTCTTGTTTTTGTGCCCTTGACATTTTTGAAAATTAGTGTTCAATATTTTGTAGATTGCCTCTTAATTTCAGTTTAGGTAATGATTTATCATGAGTAGATTGGGGTTATGGGTTTGAGGAAGAACAACACAGGTGACCTCATAGCATCATATCAGGGAATATCTGCTATCCACATCTTAATGTTCGTGACATTAACCTTGATTACTTGATTAATTGTCTGCCATAACAAAGTCAACTTTTTTCCATTGCCATACTCTATTTGTTGGAAGCAGTTCACTAGGTCAGTTCACACTCAAGGGAAGGGAATTAACCTCCACCTCCTGAAGGGAGGGTTAGCCTATAACTTGTAGGCCTGTGATAAAACCACCACAGTAATTAGAATTATTTTGGGTGGGATACTTTGAGGCTATGCATGTATTCTGTTTCTTAAATCTTTACCTTCTATTTCACTAAATCACTGGATCTTGGCTATAGCAACTATTATTGTGCTGTTCTGATGATGAGTTTTTCCTTCATTGCTTACACATTTATTATTTGGAATTCTTCAGAAAGAAAATGTTTCCCTTATCTAATATTTATTTAATAATTTGTTTATGTCAGGATGAACCTAAAGATATTTCTTTTATTCTTTTTGTCATAATTCATAGGGTCCTTGTTTAATTTTTTTGTTCTAATTTTTCTAGCTTTAGCTTCTGGAAGTTCTTTCAGGTTGGCGCTTGTGTCTTTGTCTTTTTTTTTTTTTTAATCTTCCTTATTTTATGGCTTATGATATATGTGCCCTTCCTCCTATAATCAAACATTAATTCAAATAGTCCTTGATCCTTTTACTTAGAAACAAAGAACTCGGTGCAAAGATCGCTCATTTCTCTTGTGGTGTCACTGCTTATAGGCTGTCTCAGTAGACAGAACTAGAAAATGTATGTATGTTTTCCTATCTGTGTATGTACACATATTTATAATTACTTCTATACCTGTCTCTCTCTCTCTCTCTCACACACACACACACACACACACACACACACGTTCATACCATTATCTTCTACTCTGATCCAACAACAGAGGTTTCATTTATACCCTCAATTTTGACATCACCTGGAATTTTGCTCTCTCAGATTTTGCAAACTTGCCACTTTGTAAGTAAAATCTTCTATTGTTCTGTGGTTTTGCTTACATACTTCTCCTAAAATGATTTTTTTTTTCACCAGATTTCTAGATATTCACCTCTCTGTTTTTCAGGAGCATAATTCTGTCATCTCCCTTTCTCTGTTTTTTTTTTTTCTCTCTTTTCAGAAAACAGTTCATAATTCAGCATGCTTAAGTGCCCTTTAATATAAATTTTATCAGCTTACACTCAGTCCTCCAATTAGTCTACCCATCTTCAGTCTTGCACCCAAAACAATTTCTACCCCATGATGACTAAATAAATATCTAAAATAGATCCTGCTCCTCTTCAATGCTTTTCTGATTCTTTTTTCCCAGATAAAATCCAATTCTCTTAACATAATGCAAAACTCACCATGATATAACCCATATGCTTCTTTAGACTCACATCTAGCCTGCCCAATTCAGAATTAATTTAAATACATTCCTCCCAAATACCAAGTTATTTCTTCTCTCCTCTCTTGTCCCCGTTTAAATGATTGAATTACACACCACTCTTAAAAATGCACAAAACTGTAATGTAAGGTCAATGATCTACCAAAATATTTTTTATGTAATCACCACACAATCAAGAAAGAGAACATTGCCAGCATCCTAGAACCACTGCTCCACCTTTTAATGATATTTTCCTTATTCACTGATTCCTCCTTCTCTTTCTTCCAATTTTTTGACTACTGGTATTATGGGTCATTTTAAATTTGCCTAAATTGAATCCTAACGTTTGAATTTTGCATGTGACTGCATTATGTTTTTCAACCATTTTGTTGCATGAAGTTAAAGTATGTTTATTTATTGTATTTCTTTAAAAGAGTATACAAAAAATTATCTATCATATTGTTGATGGGCATTTGGATTTTCTCAAGTCTTGGCAACTAAAAACATGATGATTTCTGCAGAAATGCATAATTAAGGATATATATATATATATATATACACATCTGACTTTGGAATTGCTGTGTCATATACACAAATTTCATTTTTTGTTAGATAATGACACAATGTTTTTCAAATTCATTGTAACATTTTAGACTTCTACTGGAGATATATAGAGTTTCTTATTGAACCACATCTTCATCACACTTATAACACTTAGTTATAACTATCTTCAGATTTTAGATACATAGTATCTGTGTGTAGTCATTAATATTTCATGGTGGTTTTATTTTGCATTTATCTGGTTACTATTTAGGTACTACATTTTAAGGTGTTTATTAACCATTTGAATATCCTCTGTTTGGAAATGCCTAATTATGTGTTTTGATTCACTAAAGATCCTTATACATTGTGATATCATTCCTTCATTGGTTATACATTCTGTGAATATCTGTTCCACTTGTTATTTAACATTTATTAGTATTTTATTTAATGAAATATTTAAAAAATAATTAAAAATAGACTAATCTGATTAGTATTGATACCTGATGAGCTGATGACATGTCGATTAGGAAACTACAATCTTAATTGTTCCTTCAAGTGTTCATTTAAAATTTGAATTTGGGAAATTGGCTAAAAATGAAATAATTCACTAATGAAATAAGTATTTAACTTAAGCCATTAAAATAGCTTTTTCTTTTAGTAAATTTAGGTAAATACTTCCATTTTATATGAGAATGGCAGCATTGCATTTTGGATTGTGAGGAACATTTAGATTTCCTAATTGAAATCTCTAGGTTACAAAAGCATACTGTGACTTGTTCCCTATTACTTAAACTGGAAAAATATATTGGAAAATGATGGTATGTGAATAAAAAATTCAGTGTTGAAAAATTATAAACAACCACTTTTAATTTTGTGTGTGTATGAAGAAACTAATACAATGGGAAGACTACATATGATATATTGTGTTTTTCTTGTGTTAGATGCTAAATTAATATCCTACTAGATTATTTAGAATTTCGGTTCATTATTTAACATGTTACATTTTACATATATAAGCTGAACAGATAAAGTTAACTGAGCATAGCATTGATTTTCTATAAATTAGATGTTTTGCTTAAAAAATTAAAGTTTATTTCACAGAATGAGTTTGTCCATTTAATTTGTATTACCATAGAATTGCCATAACTTTGATTACTTTTTCCTACTTTTATATGTTCTCACTAAATACAGTGATCTGCATTAATTGAAATGTGTTTTTTAGGAGGACATGCACTTACTTGGCACCTTTTCCATGGAACTAAATTAAATCCGATGACATGGTCTCCCACTTCACTAGAGTGGTAATTTCCCTTAATAGGGACACTTGCTGATAATGAGGTGAGGCTCCAATGGGACTTAAGGGTCCACAAGAAGCTCAAAGGTTGTGGATTCCTTTTTTACTTCCAGGACTTCTGTCACCAATTATCTACTCACCGCAGAAGTTTTATCACTCTGTAGGAGACATTTAAAACTACTTCTTAAACTGAACTTATTTCAGAATTTTTGGTTACACCTGTTAGGATCTGTAAAAAAGTGCCACTTCTGTCTTCCTTCCCATTTATCACTTCAACAGCTCTCCTACCTGTGTGACATAGACTAGTGATGTGGGAGCTAGTTTCTGCCTCCAGAAACAATGTAAAATATCCTGTTCTCTGGCAAAGGTTGCATTTTCCATTCTCTCATATAGTATATGTTCATCATTTTTAAATCTTTTTGATCACCTAATTGCCCACTGAGACTATCAGTCATTACTATGTTGCTTTATAGTAGCTGGGGAATTTTTTTACTCCTATTTTAATGAATCATTATTGACTTATTCACCATAGGAAAGAAAAATTCCTTCTTTCTTGGGAAAGCTATTTTTACTCTAATATAATCTATATTCAAATACATGATAAAGAGATCTCTGAAGAAAATGATGCTCTAGCTTATCCTTATAGGCACTTTTGTTTACAGGTGTGAAAAAAAAGTTAGTTTATATTTGTTTGACAATAATAAAATTAATACCTACTAAAATGTGTATCAGGAAATAATCTAACAGAAATTTCTGGAAGGTTTTATAATATAAATGGCAACATTTATTTTATAGGCATCAACTGAAAGGTGCATTTGCAGTATAATTCTGCAAATTATTGACTGAAAAATAAAATACATCTTGATATAAATTATAAAAGAAACATAAATATATAAGGTATAGGAAAAACAGAGAATGATGGTATAGAGAACCTGAAAGACAAAATAATTTCCACTGTGACTCCTTAAGTGATTGGAGCCCCAAATATTCCTCCTCAGCTATCCTGCTGAACTCAAACTGCCTAAACACTAGTAGCTAAGCCACAACCCCAATTTGCTGCCTCTACAACTTGCTGCATGATTTATGTTAGTTAAATTCCCCAGTATTTTCTTAAGAGTTTAATTGTTCAGAAAAAAAAAAAAATGACCTCTGATTAACCTTCCCAAATGTGTTTTATAATATTCTAAGTCCCCCAGTCCTCTCAGGACACTCGTCTTAACTCATCATCTATCTATTCTCATGATGCGTTGTTTTTATGAATGCTGTAAATGCCAGACCTACCAGTTCGGAGTTGTTTCCTTCCTGACACAGAGGAAGCTTCAGCACAGTGGCTAAGAGCTTTGCAAGGTTCATAAGCAAAGGCCGGACTCAGGTATTAAAGAGTCGTTTCATTTTGGCCGAGTTATTTTTTCCTTTCCCCTCCTGCAAAAATCAGATCACATTTTATTAATTGATTAACAAAAATATGTATTGTGTTCCTATTCTTTACCAGTAAGTCTATTAGATGTTAGGTACATAATATTCATTCAAGCAGATGTAAACCTTGACCACATGGGTGGTAAACAACAATGAGAAGAACATGAGAGTTTTCCATGTGAATCCTACACAAAAAGTTCAGATGTGAGAACAAAAAGCCACGTTTCTTTATTGACCTGAAATCATATTAAAACTGACTTTGAAGTCCTATCCTACAATGAGGGCAGGGAATTGAATCTAATGTAGTCCTCGGACCGCGCTCCTTTCTCTAGGGCTTCACAACAATACAATTCAACTGTGGTGATAGAACGGGAGGTTGGGCGCCTGGGTGACTCAGTTGGTTAAGCGACTGCCTTCGGCTCAGGTCATGATCCTGGAGTCCCGGGATCGAGTCCCACGTCGGGCTCCCTGCTCAGCAGGGAGTCTGCTTCTCTCTCTGACCCTCCCCCCTCTCATGCTCTCTATCTCATTCTCTCTCTCAAATAAATAAATAAAATCTTTAAAAAAAAAAAAAAGAAACAGGTTAATTGCCGTATCTTTATTCCATCTTGGATATCTTTGATGTGCTCACTATCAATGCTCAGTAATACCTTGAGGTTGCAATATGCTAATGTGCAACCTCACATTCACCAGTCTTTTCCAGAACATTTCAAACCACACCATGAGATCATCTGTCTGGAGTTGAAACCACTGCCTCAGGTCTCTGCAAGGTAGTGGTGTATGGGTATTACTCTCATGGGAACACCTAGAATAAATCACCATCGATTCTCCTATTCAATCTTTTCTCTCCTCAGAGGCACTCATCTGTCTCTGTTCTCTATTCGCAAAATTCTTAAGGAACTTAGGTTTCCAGAGAACAAATAAGAGATCCTGTTTTCTGTAAGGGTCTTTTTGTTTTCTTCTCTACAATTCACACCTTAACATCATTCACAAGAAGCACATCTGAGTGAGAGAGGGGCACAAACGTCTGGCTGGTCTGCTTCAAAATAGAGAAAAAAATCATAGAAACAAAACAGTTAATATCTAACATAACATAGTTATCAAATATTAATAATAGCTTAATATGGAGTTAATATTTAATA
The DNA here is from genome assembly GCF_054177405.1 of Leptonychotes weddellii. Lineage (NCBI taxonomy): Eukaryota > Metazoa > Chordata > Mammalia > Carnivora > Phocidae > Leptonychotes > Leptonychotes weddellii. The sequence goes on along the minus strand of NC_138371.1, from coordinate 141,613,999 downwards.
ATACTTTAAGCAATAAGGAATGTCTTTATAATAGAGAGTAACATGATGTTATGGGAAGAGCTGTGTATTATATGGAATGGTCACAGAAATAATCTTTGTAGAGATGACATTTATAGAAAAAGATGAAGTATTTTTTTAATTTTATTTTTTAATTTTTTAATGCTATGTGTAAGGCTGAAGGGAGAACAACTCAAAGCCTTGGAACCTCCATGGTGGAATTCTCTAAGCTGAGAAAGAATTGAAAATGACCAGTGTGATGAGTGTATATTGAACAAAAGGAAAGAATGGTTGAAAGGCCACTGTGAGGATAAATAGGGCTCAGGCCATATAAGATCCTGTAGAATATGTAGAAATAATTTTGATTCTAAGTGCTGAGAGAAGATAATGATATATTATAGTGGACAAGTCATATTATTTTATTTTAATTTTAAAAAAGATCACTTTGGCAGCCACAGAGATGTTTGAAATAGAGTAAGAGAGAAAGCTGGAAGATGTGTTAGGAAGTTCCTGCAAGTGTCCAGGCCAGAGATGAATGTGCTGGGGAGAAAAGACAGGAGATCATATTTGCAGTGCACCTTTTGGTTACAAATACAGTTACCACTTAAGAAACAATCAATGTGGGGCACCCCCTCCTGGTCGGGATGGGCTTTTATGTGAGGCAGCAGCGATGCTGCTCACACCCAAGGTGCGGATGAACTGTGCTGATAAGGGGGCCACTTCACAGGAGCTGCTAAAATGGGCATGAGGATCAAACTGCAAAGCAACCACCACCCCAACAACCTGCTGAAGGAACTCAGTAAGTGCCCCTCTGGGAAACCATGTGTGATGTCGCTATTGTGTTGGGGAGCGTCTCCTTCCTGGCCCACAAAGCTGTGAGGGCTTGTATGGCTAGATACTTCCAGAAACTTCTCCTGAATATTGGGCTTGATGCTACCAGGACCTATGTGGTGGACTTTATCACCCCTGCCAACACTGAGAAGACTCTGAGCTTTGGCTACACATCAGAGGCCTTGACAGACCCGATCAATGTTGGGGTCATCTAAGAGGTAACTGAGTGTCTGGGTGTGGAGGGTCTCTTTGAGGCCTGTCCCTCCACCTTCCCTGGCCTGGAGAGCACTGCTGTGGCCACGTTCTGGACCAGCGCCAGTGCTACCCAGAGTTGTAACTCAGCAGAACCCACTCGTCCCCTTGAAGAACGCTGGGATGGTGGGGAGCCCATTGGTCCTGATAGGAACTATGTGTTACCTAGTGATGCTGGAGGAAGCTATAAAGAGGAAGAGAGAAATGTTACCAATGACACTAACCATAGCTTGTGTCTGCTGCGACCGAAGACAGAAGACCATGATGCCCCTCCTCCTTCCATGCCTGTTAGTAGGATGATGACCCAGCTCCCGCCCGCCATACAAAGTTTAGAGCAGTGGAGACTTCCGTAAAGGTAGTTTCTTTCCTCCTGACAGTGCAAATAGACATCAGCAGGGGAACCAATTCCTGTGGGAGCAATAGCAACCACTCCAAAGATCCTGGCTTTGAGAAGATGGATGAGCTCCAGCTGGACAACCCGGGGGATGATGACTTGCAGTTTGAAGACCCCACTCAGGAGACAGGCATAGCTGAGGAGGTGAATGAGTTGAGAGATACCAGTGAAGACGAGCTGACTTTTGGAGAGAATGATAACTGCGAGAATAAGGCCATGCCCCGCCAGGTGTGCCAGAAAGTTCTAGAACACAGCATTCACTGGATCTGACAGCATGCTCAGGACCCCATGGACCCGCTGACAGACAACCACAAGTTCTGTGAGACCCACTGCTAGCAGCGAAACTCCCAGATGACCCATGGTCTGTTCCACATTGGTATTTTCCTCTTCTCTTGTGACACATGTGAAACTAAGTTCATTATCAAGTGGCAGCTGACCCTCCACTGACGGGATGGAACATTTGAGAACAACATCACTGTCCACCCCAATGATCCCGTGACTGGGAATTCTGGGTTTGTTTTTAGGTGCAGCCTCCACGGAGTTGAAACGCGCTGTCTGTGGGAAGACACAGGCCAAACATCTCCACATGGTCCAGAGCCACGTCCTTGACCATCTAAACTTGGCAGGTGCCAGGCCTGTGGTATCTGTGACCAGCACCACTTCACCTCTGCAGCCCCAGATGGCACATGCTCTTCACCTCGGCACTTCAGTCCTCTCCTGCTCCGTCTGTGTGAACGGCTTTGTGGCCTGGCACCCCCTAGAGAAGCAAATGGCCGTGCACCACAGCCTGGAAGAATGGAAGTCCCCAGCCGCTTGTGTGGCCGGAGCTTCAAGTCGGAGCCTGCCGGTCGCTACTGTGTCAGCAGCACAAATACAACGGTGGCCTTGAGGCAAGGCCGGTTTGGGGCTATCGCACCGAGCAGTCCAGAAGTGGAAGCTTCCAGCCAAGGAGTTCCTGAGTGAGGATCCGGCTCTGCAGGGCCGGCCCGGGAACAGCAAGTACAGCTGTAAGGTCTGTGGCAAAAGGTTTGGCCACACAAGCGAGTTCAACTACCTCTGGTGGATCCCCAGGCGGGAAGCTGTAGGTGTAAGGGGTGCCACAAGTTCTTCCAAGGCCATGCAGCCATCCAGTGCTGCCTGGAGACGCACTTGGGGGCACTCAGGTACCGCTGCATAGTCTGCGGCCCCCACAGCTCCACGAGCAAGCACGTGGGCGTGCACGGACCTGCTCGACTTCACCGTTAAGCAGACCTTCTTGTACCGTGACCATTGCAAAGAGGCAGCAAAGAGCCTGGACGGCTGACTGGATCCCAGCAGAGCCAGGGGAGCTCCCAGGTGGCAGCCAGGATGTTGATTTTCTGATGGCTGTCGTTCCCTCTTTAGCCAAAGTTTCAAATTTTGCCTTGCTAGGAATCCCGTTCTGTCTTGTGTTTAGGGAAGAAAGAAGAAGAAAGAGCACATGAGCTGTTACTGTTCTTGAGAAGCCGCAGTCCTATCATGTTTACCTCCTTACCTGTTCTTGCCCACCAAGGACTGTGTTTTTTATTCTTTCGAGGCTGGTTTAGGGATCTTGTCAGGCAATTGGTGTCGACTAGATCGCCTTCCCCAACCTCTCCAGTTTTAGGTTACTGATAGGTTTTAGGCTGCTAAGAACCCAACCAACAGCCTCACTGAACAGAGGAGGTGGCGAGAGGTTATCACTGTGGGTATTATTGCCAGATTTCCACCTGGGACAGCAGCTATGAGGGAGATTTTGGGAATGTGGTCGCTCAGAAAAGACGAGTCGGCAGGACAGCTGGAGGGCTGGAGGGGCCTGCTTGTTCCAAGACTCTAGTCTGCTGACTGGACAGGAAAATCTTTTGGCAGCTAGATCCAGACTGGGGTCAGCAAGCTTTGGGGTGAATCCTTGTCAGCCAGAAGAGTAATTGTGTGGTGCCAGCTGAAGTGGCAGCCTGGATGGGCAGAAAGGGAGGTTTCTCTTCTCTCCTCAATTCCAAAGAAACATGATTTTATGGTGTGACAGCCCAGCATGTCAGGCCTTCCCTGTGGGGTGAAGAGGACGGGGAGCCACTGTGATACTCACTTGTCATCTGGCTACCTCCATTGACCTTAATGGTCCTGGTGGAGAGATGGGGATGTCTCTGAAAGCCCAGCCTTGCCTAATTTACATCCAGTCTCCCACCTAGAAGTGTGTTTGGCCTGTAGTACGGATGAGAAGACCCTGAGGTGGGAGAGTAGTGGACTGTGAGCCCTTCATGATTAAAGAGGCCCAAGGAACTGGTGGTGTGTAGAGGTTATGTGCATTCTGTTTGTCCCAGTCAGGTAGCCGGTTGTTTATTTTGTGCTAACTGGGCAGGAGCTTTGGCAGTTCACCTTTGACCTGCGGGAATTTATCCTGATCTGTCGTTATGTCCCCACCAGAGGGAGCTAATGGACAGCAGCTGGCTCAGGCCCTACCTAGGGCAAAGCATCTATGAAGTCTTTGGGGCTGGTTGTCTCTGTTCTTCATTGACTTTTGAGGGGGTCTTGCCCAAAGAAGACTTGAGGGTGAGGGCCTTCGGATCCCACATATTCACAGGGTGGCACCTCAGTAACACCCTACCTCACTCTGCTTGGCTGAGCTCTGGGAGTCCCTGGCCTTGGGCTTGACACTGCCCTTGGTAGGACTCGGCAGGATCCCGGGGCCGTTTCACAAGTAAGTGGTTTTAATGAACTCACAAAGCCTTTTTGTGCATTAATATTTATTTTTGCTTTTTTTTTTTTTAAAGATTCTATTTGTTTATTTGAGAGAATGAGAGAGAGAGAGCATGAGAGGAGAGAGGGTCAGAGGGAGATGCCAGACTCCATCCTGGGACTCCAGGATCATGACCTGAGCCGAAGGCAGTCGCTTAAGCAGGCGCCCCGATTTTTGATTTTGTATACATATCGCCCAGCATCTGTTTTGGGTAAGTGACTTCAGGAAAATGAGTTTCTCCCCAGCAAGTAGCCATATTCTGGGGGATAATTCTCACCAGAGATTTGGGAAGCAGGGGCTAGAACTAGGGGGGAAGTATCAAGTCTTTAAACAAGAAACAAGAAAATTCTTTACTTTATCTCCAGGTAGTCTCTTGCAGGATAAACCCAGAGCACCTGTTAGGTAATGCATATGAGTTCTAGAAAGTTGGGGCTTGTTGAATTCCTGATCTTTTATCACCCAGAGTAGACTGGGGACTGGGTTGAAGGAATCAAGTCACGTGAAGGACCTTTTTGCACATTTTCTCATCCGTCCTAAATTTGGAAAGCTATACTAAGACCTACAGGTGAACCAAATCTCTGTCCTTGTTGGACCTGCTGCCTCTCCCCTGGCCCGACATTGATAAAACCTCCAAAGTTGAGGTGCATGGGTCTCTGGTGGGGTGAACGCTACTGGAAAGGATTTGTGTAAGTGGCCACTTTCCACCATCTACATTCGCCTTGTTACATGTTCCCTCAGGACAGTCTTGTTAGAAAGCAGTGCTGAGACTTTTTATCCCTGATGGGCTTCTCCCTTTCTTCACCACTCTGACCATTAGAGATTCAAGAAGGAAAATGTGTAAAAGATGACAGTCCCATTATCTGCTACCTTTTTAAGCCTGAGTGGTCCCTCCCGGACTGTTAGTGAGGACTAACTTTTGAGTAGTCAGATTTGAGAGAGGTGGTACCTCCCAGAATACAGCCAGGTAGCTGAGAATGGATCCATGTGCTGGAGAAACCCTTTTTCTTAACAGAGGGCATCGTGGATGCTGGATTGTCTCTATACCGAACCTGAAACTGTGAATTTTCCCTTTTTGCCAGTAAACCAAAAATCAAATCCTTGAAACTTTGCCCCTGAGACACTAAATAAAAACTGCACCCCTTGATCCTCCTGAGGCCAGCTGGTTGATCAGGGTGGTCCAGTTGGTTGTTGTCAGATAGGTAGCAGGGTCAGCAGCTCCTGAGACTCATTGGCCAAACCGTGTTCCTCTGCATGTCCCTATATTCACACTTGACCTCTCCCTCTGTTTAGAGTCCTGTTTGCTGCCTCTGCATCAAGATCACCTTTCTCTGAATTGTTTCACTCGAAACACTATATTGTGGCAAAGGGATTTGGGGATAACTGGTGGAATGTATTCCATTTGTTTTGTTTTGTTTTGTTTCAACCTTTCCTTTATTGAAGTTTGTTGCCCCCTCTGCCCTGGAGCCCAGTTAAGCACTGTATCCTGCCCTATTATTCCAAGGTTCTCTTTGATCCTTGAATGTCTTTTTTTTCTCCCTTTCCCCGCATTTTCTTGTACTGTACTCAGGAGCAGCTGCAGAGCCCTTTGTTCAAAAATTAAGAATTTTGAGAAGGCAACCGTAGAGCATGCGACCATTCCCAGTCTGTTCCTTAAGGGAAAAAAGTAACCTTTGCATGGCACACTCGTGAAAACAGCAGAGGTTGCTTATGGCCAGAAGAGGGCATCTGTGTCCTGCGTCCCCTGTGACTGACTGACGGCTCACGGAGGCCACCGCGCCACTGGAAATCTCTGCTGTATCCTGGAATTTGGTCCTACTTTTTTTTTTTTTTTTTTTAAAGATTTTATTTATTTATTTATTTGAGACAGAGAGAATGAGAGAGACAGAGAGCACATGAGAGGGGGGAGGGTCAGAGGGAGAAGCAGGCTCCCCGCCGAGCAGGGAGCCCGATGCGGGACTCGATCCCGGGACTCCAGGATCATGACCTGAGCCGAAGGCAGTCGCTTAACCGACTGAGCCACCCAGGCGCCCTGGTACTACCTTTTAAGACTCCATGGAGTCTCTACAGGTTATAGCTAGTTGGTAAAAAAGAAGGTGGGGGGGAGCACCTGGGTGGCTCAGTTGGTTAAGCCACTGCCTTCAGCTCAGGTCATGATCCTGGAG
>NC_138371.1:141538131-141607129 GCF_054177405.1 Leptonychotes weddellii | reverse complement strand
AAAAAAAAAAAAAAGAAGGTGGGGGTGTTTGGGCCCAGGTGACACCTAAGAACCAGGACATTGGTTAAAATTTCTTTTGACTTTCTTCTCTTCTGATCTATCAGTGCTCTTTTATCTCCAACAAGCCTTCTCCCCAGTCAGGTTTTGCTACTGATCAGTTTCCTTCCTCTTCTGGCCTCCAGCTGTGCCCTATTCCTCAGACTCCTCAACTTTGGAAGTACATTTAAATCACTGTATAGATGAACACTGATTTTGTTGGAATGGGAGTGGGTTGTGCCGAGAAGGCTGTGCCCATCTAGGGAATCCTTATCCCTACATCCTGCATTGATTACATCAAGAAGTGGAGGGCACAAAGCATCTGTTTCATTGTGATCACTCACCATAAACTTAACATCAGAATGAAAATGAAACGGTCTTGATTCCGATGTTTCTTTAACACCCTTCCCATGTCCTGTCCACCCTCCCCTCTCATCTCTACTGGCGAAAGTCTCTTGTGAAAACCAAGAAGAGTTGTTAATGTCTAACTCCTTCCATTACATTAAAAAGCACTGACTTCCTAATATTTAAGTGTTTACTATCTATTGCTCTAAGGTTTTGTATATTTTGTAAACTGGCCCCCAATAACAGATGTCTAAAATTGCTGTAAAAAATAATCAATATAATTTCTATCAACATCACAATGATTATTTTTAGAGAATATTTTATTATCAGAATTAGAAGCTAATGAATCTTATGTAGAAAAGAAGGAATTATTATTATGGCCAGGAGGTTATCTAAAATCCCTTGATTGTTTCTCTGGATTTTATGTTATTTGCCAACTTTTTACAATTTGTAAATTGTTTTTTTTTCTACATATATATTCAACATTGTATTTAATTTCATTTAACACAGTAAAAACATTTATTAAAGAAATTTCCATTACTGTAAAATCTTCATGTCCTTTAAACAAAAATCAGCAATCCTCTATGTCATTTGTGATTTGGAGTCTACACTATATGAAAGCAACAAAAGTAAAGAATTTTTGTTTCAATTGAAATTCTATTATTCTTAAGAAGATTGCTTGAAATAACCGCACTATCAACTAATAACTTGAAATATGTTAGTAATGTTTTGAAAACATATGAGAATCAATTCATTCAAGGATTACAATATTTATTTTGAAAGGATTACTATGTAGCAAATATAAGCATATTTCTATGTTTATATTTGGTGTAAATGTATAACACAATTTGGCATGTAATTAGCAATAAGGGATTCCTTATACTAAAAATCAAAGACTAAGAACCTGTGGAATAAATAAATAATGTTTTATGAGGAGTATATGAACGTTTACATTGTAACATAATGAGTTATTTCCCAGACTAGAGCATTAGCAACAAGGCAAAAATGGAGGTTATCATGATCTGTGGTCTATAACCTAAGAAACTGAAACACTTGTCTCATTTAGAGGTACTAAAAACAACTTTGTTTTTCAAATTTGGGTAAAATGTTGGTACCAGTGGACGGATATAAGTCATGTATGAATATTGTAAAAACGAGACCAACCACTACAAAAGTATAAAAACTGATACTTTCAAAACACTATAGATAAAACAAGACTGAGTCTTAAAAAATATTCAAGAAACCTTCAGAAAGGTAAGAAAAGAGAAACAGAGAAACAAGAAACCCAAGAAAAAAATTTAAACACATAATAAAATAGCAGACCTAAGTGTCACCAATCAATAATTACCTTAAATGTAATTGATCTATGCATCCAATCAAAAGACAGAGCTTGGCAGAATGGTAAGACAAAAATACCACCGTACGACATGCTGCTTTCACCATATTAATTCTTAAATATTTTGTTCTTTTTGATGCTATTATAAATGGAAATGTTTTCTTAATTTTCTTCTTACATTGTTCATGGTTTGTGTATAAAAAATTAAACTGATTTTTCTGTGTTCACTCTGTATCCTCCTACTTTGCTGAATTTGCTTATTACTTCTAACAGTTATTTTGTGGAACTTTTAGGGTTTTCCACATACAAGATCACGACACTTGTAAACAGAGGTAATTTTGTTTCTTCCTTTTCCATTTGGGTGGAACATGTAAGTTAAGTCTGCACCACATAAGATGGGCGGGACTTCCCTCAAATAATTTGAGATTTTATTTTGGTGACATTGGAGAAATCACGAATATTTATCTTAAAAAATTGATTATAGGGTTGCATTTGTTTTTAGATAATTTGAGGTAATTCCTTAGACAATTTCAGATTAAGTGCAAGAGGTATGAGGAATATTTTCTAACTAGACTAATGTGTTATGCCAGGCAAGAAATTATAAGCAACCAAGTCAAGACAGCAGCATGAGAATAAAAAAAGTTATTTCTTGGGAAAATTAAAGGTACATTTATATTAAAATTGTTATTATTTTATCTACAAATGATAATGTTAGTGATGCACCCATTGAGAAATGAGTAAGTCAATCCATACATATATAATGCTATGGAGACCTACACGGAAAAAAAGATATTGAGGTAAAGGCTTCAAAAATAAAATAGACTGTGATTTCTATTATAGTGGTATATTTGAAAAAAATTGTTAATAACAATATTATGAAGTCAGAGTGACATAAAATCTCTCTTAGAAGAGTTAGAAAAGCCACAGACACCGTTGTTCTCTGCTTTATTGCTTAGCATATTAAGCTGCAGGACGGGAGTACTACGTGCTGTCAGCCTGTAGGTTACCTGTCACAAGACAAGCAGCCTTTGTGCTCTGATATTTCGTTTACTCACACAGCAATGTCTAGACACGTTATATTGTATGTATGTTTTTAAATCCTGAATTCACTTACCCTATCTCACATTGTTGCATTAAAAAAAAAAAAAAAAGAAGGAACCAGACCATGGAAAATGCTGGTACTTTTTCCTTGCTCATGCTTCGAAAGATTTTTAAAAATTATAAAATGAATACAGGAGAGTCTACAGAACACCACAGCTGGAAAAAGCTCTAGATGACCATCAGTGAAAAACATTATCAACCTATTGAAAATGAATGGGACTTAATTCCATGGAGACAAGCCTGACAAATGTAGTGAAAGGGACTCAAGGAGAAATAAATATCAGGGAAAATGGACCTGTCTCACTAAGTCATGTTCAGACTGTTCGACAGCCTTGTATAAAAGTGAGTGGATCCTTCTTCATTTTTAATATTCAGACCTTGACCAGCTTCAAAAACCCATGTGTATATTGGTGCAATTGTGAACATAGTGAAAATTCAAGAGCGTCTTATTAACCACCTGATTTTAACCAACACATTTAAGTTTGCCTAAGAAGTAGAAAGAAATATTAATGAAGAGTGGCATTAATAGTAATCCTTGCCCTGAATTCACAAAAAACTGGCAAATATTTGGAGTTACTGATAAGTAGGAAGCATATTGTAAACACTCAAGACCACATCTGAAACATGAAATCCATAAGACACTATTAAGCAGAATGTCTCATTCTTGATATCAATCCAATTTGTTTATCATTTCCTGAATGCTTAAATTTTAAAACCTTAGTTTTCATGTTACTGTAATATATCAGCAGGTTAGTTCTATAATCAACCTAATAACCATAATTCAAAAACTTCTAAATTATGTGTAAAACTTAGAGACAAAATGATTTGATTTGTACTAATTAATAACTTTCTCTCATTTTGTCAGTAGAGTGACTAATTGAAGGACCTTGGTTACAACGCCGCTGATCTGTCTTGTGATCGTTTCAAACCGTTTTATAAATTTTTAAAACCCATCAAACTATTTAATTTTAAATTATCAGCTAACTAAAATGCTAGCTTTCTCTCCATGTTAGTTACTTAGGGCTAGCGTGACAAATTATCAAAAATTTGGCACTTAAAATAATAATTTTTTTCTCCCAATCCGGAGGCTAGCGCCACACTCTTCCAGGGATTTTAGAAGTAGTTCATTGACTCTCTCAGCTTCTGGAGTCAGCATTCCTTGTTTTGTGGTTGCATTTTTGCAGTCTCTGCCATTGTCCTCATGTTGCCTTCTTTCTGTACCTGTCTCATCTCCCTGTCTTGCTTTTTTGAGGATACTTGTCACTGGATTTAGGGCCCACCTGGATAATCCTAGGACAAACTTCCTTCTCTCAAAATCCTTAATTCAATCCCATATTTTACCACAGAAAGCAATGTTCACAGATCCCAAGGGATACAAAATCTGTCTTTTGGGGGACACAATTTAACCTGTTACATCCTGTCATTTCAATTACAAGTAAGGTTCGATCAATTTATGTTCTCTCAAAACATCATTTTTAATTATAATTTGTGATTAAAAATAAGTTTGTCAAAAAGGAAGATAGTACAATTTAGTTGACAATAGAACAAAGATTTTATACGATCTGAACACAGTGTTTTTAAACTTTTTCCTTTAACAGTTGTTGAAGAAATCATTTTCTATGACTTACCTCATGACCTAGCTGCATGTGTTTCAAAACGTCTGTATTATCAATTTACGTTTTAAACAATGTAGCCCCAAAATGAGGCAGAAAGCAAAGCGCAGGCATATTTTTTTTTAAAGATTTTATTTATTTATTTGACAGAGAGAGACACAGTGAGACAGGGAACACAAGCAGAGGGAGTGGGAGAGGGAGAAGTAGGCTTCCCGCGGAGCAGGGAGCCCGATACGGGGCTCGATCCCAGGACCCTGGGATCATGACCTGAGCCGAAGGCAGACGCTTAACGACTGAGCCACCCAGGCGCCCCACAGGCATAATTTTTTTAAAACCAGGTACATTTGGTGAGAGGCTAAACCTAACTTTTAACTTTTAAGGAATTTTCATTAAAAAAAATTATAAAACTATTGAGGATATTATTCAGAGACCTTTCATAGCTATTTTATTGAATTTTTTTTTTAAAGATTTTATTTATTTATCTGAGACAGAGAGAATGAGAGAGACAGAGAGCACATGAGAGGGGGGAAGGTCAGAGGGAGAAGCAGGCTCCCTGCCGAGCAGGGAGCCCGATGCGGGACTCGATCCAGGGACTCCAGGATCATGACCTGAGCCGAAGGCAGTCGCTTAACCAACTGAGCCACCCATGCGCCCCTATTTTATTGAATTTAAATGAAGTTCCAGTTTTGAATGTTTTACAGTAATGTGCTTGATATAATTATAATTTCTTAGTTTTTATCCATTTACACATTATCTCATTGTAAACAAAATTTTGTGAAAACACTATGATTAAAATATTTCTTTTGTCAAATGTAATACTTCAGTTTTCTTGCTTTACAAGTAGAAAATTTCTTTCTGATTATATTATAGTTAGACACTTCTTTTCTAAACATTATTAAATATATATGCCTATTTTTTTCTCAATACACTTAATAATTTAAGTAACTGGTCACCATTCAATTACTCTCATTAGATTTTATCTTTTAAAATTAAATAACAAATGAGTACACAAAACTAATGTTTTTCATCTCATTTGTTTACTTCATGTGTGATGAATTAATTTATATTAAAAGCATAGTTGTGACTTATAGGTTATTAATAAATAGTTCTCACAAATCCTGTAAAAGTCTATGGTAACTGCATATAACCATCAAAATTTTCACACCTACATTTGAGTTTGGAACAATGGTTACTTCGAAAAATATAAAACCATTTCTTTGAAGAAAATGAGAAAATCTTCAAGTTTGAAGTTTGAATTGGAGCTGTATTTAAATTACATATATATATTCACATGTAAATATATATATATTTTAGACAACATTAGTTTGTTTTTCTATTTCTAAGAAGTCTACAGATATTAATGTTTAGAAGGCAGGAAGACTATGTCAAGAAATGAGATTGCAACTTATTTTGGATTGATGCATTAGAAAAATTGTATTGTAAATAGTTCATAATTTTGCCTAGACACAGATACCACCACCATCTCCCATGGTTAGTAATTGCAACCTGAGTAGGACGGAATGAAAATTGTTGAAAACCCCCAAACCAGTAAAAATTAATATCAGATTGGGGCGCCTGGGTAGCTCAGTGAGTTAAGCATCTAACTCTTGATTTCAGCTCAGGTCATGATCTCATGGGGGTGGGCTCAAGCCCCACGTGGGGCTCTGCGCTCTGTGGAGAGTCTGCTTGAGATTCTCTCCTCTCCCTCTGCCCCTCCCACCCACTCGCATGTGCTCTCTCTCTCAAATAAATAAATCTAAAAAAAAAAACTTAAAAAAGAAAAAAGTACAAATGATATTTTCATATGTATAATACAAGATACACTTTCGTGTTCTTTGCCATTATTTTTGAAATACCCTTAAAGCCATCCCTCCATGTGTTCAATTAATTTTCTAGAGTAGGCTCGCAGAACTCAGGGAAACACTTACATACGTTTACCAGTTTATTAAAGGATAGGATAAAGGATACAGATGAACAGCCAGATGAAGAGAGAAATAAGGCAAGGTCTGGAAGGATGCTAAATGGGCCTTTTTGATCCCTTATGTTAGTACAATATTTCTATATGGGTGAAGTCACATGAAGATGCACAAGGACTGTTTGAAATATAAAAATGCCACATTTTTTTTCAAGTTTTTATTTAAATTCCATTTAGTTAACACATAGTGTAATATTACTTTTAGGAGTAGAATTTAGTGATTCATCACTTACATATAACACCCAGTGCTCGTCACAAGTGCCCTCCTTATACCTATCATCCATTTAGCCCATCCCACAGCCCACCTCCCCTCCAGCAACCCTCAGTTTGTTCTCTATAGTTAAAAGTCTCTTTTATGGTTTGCCTCTCTCTTCCCTCCCACTATGCTCATCTGCTTTGTTTCTTAAATTCCACATATGAGTGAAATCATATACATGTCTTTTTCTGACTGACTTATTTCACTTAGCATAGTACTCTCTAACTCCATCCACATCATTGCAAATGGCAAGATTTCATTCTTATTTATGGCTGAGTAATATTCCATTGTATATATATATGCCACCTCTTCTTTATTCATTCATCAGTTGATGGACATTTGGCTCTTCCCATAATTTGGCTATTGTTGATAGTGCCGTTCTAAACCTCAGGGAGCATGTGTCCCTTCAAATCAGTATTTTTGTGTTCTTTGGGTAAATACCTAGTAGTGCAATTGCTAGGTCACAGGGTAGTTCTGTTTTTAACTTTTTGAGGAACCTCCATACTGTTTTCCAGAGTGGCTGCACCACCTTGCATTCCCACCAACAGTGTAGGAGGGTTCCCCTTTCTCCACATTCTCACCGACACCTGTTGTTTCCTGGGTTGTTAATTTTAGCCATTCTGACAGGTGTGAGGTGATATCTCATTGTAGTTTAGATTTGTATTTCCCTGATGATGAATGATGCTGAGCATCTTTTCATGTGTCTATTAGCTATCTGGATATCTTTAGAAAAATGTTTGTTCATGTCTTCTGCCCATTTCTTAACTGGGTTATTTGAGTTTGGGGTGTTGAGTTTGATAAGTTCTTTATAGATTTTGAATAGTAACCCTTTATCAGATATGTCATTTGCAAATATCTTCATTCGGAAGGTTTCCTTTTAGTTTTGTTGCTTGTTTCCTTTGCTGTGCAAAAGCTTTTCATCTCGATTAAGTCCCAAGAGTTCATTTTCACTTTTGTTTTCCTTGCCTCAGGAGACATACCTAGTAAGAAGTTGCTATCGCCGAGGTCAGAGAGGTTGCTGCCTGTGTTCTCCTCTAGGATTTTGATGGATTCCTGTCTCATATTTGGGTCTTTTACCCATTTTGAATTTATGTTTGTGTATGGTGTAAGAAAGTGGTTCAGTTTCATTCTTTTGCTATCCAATTTTCCCAACACCGTTTGTTGAACAGACTGTCTTTTTTCCAAAAGATATTCTTTCCTGCTTTGTTGAAGATTAGCAGACCGTATAGTTGTGGTCCATTTCTGGGTTTTCTATTCTGTTCTATTGATCTTTGTGTTTGTTTGTTTGTGCCAGGACCATGTTGTCTTGACCGCTACAGCTTTGTAATATAACTTGCAGTCTGGAATTGTGATGCCTCCAGTTTTGTTCGATTTCTTTGGCTATTCAGGGTCTTTTGTGGTTCCATACAAATGTTAGGATTGTTTGTTCTAGCTCTGTGAAAAATGCCGGTCGTATTTTGATAGGGATTGCATTAAATGTGTAGATTGCAGGGAGCCTGGGTGGCTCAGTTGGTTAAGTGTCTGCCTTTGGCTCAGGTCATGGTCTCGGAGTCCTGGGATGGAGCCCTGAGTCAGGCTCCCTGCTCAGCCAGGAGTCTGCTTCTCCTTCTGCCCCTCCCTCTGCCCATGTTTTCTCTCTAGCACTCTTTCAAATAAATAAATAATATTTTTTAAAAATTTGTAGATTGTTATGGTGGTATAAACATTTTAACAATATTTCTTCTTTAAGATGCCTCATTTTAAACCACATAAAGATTGATAAACAGTCTTGATATGATAAACTTAAACAGCAAATATTTACACAATTTTAATTCATCAGCAAAAGCTGATATAGATATAGATGCTCAATTCTCAGTGAATTTGGATGGTTGGGCGGATGGATGAATGCGTGGACAGATGGATGATTGGTTGTTGGAGAAGATATCATAAGGCACTTTCCTAGTATTCTAACAGGACCTTGTGAAAGTATAGAATAAAGTGATATTCTTTCTTCCTGTGTGCTCTCTCCTAGTTTTGACAAAACTGTTATTCCCCTAGTTTCCCAAGACAGAACTATGTATATAATCCTTATTTTTTCTCTATCTCTGCCTAATCCATTTCAATCACTTAATTAAATCAGTATAACATACCAATAAAACAAGGAGTAAAACAAATATGAGGGAAATAAGTATTTTCTAACATTAATTTATTTAACATGAGTGCATTTTATGTAATGATAATTATGTAAAAAATCTTAAGGTATTTATTATTATTATTATTATTAATTCTAGTATTGGATAATGGAATTTGGTATAAGCAAAGACTTCTGGAAATTTAGTCCTAATGAAAATTCACTACAGTTTACAGTATATATAATGACCATGATAAGAACTGTGCTGAATATCTTGAACCTAAAACATCTGTGTTTACAAACACATATACTTTTAGTTCTCTAGTAGTTGTAAACTCTTATACAACTTATTATTATTGCAACTGAAATTGCTAGTTAGTAGCTTATTATTATTATTATTATTATTATTGCTGTTATATAGAAATTAACCATGAAATTAATTTTATTTTTGCTGTATACCATGCCACCAGTCCATATTGTCCTAATATGGATCCCCTTAACTATGTCAGAAAATATATACTGTACTCTCATTTCTGTCAATAACTATATCAAATTAAGAAAGTTATTTAACCTCTTGAGTAATCTCTTTCTGCAAAATTAGGTGATTAGACTAGGTATAGGGAATCATTACAGATGTTTTGGGCTTTAATATTGCTTACTAAAAACAGACATCAGCAAAATACTTTCATACATCATGCTAATGAATTCGAGAAACAAGATTTTCAATAAACTACTTTTTAGAGTCCCTGTTATAGAATCTCAAATTGCTTTTATTCCTGCCCATTTTATAATCTTCTAGTTCTTTCCCTTATATATTAACATTTTAGCTGAAATGATCTTTTGCACCTATATGTTCCAACAATGGTACTGTAAAACCATTAGCTATTTTAAAATTGCACTTCAATTTTTATACTTCTTTCTTTGCCCATTTTTCAAAGATAGATTCTATATTCAAAACAATATAAACAGCAGTTTTGTGAAAGACAAATACAAGGCTCTCTATTTTTTTTTCTTCTATTTTACACATCAGTGAAAATCTGAAAAGAGCTGCAGAGCAAAGGAATGCTAAAAAGCACATGACCTTGCCTTGAATCCCAGGGTCTGCTTCAGGGGAAGAGATGGCATAACTCTTACCATCAGCACTCATTCCACTGAGAGTCATTTAATAACAGAATTGTTTATAAATTGAAGATACAGAAAAGGAATGCAGGTGAAAATATGTTAAGCATTGTGTGTGAGTGCATGTGCTTGTGTGTGTTTGCTAGAAATCTGTGCATTTCAAAGTTTTGTTCTCCTGTTCTTACCATTTTCTCCTAGAGCTCAGAGATAAGTAATGGCACTACTTTAAATTGTGCCTAAAACATTAGCAGTTGCTCATCTCACCCACAACTCCCCTGGTCAGCAGGAACATGTGATCGTACAATTTCAGCGTCTTTGCTGTTAAATATTTTCTATAATGGAAAAAAAGAATATGTTAAATGAGGGAGTTGGGATACGTAGGTAGACAGAAAGAAAAGGGAAGTTTCTGGTATTTTTAAAGCGGCTACTTGTATATTTTTTGCTAGATAATAATACCTCCAGTTTGCCCTATTACTAGTTTTACAGTGTTTGAGGTTATGCCTTTTTTTAGGTCCAAGAAACGTGTTCACTTACAGTTATAGAGCTATAATACAACTGGATAGCCCCATGTATGCCCTCCACGTGTCCAATTTTTGAAAATCTAGAGTTGTTCATTATTTCAACTTAGTTATGTAACACATAATCATATTTTTTTTCTTAGAGAGAGAATCGGATTCATCAAGTATCAAAAGAGAAAATGAAATAAAAGAAGCATATAAATGATATTAACTTTTAAACTCCATGCCAATGATTACTTTGGAAAATAATTCCTGAGTGCAGGAATGAGAAACCGGAGAAACTAATGAAAAAAGGAAAGGCAATCCACGAAGCAGTGAAGGTGACCACTGCTAAGGATAACTGGTCAATATGCTCACTGACTCCTTTTTTTTTTTAAGATTTATTTATTTATTTGAGAGAGAGAGTGTGTGTGAGAGACAGCATGAGAGGGAGAAAGAGTGCACACAAGGGTGGGGGAGGGGTCGACGGAGAAACAGACTCCCAGCGGAGCAGGGATCTGGATGCTAGACTTGATCCCAGGACCCCGGGATCATGGTCTGAGCGGAGGGCAGAGGCTTAACCTACTGAGCCACCCAGGCGCCCCTCAATGACTCCTTCTGATGAGCTAGAGAGTTCATTCTGTGGTTCTGTGCATAAAAGATTAAAGAAAATTGCTTATATTTTTCAGAAGTCTCAGCTTCAAGGCAGTTCTTAAGCCTCCCTTTAAATCTGTAAAGGTTTTTAAACCTCCAAATAAAATACATTCATTGGTCTTTCATCAAGTAGTAGAATGTTAAGGTTTTGCCATCGGCTTTAAGACAAACCTCGGGAAGTGAAATAGGGCAACAGTGATGGTAATTGCCACAATGGTTTCTTCTAACCATGGATGAAGAGAGAAAGGATGTTTGACTTTGTGTCATCATAGTCTGCCTTCCTGAAAGTCGTATTCTAAATTCTTGAGATTTAAACTCCCCTCAGAGGTGTTAAAAAAAATTGGTAGAATTACAAAATACCCTTAGAGGCACAAATCATGAACAAATCAGTAGTGGGGGAGGCCGGGCCGTGAGTCATGGCAGTGGTTTTCCATTAGGTAATGTGTACCTGCCACCCATACAAACCCGGACGGACACCACAAACTGGAAGTAAGGTCTGTCGAGATCACAGGGCATGCCAGGGGGGATGTTTGATCGGAGAGCATCGAGGGAAACTCCATGGCTTCCCACTGACTGGAAACCTGAAAGGACACCATCTGGACATGGAGCTATTTTTGCACTCAGAAGAAAAAAAAAATCCCCTGCCTCAAATTCTCTGTTCTCTGATAAAAATGGGAAGCATTTAAGCACAAGCTGCCATCTTCAAAGGGTCAAACTGGCCCGGTAGTACTAACTCTCACTCTCTCTAGACATGTGTGATTGCCACCTGGTTTATCACAGACGGCATCTTCCATGGCATCCGAGAACTTCCTAAAAAAAAGAAGTGAGAGGCGTATGGCAAGACTTTGGTCAGGAGGCTACCCAGTTGTACTTGAACAAAACTAATCAGAGTACGCTTGTTACTGGTTGCTGATTGAACAGCTCAAGACAGAGCTGGGACCAAAAAATGTATCATGGCACACAAATTACAGCCCACAGAACTTCTTATCCTGGAGTGCTTCTCCATGTCAGTGTTAACTAAAGTAGAACTAACTACTGTGGGTTATTTTGGCACACACACACAAAAGTACAATGTTTATATCCATATTACTCAGGTGAAATCTACTAGAACTAAAAATAAAATATAAAATCATCTTTATTTGTTTACATCATGACTCAACCATTTTAGAGTTTATAATTTGTTTTAAGGGAAAGAAGAACCATGTTAACTGAGTATGCAAAAAGAAAAGAAAACGTGGCAAGGGAAATTGGGGAAAAGCATTTCTGTCTTCAGATTGAATATACAGCCATCAGGAAAGTAACACAACCTAGGGGATATGTTAGAAATAAAACTGGGCTCCCTGATTTTATTTGTGGTAATGAAGCAGATACTTCTGTGGGAAAAAGTATAAAGACACAGAAGATTGCTTTCTGACCAAAAATTTGGTATACTGATAGTCTAGATGTTCTAATATCAAAATCAAATTGTCTATGAAATGACTGAGCTTTAATATAATATTTGTTAGTTGAGGGAACTAGTTTGCTTTTCTGAAAAATTCACACAATTCACAGACTTCTCAGGGCTGTTGTTTTTTTGTACAACAATGCACACCCTTTAGCTGTTTATGGTTGAATTAACTATTAGGACTTGTATTAAAAACAAAAACAAAAACAAAAAAACAAAAAAGAGTAAATGTTAATTAACCTAACAAATGAACACAGAAGAAATAGGATGCATCTACAGGTGGTAAAGCATTTCAACTGTGAGGGAAATGGGAACGCAAAAGTGATAGCCAGCTGTTCAAAGCAGTGCAGATTGTACACAGCAAACCTGAACTTGAAACCCAAGCTAAAGCTTAATGAAATTATTTCAAAGCAGCAGATGCTTACGGGGGAAAAAAAATGAGGGGACAATTTGTTGTAGAAAATTACATTGATATTATGATCTGTGATCCAGACATCAAATTGAAGATCTCTCATAGTTAATAGTCTAATATTAGAAACATAATTTGGTTGCACTGGCACAGAAAATGAAGATTCTGTGTTAAAATGCCTAGTAGAACCATCTGGAATGAGACCCTGTTAGTACGCTGTTCACCCTCAGGCAGATGCTTGACAAACTGTGTCAAGAATAACTACACTAGGCGTATTAAAAAAAAAATGAAATAATCACAGACCTTTTTCAGAATAAACCGCTTTCCAGTGTATTTTGGAGAATATAAAGAGAAAATAAAGATTTTAAATATATTTAATAACAGATAAAGGTATCAGCGAATCCACAGGAAAATATAGAAGTAATTTTAGCGTTAGTAAACATACAGATGAACCATGGTAAACGACAAACACCCACCATATCAAAGCCATCGGGAGCATGAACGTGCCCTAGAGCAGGTGCTAGAATTATTGAAACTACTATGAGTTATTCTGGGGTATGGCTATAACATTGAGTATGATGCAATTCAGCAAATTAAACACCATGTTTGGTCTTTTATTTACAACGTTTTCCTTCCTCCTTTTTCAAATTATTTTTATTCCTTTTTAATAAAACGTTCCACTTTAATTAGTGCTTCACACATATTTAAGTATCAATGGAAATGCCAAAAAAAAAAAAAAAAAAAAGTCTCCACTAGTATCATCTCCAAAAGAGAAACATATATTCGTGTATTCCCTTCTTAGGTTTTCTCATAATTTTAAGAGTTATGATGTGATTTAACTTGATTTTTGAACTTCCTGGTTCTACATGAATGGGAGAAACTCTGAGAAAAATACATTTTTAAATCTCATTTGTCTATTTTTTTAAGGGTTCCAGTATAAATACTGAATACCAGACAGCTTAGAGTTACTATTTTACCCCCTTCCTAAAATAAGGAAACGTTCAACTGTATAAGTTCCTGATGGTTTAGTTCTAATATACATTACATCTCTGGATATGATAAACTGCAGAATACAATGTTACAATTTTGTTTATTTCAGTCATACTAGTATTTCCAATGGGTTTGTTTCTCTTTTTTTGTATTTTGTGTCAGATCAGAATTTTACTTTAGCATTTCTTGTATTGCATGTCCTTCGGTGGAAAAAAAAACAAAAACAAAAACTTTTAGTTCCCTTTCATCTCACAACTGTATTTAGCTTTCATTCTTCCAGTATACTTTTGACAGTTTTAGAATGCGAGGTTAACTTTTTCTTTCCCCCCAGCAATTTAAAACTATTTTCTTACTTCTTCCGTTCTACCTATTTTCTGAATATTCAACCGAGTTCCATTATTTGCAATTTGCCATTTTTCTCTGGCTTCTTTCTAATTGTTTGCTTTATTTTTGTTCTGTAGTTGTTGGGCTGTGATGTATGTAAGTGGTTTATTTGTTTTTATTACTCCACTTTGATATTCTCTGAGCTTTTAAATTTCTAAATTTATGTAAATGTATGCTTTTTTCCCAAACAGCCATTATATCCTCATTTTTATTTTCTGAACCACACCTTTCTACTGGGACTATAATTACACATATGTTTCACCTTTGATACCATCCCCCAGTTCCCTGAGACACTTTCTTTTCACAATGATCATTTTTTTTCCTGATCAATCTTCAAGCTTACCGTCTGTTTCCTTTGTTATTTCCACTTTGCTCATGAGCCTGTTTAGTGAATATTTTATGTTATATTCTGCATTGTCACATTGAGAATTTCAGTTTAGTTTGTTTTGTGCTGAGAATTCTTCTCTTTTTTTATCACCATTATATTTTCTCTACATCCTTGAGCATAGATGTATTAACTACTTTAAGACTCATTTCTGATAATTATAAATTCAGGGTTATTTCATGTTTATTCTCTGGTGATCTTTTCTCTTGCAAATGGGTCATGTTTTTTTCTTTCTTTGAAATTGTGAGTAGTATGAGATATTGTAGAGATTATGAATTCTGCCACATTCCTCTGAAGAATATTATTTTAAGGGGACAATTAATCTGGCTGAGTCCGTACTATAAATTTTCTCCAGCAACAGGTGCAGCCCAAATTTCAGTTCAATTTCTTTAAGTTCAGTTTGCCTGCATGAAATATGGATCATACACATGTAGTTCAGAAAGCAGCTATGGAAGGAATAGAGCTTATAACCAGAAATTAAGGCCAATATTTAAGCTATACATCATTATAGTCATTTAGGTTACTTCCTGTTGACTGCTTTCTTGAGTTTTAGGTCCCTGTACCTGATTGTTCTAATATCATTGAATATAGAAGCAAACTTAGGAACAATATTAGGGGACCCTTTACAAAACACAACTAATTAATATATTATAAATTGGCTTTACTCCAGGAATTCAAGATGAATTTTAAGAAAATCCACTAATATAATTCACCACAATAAATTATTTTTATTTATTTATTTATTTATTTTTAAATTTTATTATGTTATGTTAGTCACCATACAATACATCATTAGTTTTTGATGTGGTGATCCACGATCCATTGTTTACTTATAACACCCAGTGCTCCATGCAGTATATGTCCTCCTTAAATACCCATCACTGGGCTAACCAATTCCCCTTCCCCCTCCCCTCTAAAACCCTGTTTGTTTCTCAGAGTCCATAGTCTCTCATGGTTCATCTCTCCCTCCAAATTCCGCCCCCCTTCATTTTTCCCTTCCTTCTCCTTATGTCCTCCATGCTATAATACCACAGTAAATTATTAATGGAGAATTTCTATGTGATCATATGAATAGTTGCAGTCTATATCCTGCATCAGACAATATCCACTCAACAGGGAAAGGAAGCTATAGATCTTCAGTACCCTTCTGAGAAATTCCCCTTTTCCTAAAATGTTCTACTTCTATTTTTGTTGTTGGAAGTTGCATCTTACTGTCTTCCGACTATGCAAATATGTAATATGTACAGTTAATTGAGGCACAAAGAGTTCATTGGAACCAATTTTCTTCTAATGGGGATTTAAAAAAAATTATTTAAGGTATTTGACTTCATTTTAATGATCTTGCATTACAGTATTAGCACCTTATTTGACATTTCACCTGAGATCCTTTATCAGTATCATATAAGAGAAACTTCAAAATAATTTTGGCATGAACACACAATGGTTTATTTTGTATTCTGAATGTAGGCAGCCAAGAGCTGGTATCATTCCAAATTCTAACTTTCTGGTCAATATCTTGACATTTGGCATCAATCATTAAAGTTGCTTCAGGGGACAAAGATAGCTACTGGAGTTTCCAGAATCACAGGCACATTACCGGATAGCAGGAAAGAGAAACTATGAAGAGCAAAAGGGACAGTGCCATGTATCTCTTCCTTTCAAATGAGTTCTATATGAAGTCTGGCCTGAAAATATCTGCTTACATTTCATTTGCCATACCTCGTCACATTGCCCTACTCACCTGCAGGGAGGCTGGACAGTGGATTCTTTTAACTGGACCCATTGCTGCCTCATATAAAATCAGAGTTCTGTTACCAAGGAGGACTAGGATGCAGATGGAAATTCCTGCCAAAACTGTTTCTCTGCAGTTTCAATCTCATTGTAGTGAATGTGAAGTCATTATCTCCTTTCTGGGTAAAAGTGTTTATGCTTATTTTTTTAATATTCACTATACATTCTGAAAGTTATTTCCTCTATCAGCTACTCTCTCTCTCTCTCTCTCTATTTTTTTTCTAAAATACATTCCTATGTGTGTGAGTCTATCTATCTATCTTCTATCTATCTATCTATCTATCTATCTATCTATCTATGTGTGTGTATTCCTAAAACACCATAAGTATATTTTGCATTAAAAATAATAAACCTCTATTGCCTTTAGTCCTGAAAATATTGAATATAAATTATATAATGTAAATTCAAAGCTATTTACAGTAGATTTTTATTCTTCTATCCCAATTTACCTTTGGTTCCTACATGCAAGATCTACCTAAATTGAGGCAGCTTGATCATTTTACTGTGTATATCATAGAATTAGTAAATATTTGCCTATTCTTACTAGCTGCTCAAGTTCTCTCCAATATACTCATACTTTTAAGACCCTGCTTTAAAACCATCTGCTGTAGAATATATTCCAATCTCCACTAGTCCTGACTGATTTCTTCCACCTTTTAGTCTCTGCAGAAATTAACAACTGGGGGTGCCTAGGTGGCTCAGTGGGTTAAGCAACCGACTCTTGTTTTCAGCTCAAGTTGTGATCTCAAGGTCATGGGATTGAGCCCCAAATCGGGCTCCATGTTCAGTAGGGAGTCTGCTTGAGATTCTTTCTTTCCCCTCTTCCTCTGCCCCTCTCTTTCTCTCTCTCTCAAATAAATAAATAAATCTTAAGAAAATAATTTAACAACTGAATCATCCATTTACACTTAATGTATAATTCTCTATGTATATTGTAAATACAGATGTATTGTAAGCACTATTGATTGCAAGGTCTGTGGTTTATACTATTTTGCAACACAGAGTTCTACCACAACTCCCTGAACATAGTAGGTGCTCAAAGTTGTGGAAATAATTAAAATGAATTGTGGACATATTCATGGAAAATCAAAGAAGACACATAGATTAAAGGAGAAACCAAATCTCCAGTTCCATATTGCCATTCTAGAATTGTTTCCTTCATACTTTTGTGCCATGAATTGATAAATTAAATTTCATACTTTAATGACCATAGCTCCTTTTATTTAAGATATAAATCACATTTTCCTTGACAATATGTTAAACATGTTAATGGTTCAGCTAAATGCTAGAATGTTAATTTGTCTAACAAAATATTGCATGAAGAATTTTTTGACCAGAGGACCAGAGGATCTGAAAACTCCTTTATATTTCAAGCAGTCCTATGTTATAGAAAATGACCTAAAAGAGAGTTAGGATGTAATGAATTATAATATTTTGCTTTCTTATCTCCTTGACATTTTGAAGATTAAATATTCAACTACTTAAGAAAACAGTAGAGGTAGAAAATAATTTTATTTAATGCTTTAATGCATTTTATTTTTAATTCTCATAGCTTAGGGATAAGACCATCTGTGCTATATTAGCTGGGCGAAAGATTTTTTAAAAAGCAAGAATTTCCTTAAGCCTGAATATACAGGTGCTATGACTCATGCAGTGGGAGTGTAGTTAACAAAGCATTAGTTTAACTGCATAATCTAACTCTCACAGAGAAGCAAAGATTGTCTCCTGCAAGAATTGGGTTTTATGTTCATGACTGTTGAGATTGTTGTATCAAGTGAAAGAAAAGGCTTCACTGGTGGCACACACACTGCTAGTTGCTGATAAGATGCCTTCTTGGTTGCATCATTTTTATTTATTTTTTTATTTATTTTTTTGGCCATCTGTCTTTAGTAGACTTATTTTCTTTTTCTTTCTTTCTTACTTTTTTTTTTTTCCTGACCACTATTTGTTGGTATCTTGATGCAAGAACATTTATAGGAATGCAAAAACAAAATAATTTGCCAGGGAAAATTATTGTGTTTTAGAGTTATATACTCATTTTATATTTAATCAATATCATGAATTTCTACCAATAGATAAAAGTCACAACGCTCTTGAAAATCCTTCAATTTTTAATGAATAAAACATATTGTAGTAAAATCAGACACATGTTTAATTTTACCTTTAGTTTTCCATTTCTAAATTATTGTTAACATTTTTCACTAGTGATTTTAATAAATATTTTAGGATTAAGCACCTTTGAAAATCATCAAGCCTTTCAGAATATCTTCCACAATATCAATCCACGAAGATGTTTTCGTGTAACACAGATTAAGTTTTTTTTCTTCTTCTTAACATAGATTAAATTTTGGGGTGCTTGAGTGGCTCAGTCAGTTAAGTGTCTGCCTTCAGCTCAGGTCATGATCCTGGGGTTCTGGGATTGAGCCCCCCGTAGGGTTCCCTGGTCAGCCAGGAGACTGCTTCTTCCTCTCTCTCTGACCCTCCCCTCTGCTCGCGCATGCTGTCTCTCTTTCTCAGATGAAT
Organism: Leptonychotes weddellii; assembly: GCF_054177405.1. Classification (NCBI taxonomy): domain Eukaryota; kingdom Metazoa; phylum Chordata; class Mammalia; order Carnivora; family Phocidae; genus Leptonychotes; species Leptonychotes weddellii. The sequence continues at coordinate 141,588,161 of NC_138371.1, read as the reverse complement.
AAATAAAAAATCTTTAAAAAAAAAACATAGATTAAGTTTTTACAACAGAGCACAAATTTATTCTGAAGAATGAGGCTAAGGTGGGTAACAGAAACTTGTTTATAATTATTAAATTGAGATGATTACAAACTGTTGGAAATAAAATTAAAAATAAGATTTAAATACATAACCCAAATATCCTATAAACAAACCCATATTTTCTCAGGGTATATGGAACATATGCAGATTAAAGTAATGTGTTCACTTGTATGAGAAAGTAAATAAACTACAGCTTCACACAACATGGTCTCTGTAGAATCCCAAGCACGCAATCTTAACACAACAGAAATATCTGGGATTTCTGCCTCCAAGAATTGTCAAGGACCCTTTGTCCTCAGATTTATATTCAGCATCTCATAGGACAACTGCTTATACATGTTGAATTAAGTGTACAAATTAATTATCAGGGAAAGTCAATAACTATTCTGTTCAGCGGTTACCATGATTACTGTGCATTGAATTCAGAGATGGCTAAGACCATCGTACCCTCCAGGTGTTCATAGTCTTTGGGGAGATGTAGAATTATAGCAGCTGTTTCTACAAGATATAGTAAGATGTAAAATGCAAAGTCCTATAAGAACCCAGCGGAGGAAACGCTGCAGTGTTTATAACAATTGGAAATACAAAAGAAACCACGAGTCACAAATGCGCAGTATATTGCCTGAAGACATTGCAGGCACCCCAATGAGGCAGAGGTTATGCTGGGTGAAAATATTAGCAATCTTTTATCAAATTTATTGCATACTCAATTGCTTGTCTCCAGCAGGTTTTTGAATATGCAGTCATTGCTTTAAAACTTCAGTATTCTGTTTGGGTTTACAACAGTAAGCAGATTGCACACTCAAATTAAGAAAACTCAAGTTGGGTTTAGGGTATAAGTAGGATGTGGGGAAAGAGAAAGCTAATAATATTTTGAGTTCTACTCTCCAAGGCATGCAGAGTAGGTGGGGAGAACTTGAACTGGATGGAGAGCTTTGCTTGCAGAGGTCTGCCCTGAGAGAAAGCTGGGTAGCAAGAGTCTACTATTTGAGTCTGTCTGATTCTGCTTTCTGGAAAAAAGGCAGCAGTGTAAAAAAGAGCATCTAAAAGTGTAGAAACAAGGATATCTAGAAAAATTAGTAAAAACTATATTTCATCAAGGAAAAAGTTTTGCTGCCACCATTTATTGAAGAGACTGTCCTTTCTCCATTGTCTATTCTTGGCTCCTTTGTCATATATTAATTGACCAAACATGCGTGGATTTATTTCTGGCCTCTCTGCTCTCTTTTAGTTGGCATGTTTTTTGAATTTCTGATTTGTATGGAGATAGTGTGGGCAATATTTTAGAGTGTTAAAACTATTGTAGGATATTTAAAAAAAATTGACAATGAAGGCTAGTAAATCTATGTAACTAATGATGCCGCCTGTGTATATGTCATGACTTGGAAATGTTTTGGCTGCTAGAAATAAAAAATTAAACAAAGTAGTGGTTTATTTCTCTCTTTGAAAGAGATTCAAGGTAGGCACACCATAGCAATCTCCTGTTTGATGTCACCACCCTTAAAAGTAGCTTCAATCTTCAGTGTCACCTCATGATTTACAATGGTCAGTCCTGTTTCAAGAAAATTTTTCTAAAAACTCAACTATCAAACTCTGCTTATATTTTCTTGGATAGAATTTAATGTCATGGTGACACCTATCTTAAGGGAGAATAAGGCAAGCATATTTTATTTTGGCTCATTGTTACCTTGCATAAAATCAAGGTATTTACTATAGGAAGGGAGGAGAATTGATATTTGGCAGGCAACTAATCACCTTTGACGGGATGCTAATCTATAAAATGAAGGGGTTTGCATAATTTAAATATTCCTTGATTTTGATACTGAAAGGCAATTTACTTTCTATTCATATATCTAATATATTTATGAAACAATTTTCTAAGATTTTTTTACCACACTAATCCTTTATTTTTCCCTCTGAATTTTTTATTCTTTTCTAGCATAAGTGAAATTGTATTGTTTTATTTTTTATTATTTTTTAGGAGATTTTATTTATTTATTTGACAGAAAGATAGAGTGAGCACAAGCAAGGGGAGGGACAGAGGGATAAGCAGACTCCCCTTGAGCAGGGATCCTGATGGGGGGCTCAATTCCAGGACCCCAAGATCATGACCTGAGCCAAAGTCAGACGCTCTATGGACTGAGCCACCCAGGTGCCCCTGAAGTTGTTTGTTTTAGATGAATTCAGTAAAATGAGTTTTTTATTCAATTTCACTGATGCATTCTTGCAATACTATGCTAAATTCAGAAATACAACTAAATTGGAGTTTCAAAATTGTAAAATAAAGTTTTTTTAATTTTACCAAAAGTTTAAATATATTGACTTAAAAAAAGAAATAAAATAAATTGACTTATAATTTCACTGATGCCAAAAAATAATAATAAATGATTTCACTAATGCCTCGAAATTGTGAAAAAAAAATGCCCAGAACATTATATGCCATAAAAGCTACATTATCATTGGTGAAGTGCTTAAATGCAGCTTTTAGAAAATCAATTCTCCATTTTTAAGGAAACAAACAAAATTTTATTTTGTTTTATCATTTTTTTGAAACATAAAATTTTAAAATGTATTGGCCACAATGCATAAATGTAGGAGACATGAACTTGGTATTTGATTAGTATTGCTTAATAAGGAAAATTAGATGAAGGAAATGACTATGTTTTTTTGCAAGGAAAAATGTAGAGTTAGGTTTACCACTCTAGCTCTGAAAATACTGACAATTTGGGGTTACAATACAGTTGATGTCACACTAAATTTCAAATTCTACCATTACATTATTTTACCAATAACATAAGTTCTGTTTTAAATAATATGGTATCCTACTTGATGTTTACACATAGATGCTTTGGCCTTCACTACATAGAGTCAGAACTTTTTTTTTTTTTTAAGATTTTATTTATTTATTTCTTTGACAGAGAGAGACACAGCGAGAGAGGGAACACAAGCAGGGGGAGTGGGAGAGGGAGAAGCAGGCTCCCTGCAGAGGAGGGAGCCCGATGCGGGGCTCGATCCCAGGACCCTGGGATCATGACCTGAGCTATAGGCAGACGCTTAACGACTAAGACACCCGGGCGCCCCTAGAGTCAGCACTTTAAAAAAAACGAGTTAAAATATCACTGTAGGGGCACCTGAGTGGCTCTGTCAGTTAAACATCTGCTTTCAGCTTGGGTCATGATCCCAGGGTCCTGGAATCCAGCCCTGTGTTGGGATCCCTGCTTAGCAGGGAAGTCTGCTTTTCCCTCTCCCACTGCCCCTGTTTGTGTTGTCTCACTCACTCACGTCTCTCTCAAACAAATAAGTAAATCTTTAAAAAAAATCACTGTAGCCACACACATGCTAAATTGTTTGTAATACCACAAAAGGCTTTTCTGCACATATTTAGCAAACTCCCATAAGGTTGTTAATATGCAACAGATTTAATTGCATCCAGTGCACTGATATTCCATATGTGTTTTTCATATTGAATAAACTTGCTGTTAGTCCTTTAATTCACTGAGGTGATAAATTCATTTAAAAATTACAGATCAAAGGGCACCTGGGTGGCTCAGTTGGTTAAGCATCTGCCTTCGCCTTGGGTCATGATCCCGGGGTCCTGGGATGGAGTCTGCTTCTCCCTCTCCCTCTGCTCATGTTCTCTCTCTCTTTCTCTCTCTCTCTCAAATAAATAAAATCTTGAAAAAAATTACAGATCAATGATGACTGACTTTACCCACTTAACTAGAACGATTTTTTTTGGTGCCATTTGTTTGACCACCGTGCGGTGGTACATCCATCCCTGTGAGTCCTGCTTGGCCTCCACTATGCAGAGGAGCTAGACATGGAGGTGTCCTCCACTTCTGCCTCTTCAACACCGGGAACATATCCACTGGTTTCTTCACTGAATTCAGGGTTAGTAAAAAGTAAAGAGGAAATCATGAGGCTGTTTCAGCGGCAGTGGTGGTGACCCACAGTCGGCTTCTGATTGCAGAATTATAAGTGGCAGTGAGCATCATCTAGTGCCCATTGGAGGCAGCAGCTTTCCTTCTCAGACCAGATCTCTGTTGTTGTCGTTGTTGTTAAGAGCAGTTGCGGAAGCGTAGGCTCAGACCTAGTCCTCTGGCGCTCCCAACACTTCCAAAACTACCCTTTTGTGCCTTTTCTGCTTTATTTGCCAAAATAAGCTTCTGATGAACACACCAAAGAACTTTTCTTATTTAAAACACTTGCATTTTTGGTAAATCACAGAATATCACCTAAAACACCAAAAAAAAGGGGCACCTGGGTGGTTCAGCTGGTTAAGCATCTGACTCTTCAGTTTGGCTCAGGTCATGATCTTGGGGTTGTGGGAGCCCCTTTTTGGGCTCCATGCTCAGTGGGGAGTCTGCTTGAGATTCCCCCTGCCTCCCTCTACCCATCCTTCTGCATGCTCCCTCTCTCTCTCAAGTAAATAAATAAATCTTTTTAAAAATGGGGTTTAGGTTGGACACTGAGAACTCAGTACATACGCAAAACTGCAGTTTTTATTCTCTAGCAGCTATGTAGAATTAATTGTTCTCCTGCCTGTAGCTTCTTGTCTACCATATTTCCTCAGCCATTCTCCCAGAGGACAGACTTTCTCCTGGTACACGTAAATCACACACCTTTATAAAGCATTACAGTCCTTTGGTGCTGATCTTGGGACCTGGTATTTGACAAGACATTAAGATTTATAGACAATCCTTGACATTTAATGTTGTAGGAAATCCTCATTTTTTTCCGCATCTCTTTACATGAACTAGCTATAATGTTATTTCCTCTTTTTCTTGTAGGTCTATATCCCAAATTAGTTATGTAGGGACCTTATGGGAGAACAAAAATGTGGGCCACTTCAATGAGTTCTCCTGGACCTAAATTAACTAGATGCTTTTTAAAAAATACCTCATTCAGGAAAGTAAATTTCTATGGCAATGAGGGTTGTGGGTTAGGTTGCAGGAACAAAAGAAAGGAACACACACACACAGATGAATTTTTTAGACTATAATAGAGTTTCGATCTTCAAAAGTTGAGCTTATAAAGTGAGAGATGGAGATATAATTAGATGGAACAAAGCCTACCTGGGATGTATTCCTAAAAGGCTTTTGGATTAAATAACTCACCATTCCAATCCTGGCTCAGTAAACAGCTCAAACTTGTACATGTCTTCTCTTAAAGTTGGTATGTTTTACTTATATAACCTGCAAAGGAGAAACAAAAGATCTGCTTATCAGGGTTGCATGAGAACCAAGTGACTCTACAAGTATGAATTGTCTAGTAAATTGGACCTTCCCTTGAAGGATTAGGATAGGGTGTATTATTTTTTCAGTAAGTATTCATTATGTCTTCTTTTTTTAAAAAGAGCTATTTATTTTAGAGAGAGAGAAAGAGCATGAGTGGGAGGGGCAGAGTGAGAGGGAGAGAGATTCCCAAACAGACTCCATGCTGATCATGGAGCCTTATGCGGGACTTGATCTCACGACCTTGAGATCACGACCTGACCCAAAACCAAGAGTCCAACATTTAAATGACTGAACCATGGGCGCCCCTTCACTATATCTTCTATTGTTAATGAAAAGTCTACATTTTGTTGGACCACTGATACTCACTTTTGACCGTGAGTATTTTAGCAAATGGATGTATCAGTGACAATTTTTGAATAGCGGCTTTAGATGTGTTTGAAAAGTTTGGATTACACTCTTACATGCCTGCCTTCCATCATGAGAAGAACATGCCCAAGTACTCACTCACTGCTTTTTCAATCTGGGTCCTAGAATGAGAGACTGGTAGAACAGACCTGAAGCAGATCTCTGATTGGCATTTAGCCCAACTGTGCCCAGCAGAGCCACAGATAACCTGCAGATCTAAGAAAGAGAATTACATATTTGCTGTAAGTTGCTAAGATTTTATTTTATTTTATTTTATTTATTTTATTATTATACAAAGTTGACTAATATAAGGGCCAATAAACATTACATTTTTCTTATCCAAGTTTCAGAGATTTCCTGAAGACCAACCCCAGCAAAAGGAGTCTTCACCTACTTAAACTAAACCTTTAGAGTGCAGTTTTATTGTTTTATTACAGAACAGTGAATTCAACTTTGTCTCCTTAAAAGCTCTGGAACAAGTGACTTATAACAAGCTTAATAATGAAAAGGTAGCATTTGCTGCAGCTTGACTACATAAAATAAGGCCTGATGAAAATGAAATATTAATATGCAGGTTATGTTAGATGTTGCTTCAGAGTTTCAGAAAAATGAACAGTAATCAGATGAGGGTGTCACACAATACACAGCAAGCAGAGAGCCAATTATGTAAATGAATGCCCAAGGTTAGCATGATACAATGCTTTTTAATTTGACTAATATTAAAATCAACTTGTTTTTAATGTAATAGATGGCTGTGACAACAGTTAAAGAGCACCAAATGTTTTTGTAATCCCCTGTCAAATTAGAAATGCTGTTGTGAGTGATCTGCTTTCCTCGGTACCATACTTGAAAGGCTCAAAATGCGCAGTATTTCCTTGGTTTCAGAAACATTAGGCTAAAACGATTCTGAGATGAAAGTCGTAATGACCAGTGTACATCTTCCTCCTTCAACTGAAAATATGTAACAGTGAACTCCTGTTGCCAGAGTCCATTTCCAAAATAAAAGCTTCTCTCATTTAGCTGAATTCACTTGAACTTAACCGGTAAACTGAAGATACATTTTTAAATTATATAAATTTTATTTCTGACTCAATACGAAAAAATCTTCAGCAGGATCTGTGTTCATCTTTCATTTTCCTCCTTGCTAATCTTCTTACCCAGCTAGTGCACTTTAAAAAACAAAACAAGACAAAACAAAAAAACACCATTACTCACTACATAAAGAGACCATGGATTTAATTCTCTATATAAAGTAAATGCACATGTGCACATATATTTGTAAATCTGAAAATGAAAACACATAGACATGCAAAAAAATACAGCTATACAGTTTTCAACATTAAAAGAAGGCATTATCTGCACACCACTGGAACATTTAACATATTTTATTTTTTAAAGCTAAATTTAGTAATGATAATGTATCATTTGGGGAAGTTGATATCTTTATAGTGTTTAGTTGTATGTATATGAAATTGATTTTTCCTATAGAATGACAAATGTACAATTCTCATAAGCTATTGATTATCTTCTAAGAAGAAATGACAAAATCATTTTCACCTTGACGGTGTTCTGTAAGTGTCAGAGTGTTTTTGTGCTAGCCTGAAATTTTCACCAAAAGGAAAAAGAAAATTAAAAAAAAAAAAAAAACAGGATGAAGAAAAGGGGAGGTTTAGGGAAGGAGGCAATAAACTCACCTCTGTATTTAGACATTTATCTCTAGTGATCAAGATCTGCAATTAGACAAAGGTAATGTGATTGTTGTTTTAAATTAAACACATTGATTGCATATCTTTGAATCTGATGATGAAAACTGATAGTGGATATTTCACACATCCCTGTTCTCAATTCTTAAAAAAAATAAGTGAGCTATTAATTAATTATTCCTCAGTTTCTGTACTAGGGTTTCTGGACCTAATGATTATAATATCTGTGTATCCTATTTAAGAAAATAAATATACAAGTTAAAATACAAAATTCCGTACACAGCCTAGAAGTGGCTCATGCAATAAAAGGCCCTGGAGTTTATACTTCATGAGTTTCTAGAAACCCATTCTTGTATATAAATAATCATTGACAAAGGTTCTATCCACATTATTAAATACTCTCCCTTCAAAGAAAAAATAGTGCTTTGAAGTATTAATGTGTTGAGACCTACAAAATAAAGTTAAATATAAAAAAACCTTTACAAGAAATATATTGATTCACTATTTTAAAATACTATTATACTCCATTGAATTTTAGTCTTAAAAATGTTTAAGGTATAATTATTTGTGTCACTCAGAAGGTTAGGGGAAATAGGTCAATGTTGACATGATTTCACTATTTTTTTTTAAGAACTTGCTTTTTTTTTAAAGATTTTATTTATTTATGTATTACAGAGAGAGAGCGTGTGTGCATATGAGCTGGGGGAAGAACAGAGGAAGAAGGAGAGAGAGAATCCCAAGCAGACTCTGCACTGAGCATGGAGCCTGATGTGGGTCTCGATCCTATGACCCTGAGATCATGACCTGAGCCAAAATCAAGAGTCAGACGCTCAACCAACTAAGCCACCCAGGCTCACCTCACCATTTTTTTTTTATCTCTGTTTGCATTTTAATATATATGAGATAAAAATATTTATTTTTGTAAGAGCAAAATCTATTGAATGTCTCAATTAATGATGCTCAAGGTGTAGTAATGAGCACTCAAAGATGCGCCCATATACACACTTCCTTTTGAAAAATCACAAATTACCTTATGTAAATCAAATACATAAGTTTTATTTTTAAAATCATTATCAAATAATATTTAAGCCTATTGGAGGACTTGAGATATTTAGAAGAAACAATGTTTCTCATTGTTATAATAGTTATATAAATGATAATGCATTTTTAAAAACAATGCATAAATTTTTACTTTGGCTATTGCTTTGTGAAATAACTAAACTTTAGAAATAGTAATGATTTGAATTGTACATCTATGATCACCTGTTCATTACTTAAATACAAAGTAATAGCTAGTCAATAAAATATCCAAATTACCTGTATTATTTTGTGTTGTGGTTTTAAATAGAATATTAATAAAAGCTATAGAGTTCTACTATCAAAGAAGGTAGCCATTAGCCACATGTGGCTAAGTTTAAACATCAATTAATAAAATTGAATTAAATAAAATATTCAGTTCCTGAGTTGTCCTAGCCATATTACATAGCCACGTGGTTACTATATTTGGTAGCATATAAAACGTTTATATCATTACAGAATTTACACTATGTAGTGCTATTACAGAGGCAGAACTGTCTCAGAAATCATCCCTAAATCAACTGACTGAGAACTCCACTAATGATTTCAAGATCTCCCAGACACTACCACCACATTGCTTTGTTTTTTCAGCTTTGTCTTTATCTGATATATGCTCTTGGTTTTCACTTATTTTAAAAGTAGTTTTGCTATTAGAAAAAACTGTGGTGCTTAATAACCTTGTACAATAACAAAATCAAACATGTTTCAGAGGTAAAGTCTTCCTTTTTGCTAAAATATTTTATTACAACATATTTTAAATATATGGAAACATTGAAAGAATAGCACAGTAGAAGCCCATATAAACCCTGCCAATGCTTGAACTCTCCTTCCTCAGTAACTGAGGAAACCATAAACAGGAAATATTAAAGACGTTAAATATTTAGATAATACTGGATCAAATCCAGTAATTGATATCTATCGAACACACCTAACAATTCAAGAATACATGTTATTAATTTCAATTATTTCAAGTGCACAAAGAACATTTACCAAACTAAAACACAAATTCTGGGCCATAAAACACCCATGGTAAATTTCAGAAGGTTAAAAATATACTAAATTCATTCTCTTATTACAATTACATTAAAGTGTCAATGAAGAAAAAGCATACACCTAGAAAATTACCAAATATTTGAAAATTAAACATAATACTTCTAAATAGCCCATAAGTCAAAAAAGGACTTAAAAAGTTATAAGATATTTCAAACTGAATATTAATAAAACCACAACATATCAACATGTGTGGGATGAAGATAATGCAGTGCTCAGATGGAAATTTATAGCTTTAAATGCCTATCTTAGAAATAGGAACAGTATAACATCATTTGTCTAAGGCTTAAAATTATACACTAGGAGAAAAAAGCATATTAAAGCCCAGAAAGTTAAAAGAAGGGAATGATAAGAGAAAAAAGCAATCATATAGAAAAAGGACAACTATTTCATAAGTTAACAAAGCCAAAAGTTTGTTCTTCAAAAATATTAATAAAATTGGGGCGCCTGGGTGGCTCAGTCATTAAGCGTCTGCCTTCAGCTCGGGTCATGATCCCAGGGTCCTGGGATCGAGCCCCACATCGGGCTCCCTGCTCCCTGGGAAGCCTGCTTCTCCTTCTCCCACTCCCCCTGCTTGTGTTCCCTTTCTCGCTGTGTCTCTCTCTGTCAAATAAATAAAATCTTTAAAAAAATATATTAATAAAATTGATAAACTAACCCCAAGTAACACTAACTCAGGAAACACAGGAGAAAGAGAAATCAATACCAGAGTTCCTAACGACATGAACTTTATGTGAAAAAAATGACAGACTACATGGAAACAATTACAAAATAATTTGCCTTACCAAAACAGAAAGTGGGAGAAATGAAAATCTAAACAGCACTCTTTAAAAAAAAAAAAAACAAAAAAACTTTGGATTACAAAACTTTTCCACAAATAAATATTGAGACTCATGATTACACTGGAAAAAAAAATCTATCAATCTTTTAAATAATAATTACACCACTGTAACATGCACACATACTTTCAGAAAATAGCTGAGGCAGGTGTTCTTAGCAACTTATTACAAGAAAGCAAAGTTAGCCAAATACAAAAATCTGATACTAACATCACACACACACACACATCCTTCTTGAACATAGACCCAAAAAGTCGTAATAAATGTTGATTGGATAAAATCCAGGCATATAAGAAGGGTGATATGCCCATGATCAACTGCAATTTATCTGAATAGCCAAGTAAGTAAATTTAATAAGCACATCAACATCCTGTCACCAGGAAAGCCAGGCCCAGATCTTTTGGGAACACACATCCATTGTTCATTCACCAGCCCCCAAGCTGTTGAGTACAACTTGGTTAGCAGCAGTGCAAGCTTTGTCCTCATTCAGCTTTCCAAGATGACATCACAACCTCGGGTCAGGAAGAAGAGAGTGAGATGGCTATTGTTTTTTTTTTTTTTTTGCTTGTTTTTTGTTTTATTTTTATTTTTTAAAGATTTTATTTGAGAGAGAGAGAATGAGAGAGAGAGCATGAGAGGGGGGAGGGTCAGAGGGAGAAGCAGACTCCCCGCCGAGCAGGGAGCCCGATGTGGGACTCGATCCCGGGTCTCCAGGATCATGACCTGAGCCGAAGGCAGTCACCCAACCAACTGAGCCACCCAGGCGCCCCAAGATGACTATTGTTGAACGTGTTATTTCATTAGTGCCTTCAGAGCTCATTGCTTCCCTGTGGTTCCATTCTGCATTGCTCTTACTTTATTCCTGAAAGCTTAGCAAGAGTCTGTTCCTCAGCCCTTCCAAAGGTTTGGAGCCATTGAATTATCTGTACAAATGTCCTTCTTGGTTTAAACTCTGTAGAGTGATTTCTGTTTCCTCAACCAAACTCTGTCTGATAGACCCATATTGCTATTCATATGTGAAAGCCAGATACTTCATACTTGCTTAAAAGCAATACAAATAATTTAATATATACCTTGGCAGTTTTTGTTGGGACTATCGTTTTAATGATTTAATAATTACATTCTGCATATCTGCCATGTTATAATGCACATATTCCATAAGAACATGAAACTTGTGGGAATTTCTAGGAATGTTAGAATATTTTTGTATATATTTAGTATTTTTCATTTCAGTGTATCTAGATTTAAAATTTACAAGACATTCAGCACTATTGCCATTATATTCTTTTGGTGATCTTTGCATTCATAGACTGAAAGATCTTCAAGTTTGCTCAAGTTTCCTCATCCTTAATCAAACACATGGATTTACCTCTTTAAAATCTGAAGAGAAAATGAAAATAAACACCTTGTGGGTGGGGGTGTAGCATAATGAGAAAGGAAGTTCAGTGAATACAGGAATTTAAATAAGCAAAATTTCTATGCTTCTCATTTGAGCTTGATGATATCTGTTTCTGTGCCACGGCATGCCCTATCCACATGACATGGGTGTCATTATCTTTTTGTTTTTGTGTTTTACATTCTTTCTGCTACCACTTAACTTTTCTGCCCCCTATCCTTTTGCTTCTGGGCTCTGCCTCATTTTTATTCATGTAACTTTGTATCTGTACAGTCAACCCAAGACCTTAAATAGTCTAGAAGGAAATTTTCTGCTTTAAAACCAATGGAATTTAAATAATGATCTATATGTGGGCTTTTGATTTGACTTGGTCAATCTTGGTCTATATTTACGATCCTAGCATATTTATTCAAGGTGTTTCATTATATTCTTTAGAGTGCTCTGAGTTTCAGTGATAAATTTGAGGGTGTCCCCACTTATAATATTTTGCATGATCTAGAACCCACTCACCTCCTCAAGCTCTACTTCTGCATGCATTTGCTCATATATATTGTTCAATTTATCCATACTGACCTATCTTTATTTTCTCCAGAACACCAAGATCATTTCTGCCAATGTATTTTCTTTTTCTTTTCTTTTCTTTTTTTCTTTTTTTTGAAAGAGAGAGAGAGAGAATGCCAGCATGAGTCTGGTGAAGGCACAGTGGGAGAGGGAGAAGGCGAGAATCTCAAGGAGACTCCACTCATGGAACCTGATGTGGGGGGTCGATCCTCAGGACCCTGAGATCATGATCTGAGCTGAAATCAAGAGTCCAACGCTTAACTGACTGAGCCACCCAGGTGCCCCTTGTCAATGTATTTTGAAACATTCTGTATTCTGTGCCCGCATTATACATACTTCAAATCTTGTCTTACTATTAGGCTCATCCTTTAGGTCTTAGCTTATATATGAATTCCATAGAAAGGCCTTCTTGAATAGTGAATCATAATTTGATCATTCTGTTTCTTTTTTTATGACTGTGTATCTTTCCAACTAATAATTGTATATTTATTCTTCATTAATTTATTTTCTCTGTTACTTTGTAAACTTGAGATTGTCAAAAGAAATCATAACTATTTCATATACAACTGTTTACATTGTGCCCAGAAGAGCTCCTGGAACATACAGGTATTTGCTATTTAAATAAACAAAAGGTAACCCTACTGCAAAATGATCATCCAGATAATCTACTCCTCCAGATGGTTTCACCCACAAATATTATGTGTTTAAAATAAATTCATAAAAGTCTGATTATATAAGCCAATTATTAAAGATTACTTCATAGGAATAGTGCAAATGGTGATAATTCCTTAAGAAATTATAGTCTTCGGTTTTATATATTCTTAAGGCTTTGTGTGAGGAGATAACTGGAGGGAAGACAATGATGCAATCATATTTATGCTAACTTCCAAACTTTTATATTTATGATTATTATTGCCTTGACTTTTATATAGTGGAGTGTCATTACTCTTTATTTACCATCATACTGCAGGATATCTGTCTATGAAATTGTGAGACTTTAAAAAATAAACTGAATCATCCAAAGTAGTTTTACATTTTTTCATTAGTGAGGGTAATCATTTTATACTGACATGGCAATTTCAGTGGTGTTCGTGTGTAATCTGATTGATAGAGGGTTTACATACGAAATTAATAAGAGAAATTGTTCATGACAAGTATAAACGACTCTATTGATTCCCAAAGTTGTTTTTGGTTCTCCAGGTCATTCCACTCCAGTGCCCACACACTATTGCCCTTGCTTTGGACTTCGGCCACCCTGTGGTCATATCTCTAAGGACCTGTTTTCTGCTCTGTAAACAATTGAATACTAGTAATGCCATAACTACTAAGGGTTAACTCTGCAAAGTTTGCCAGGAATTCCATATGAAATTTCGAGGAAACACTTGAACATAATACTGTGACACAAAGTTGTGATTCAGATTTTCATTATTTTTCAGTTACCTAACACATGGTGAGGTGATAACTCAGGGAGCTTCCATATGCTGGTACATTGGTTCTAGTTATTTCCTTATTGCATCAACATGCATATGAAGCTTAACTTACTAGTTTAAACTGCTTGAAAACACAGACAGGTGTATATAAAGTATGCGCACATACAAACACGTAACATAGTGTAGGGCAAGCATCACTAAATTTAAGGCAGGGTATCTGGACTTTAGTTCTGGTTTCACCACCCTCTAAATATGTGTCCTTGGGTTTGCCCCAGAATAAACTTTTGTATCAAAAATGAAAGTGTCACCACTACTAAAAATGATTATTGTGGACATCAGATAAGAGAATACTAGTGAAAACAATTGGGAGGTTATAGCATATTAATGCATCATTATATATATATATTTCTCATTAATAATTTAACAAATTATTAACAATATAACAATAAAAATAACAAATAGGTTAATGTGGATGTTACATAGATCATTTATCACCTAATGGTGCATATTATAAAATTGAAACAAAACTTTTAGAGTTTTCTCACCGAGAAAATGCGTACTACCATGTGATAGCCTTTACATAGTTTTCAAAACGCCTATTTTCCTTTTTAGCGTATAATTATTTTAAATGCATAATATACTCTCAAATGTTTCCTATGTAAAGAAATTTCTATAAGAATGCATATACTCTTCTCCACATTCAAACGGTGGTTACTGGGGGCTCGAGGACAGGGGAATGGGAAACAAGTGCTTACTGGGTGTAGGGTTTTTTTGGGGGTGATAAAAATGTTTTGGAACTAGGTAGAGATGGTAGTTACACACCATTTTGAATGTATTAAATGCCACTGAATTGTTTCTGTTAAAATGGTCAGTTAGTTTATGAACGTGAAGCTTTACCTCAATTTTAAAAACTGCGAAATAAGTCAATCAGAGAAAGACTTGTATTATGATCTCACTGTTATGAGGAATTCTTAATCTCAGGAAACAAACTGAGGGTTGCTGGAGTGGTGGGGGTGGGAGGGATAGGGTGGCTGGGTGATAGACATTGGGGAGGCTATGTGCTATGGTGAGCGCTGTGAATTGTACAAGACTGTTGAGTCACAGACCTGTACCTCTGAAACAAATAATACATTATATGTTAAAAAAAAAAAAAAAAGAAGAAGATAGTAGGAAGGGAAAAATGAAGGGGGGGGAAATCAGAGGGGGAGACGGACCATGAGAGACTATGGGCTCCGAGAAACAAACTGAGAGTTCTAGAGGGGAGGGGGCTGGAGGGATGGGTTAGCCTGGTGATGGGTATTAAAGAGGGCACATACTGAATGGAGCACTGGGTGTTATACGCAAAAAATGAATCATGGAACACTACATCAAAAACTAACGATGTAATGTATGGTGATTAACATAACATAATAAAATAAAATAAAAAATAAAAAAGGCAAACAAAAGGAAAAAACTGTGAAAAGAAATTAAGAATATAATTTATAAATATTTCTTAAATCTAAGGGAATCCTTCCTTCCACAATCACTAGGTAAAAAATCATATAGTTGTCTTCCCTATGTTTTATAAGACAGTAGTTTACCCATGTCTTGGTTGGACAATAAATTATTATAATACTATTGTTTCATACTAAGAAGAGTTTAGTATATTCAGAAGACTTGGAGGACTCCTAACTGATAGAAATATTTAGCTTGAAGCTGATATTTTATATCATCAAATTAAAATCCTATGGATCTAAATACTGTCTCCAGTGTTATGTGCAATCTTCCAATTTCCCTCCTTTTGTTAATCTGATTTTTATATCGAATCTTAAAAAGAATTTGTATAATAAAAGTAGCTAATAATCCTTCCTTTGTGTATGGCAGCAGTATGTTTTCCTTATTAATTCATATAGATTTTAACTTTGGCAGTGTTGACAATTATTTCTTATTTGGTTGGGTAATGACAATAATTGCAAATACTTAGCTGAATATTGGTAGCTTAGTTTTACAAGAGAGCTTCTTCCTGCCCCTTGATGATATGCCCCACAGGCCATCAGTGCATAATTGTTATTTTACAAAACATTCTGTTTTAAAATTCAGCAGATTCCTTTGTTACAATTTTAGTATTTTAAAGGTCTGTGAGACAGCACTAAAGATATGTTGCATAATGGATGTTTATATCTTTCAGTAAAATGTTTTACTTTTTAATTAGCCTACTATTAATAAAGTGGGGGGCATTTACAATTTCAACGACCTGATTCTTTACCAAATTAATAGCTTCAGAAAATAAGAGAGATTATTAGAAACTGAAGGTGATTTAAGATATATATCATCTAATTTTAATATGTAGACCTTTTCTTGTATCCTAATTCAAACAGACGTGCATTTTTTTAATACAATGGGAGCTGTGATTACGAACTGGATTTAGATGATGCTAACAAATTATTTTAGTAATTGTGTGAATGATAGTAGCACAGAGTGTACATTAAAAGTTCTTGCTTTTCAGAGACTTAGTCTTAGCCAATTGAATATTATAATGCTGATATTTTCTTTAAAATACTCCAATAAGGGGCGCCTGGGTGGTTCAGTCATTAGGCGTCTGCCTTTGGCTCAGGTCATGATCCCAGGGTCCTGGGATCGAGCCCTGCATCGGGCTCCCTGCTCAGCGGGAAGCCTGCTTCTCCCTCTCCTGCTCCCCCTGCTTGTGTTCCCTGTCTCGCTGTGTCTCTCTCTGTCAAATAAATAAATAAAATCTTTAAAAAAAATAAAAAAATAAAATACCCCAATAAAAAATAGTTAAGCTAATCAAATGAAGTAGCTAAATGAAATAGGTAAATGAATGAATGATATGCTATCTAACTAACTAAATATTTAAGAGTGAATGTGTGGATGAATAAAAATGAAAAAAATGTCAAATTGTTGATAATTGCTTAAGTGGTTGATGTGTAGCTGGGATTTACTGTATTTTTCTCTCTGGCAAGACTCCCAATAGAATTGAAAAAATGTCACACATTCCTTTTGTTCCTCCCTATCTTTTTTGTTAAATCCAAATTACTATCCAAACAACCAAAAGCCACAAAACTAAATGAACAATTCCTTTATTTTCTAAAACTCTTGTTTGATAAAACTAGTTGAAATTTGGCTGACCCCTCTTGCGATGATTATACTGTTGTTCCCCAAAGTAGAATTCTCCTTTGGAATCGTTCTCATATTACGTCATTCTGAATAAAAGCCAATACTTAAAAGTGATCTTACTGATTTTTCTCACTTATTCTATTGTTTTTGACAATAAAATCTGTGATAAAAAAGCTAAAAAGACAAAATTATCTTTAAATTTATAATCAAATGGATTTGATATCTATTCAAATGATGGCGATTTTTTTCCACTTAAGTGATTAATATCTTCCATTACATTAAGAGGTATAAAGTTATTAAGCATATTAGCAACCCTGAAAAAAAACTTTACTTGTATATGAGTCCAGTATTTCTAAACTTCATGTTATATTTTATCAATATTCTCTCCATACTAGACACATATATTTTTAAAAATCACATAGTAGGAAAATTTGTTTCAGCATTTAATGAGCTCGGGGTAAAACCATGTTTGGGAAATTGAGGGTTTGATTAACTCTAAAAATGTCTATATCTATTTTATTTTTTATAAATATTTAAAAAGAATAAAAATGGTAAGCTCATACACACATAACATAGAGGTCACCCATTATAATGTACATTTCAAAGAATTCAGTTAATTTACACAGGATGCAATCTTCACTACAATCTAGCCTAAGAATATTTTCATCATGACAAAATATTCCCCCCATATCAGTTTAACTAAATGACTGAAGTATTAGCTCTTACTTTTCTTTTTGAAATTATATGTCAAAAGATAATATCCTGGATGATTTTAATGCTTTGAAACTTGTTGAGACTTGTTTATGGTCAATTTGGTCAGATATCATACTGTGAATAATTTTAACATTGTACAATTTGTTGAAACTTGCTTTATGGCCTAGCAAATATAATCACTTTTGGTAAATGGTCTATGTTCACTTGAAATAAATAGTCTTGAAAACTAGTTGTCAGTCATGTCACAGCTCCTTTGACAGTAATGTATACATATTTTTTCTGGGTAGTTTGAGGATAGTGTTTTTGATGTCTGGTTGTCTTACTATGAGACATCTTGATATGTTTGTAATTATTTGGTTTATGACTTACAGACCATCTTCATCCCATGGATTGATGACCACGCCACCCATTATGCCCTATTAGCCGCAGTAGTAGTAGATTCAGCTTTGCTGTATAGTTCATAACAATAGCTTCACCTGACACCACATTTACTGAGCTTTAAGAAAAGATACAGGAGATAAAAAAGCAAAGAACGTTCAGTAACAGCATCGCAATGATCTCCTGACTCCCATGCATCTGATGTTCTAGTCATTCCATATTGGCTGTGGATGTTCACAAGACTAGAGGCTGAGTGTTCACAGACAATCTCGGCTCCAGAAAGCCATGCACCATGAGATTTCTTTGGCTTGATCACATACCCTACTTAGGGAAATGTGACTCAATTCCATTCCCCAGGCAAACTGCAACTTATCCTTCTCAGTTACTCAACACTAAATGAACAATCTCAACAAAGAATTACAGGTGCTTGGTCTGGCATATAGTCTTTATTCAGATTCTCCTTTGTCTTGGATAAAATAGATACAGGGCAGCCCTGAGTGGTTCCATGAGTAAAGGTTATACAAGTATTCAAACATAGGCAAAAGTTTCATGCATCTGGAGGCTATAATAAAAATCTTAGAACTTCTTTTAACCTGTTTCTTCAATTTTACTCCCACCCTAAACCACCCATTAAGTATTACCTTGATATCCTTGCTACAGCTTATCGAGAAATGAAAAACAAAACAAAACCCCAAAAACTTCTTAAGGGGAAAAAATTACAGAATTAGAATTCTCTTGTTAAACACATTAAACATGACCATAACCCTAATAAGCTTTCTGATAGTCCTTTACCAACTGGACTATTTTTCATATAACTTTATCTATTATTACTTGCAAATTTCTACAGATGTTGATAGAAGTATTTAACTCTATGTGTAGCTTTACCAAAGCTAAATTTATTTCTTCCTTTTTCTGTTATTAGGCTCCATGTATATTATATCAGTTTGAACTTTAAGTCAGCTATACAAAATGTATGTTTTTCTGGAGATCATTTTCTATACTTTCATTCCTATTTAACTATACATTTCAACCAAAAAAACATTTTTTATCTTTTACCCTATAGAGTTGTTGAAGTATTAGTGTAATGATTAACACACCACACCTTGGTTAATAATAATGTCAGTGTTTTATTTCTTCTTGGAAAACAAACAAACAAAAATGCTCTTTCCCATGTACTGTACATCTCCTGAGAGTCCTTAGAGCCCACTACTCTGTAATCTCTAAGTTCCATGTTGTCTGAGGGTATAACCATAACTAACCTGCAAAAAACACCATGTTTTTCTTTGACACACATTTCCAAATATCACTAAGGAAGGTCACTCATTCTTACATGGAGTCAACACAATGTTGATCATTAATCTGACTATTTTAACCAACTGTACTAGGAACTCTAAGTTCCTTTTAAATTGGGGCACAGTGGTAAAGAGGGTGCAGCAGAAAATAGTACAACTGACAGTGGTGATTTTGTATTGTATCGGCAGACTATGGGATTCCACCAAATTGGCCTCGTTATCCTGGGATTCCAGCGATGCCCTTTAAATACATCAGAGCACATTGTAATTAACACATTAACAATATTTTCTTTAGTGAAGGTATACACCCTCTCCAGGATTTTCAGTGAGATTAATGCAGTGCTAATTTTGAAATAGTTGTATTTAGCTTTGTCAGCTTTTTAGGTTGACTACCAAACATGTCCAATTTCCTAGAAGTGAATGACAGTAGGGTCTCCGTCTAGGACTTACCTTGTCACCATCATTGTGCCCAAACCTTTAGATAATAAATTTCCCTTTGGATCCACACAGTCAGTCTAGTTCCCGAGATTCCCAACGCCCTGTGAATTGGGGCCAGTGTCGATTAAGTTACTACAGATGCTATGTCTATTGAATACTGTGGCTTTGAAGCAATTTAAGTTAATGTATTTGCCTGTTAGAATTGTGTCCCCCAGGAAATGTGTTGTCCTTCATACCTAGGAAATTGCCTGAACAGAATGTCATTCTGATTCACAACAACACATGCATCAGATGTCGTAGGCCAGTCAGAGTAAATCTAGTCAAGCTCAGAGGGAAGATTTGTCTCTGGGCTGAATGGGAACCAATATTATAAAAATAATAAAAAAAAATATAACCCAAATGAAAATTTCCACACTGCTGTATGCAAGTGAAATATCAGAGGACACAGATTGATGTCTTTCCTTCAAATCATCAAAGTATACTTGTCAGGTAAATTTCATAGCTTGAATTTATTTAATTCTTCTCAGAGGAAACAAATCAGGGATGTCTTTGGAAATTGGCCATGGATTGGCACCACAACTAAGAGAAACAAGTGTGAATATTTTTTTATTCTGATAGGAGTTCTTTGAAGAGAGTGATGGTATCCTTTCTCAGCATCATTTTCCATTTAGGGGTTCATTACTTTCTGTGACAATTACCCCGCCTTTTCCATTTATTACCTATTATTATGTAGACTTGACATTCTGAATGGGAGTCTTTGACTGAGACATCCATACTGGCTACCCACAGGGTAAGTTTCAGGAGTAGACTTACCAGAGTTTCCTTTTCGGTTTGGCCTCTAGAAGGATTTGTGTTGGAAAAATAAAATACTAATGCAATTGTCTTTACCTCTGGGAGTTTGGGTGCACATATCATTAAGTCTAGTTTGGGCTCCAAAGGGAAGTCAGTCTTCAACCTACTCTTGTGTTATTCTGAGGAATTAAAATACTGTCCTGAGCAGAAACCTCCCTCTGCCAGGATAGTAAGTGCAGTCTGATGCCTGGTGTAATTGTATCTGGCAAGAGAACGGCAAATTTTTGTGATGTAGGAAAGACAGAGAATTTTATGATCCCCTGATTTCCCCAACATATGCCCCCATTCTCACCAACATGTATGAAACCTTTCCAAAGAATTGCCCATTTACTATTCTTCATATTTAGATAAAGCACACATTTGGCCAGTCCAGGCAGCCAGTCCTTCATTCCCTTATCATCCCCTTTTATAGTTATAATGGCAGCGTAGCAAATTATTTCAAAGCTTTCCTTAAAACTGTGAACAAATCACCTCAGCAAAAAAAAAAAAAAAAAAAAAAAAAAAAATCTATTGGGGCACCTGGGTAGCTCAGTTGATTAAGCGTCTGCCTTGGGCTCAGGTCATGATCCCAGGGTCCTGAGACTGAGCCTTGAATCAGGCTCCCTGCTCAGTGGGAAGTCTGCTTCTCCCTCTCTCTCTACCCCACAACCCTACCTTGTGCTCTCTCTCTCGCTCACTCACTCTCTCACTCAAATAAGTAAATAAAATCTTTAAAAAATCTATTATGTTCTTGGATATTACTGGAAGACTCCTAGCATAAAGGCATTTGAAGGTTCACTAATTTACATGTCTGAAGGAAGATGCTGACTGACAGTGAGAAGGACCTTATTTACTTACTATCTGGGTGAATCCATGTAGACTCTCCATGTTGACATCCTCACAGGAAGGTGATTGGGTTCCAAGGGCAACTACCTTTAGAGTGAGGAAGGTAGAAGCTAATCTTTTTATGACTTATATTCAAAAGCCATATAGTATGCTTTTAGCTTAGACTCTAAGGGTCTTAGCAGTCCATAAGGCCAACCTCGGATTCAATGCGAGGGAATATAGACCTTGCCTCCCAATGAAAGCAATGCCAATAACAGCAAAAGTAGAACATATGAGATGGAGGAAAGGGCAAAAGACTAAAGAATTGTGAAAATCAATGAAAGTCTAAAAATGGGTAATTGGAATCCAAGAATACAAGGAGAGAGGATACAAAAAGCCAATATTTGAAATGGTAAAGGACATGCATTTCCAAAATCCAATGGATGATACAAAAAAGAAAGGGTGGATGCCTAGCTTGGTGGTCTTTCCTCTAACCTCAGGGATATCTGATAATTTTATTCTTTATTAAATTCGCCTTGCAACATTCACTCAAGGAACTATTAGGAATTTGATTATATTGGATCAATGATAACTGAGAATCCAGCCCAGGGCTCTGTACTGAACTAAGCATCTGTATCTCATTGTCAGCATTGTTTATCAAGTAATGAATAACTGGATACGATGGGATGCAGCTGCACTAGAAAATGGACATTATTATGTATCCCTCGAGAATTTTATAGCTAGCTAGTCACATAGCCTTAAGGGAATAACGTGACCAGCTAGGGTAATCACTGAAGGGAAACCGTGGCTCTTTTGAGCTGACCTCTTCCTCAATTGTGTTCATCTCTTATAATTACACACATCTTGAATGCAGAATATCTGGGTCTTTGGAAATAGAGACTACTAGTAATAGACTTTAGCTATGCTGTTTTTGGTTCCTTTATGCTCAGAAAAAGAGAATATCCTCTCTTGGCTTTTAGGTAAATAAACTTGATATGGAAAGAAGCCTATTTTTTCTCGTGAATCTGGTTGTCAGTCCAAACCCATGACCATTGCTGCATAAAAGGCAGAATGGACATTGCAGAGTAGATTACAAAGGGTGGGGGAGAAGCATAGAAAGTAGGAAGTGGCTATGAAATATCATTTTCTGGTTGCCATCCATCCCTAAGTGTAGTACTTCCACTGATATAAGAGGCAAAGTAAACAAAATCAAAGTAGTCGAAACATATTTGAAACTGTGGCAAGAAAAATAAAACCCCCTTCCAACATGCTGTCTTAGTCCCCAAAATCTGTGTATATGCTACTTTGTATGGCAAAAGAATCCACAGATATAATTAAGTTAAGGACCTTGAGATTTTCCTGAATTATCTGAGTGGGCACAATGTAATCACAGGAGTGCTTACAAGAGGAAAGCAGGAGGTTCAGGGTCAGAGAAGGAAAGACGGTAGAAGCAGAAGTTGGTTGGAGTGAAGTGGCCAGGAGCCAAGAAATGCAGGCAGCCTCCGGAGACTGAAAGGGCAGTAAATGGATTCTTCTCTAGAGCCCCTTGAAGGAATATAGCTCTGCTGACATCTTAATTTTAGCCCCATACAACCCATTTTTGTCATTTGGCTTCTAAGAATACAAGATAATAAAATTAAATTGTTTTAAGCTGCTAAATTTGTGGCAACTTGTCACAGTTGTTAAAAACAGTTAAAGGTACCAGTGACACATAAGATGGAATATACAGTGATGAGTAAAGAGGCAAGTCAAATGATATGCGCATGACCTAACCGATGGTAGAAACGAAGATACAGGTTGCCATCATCCCATGCAAGAACCTTGATTCAACTCTCCTTTTAAGAGCACAAGAGACCATACTGGAACGTGGGCGAACCTGCCACTATGCAAGTAAGGTCTTTAATGGTATTAACAAAGTTTGAATCATTCAAAAGAAGGAGGATGGCTGACATAAAAATATTAATAATAGAAATAAGAAAGTAAACTGAGTGGCAATGTAAGATTGAATCAATTATGGGGTAATTAAAAAAGAGAAGACTGACGTGGTTGCTGCAAAAAGCTAGTGGCACATCGTTGCCCGCTGAGTGGAGGAAAACCAACCTCTGGCCAGGTGCCACAGCAGCTAAAGGAACCTGTCAGATATGGACCCTTCATCTTGTTGGATGCACTTAATTCCAATAATGCTAAAGGAGATTAAAACAAACAAACAAAAAAACGCCAAGATATTAGACCAGGGTACTGAATAAACTCAATCCTTCTGTGCTAATGCTGCTAGTGGTAGAAGATGAATGATTTGAGGAAGAATATCATTGCACCAAATCTCCAGCAGGGGTTCCAAGGCTGAATGCTATAGTTAAAGTTAAATAGCCCGGGGTAGAAAACACAAATTTTGGGAGAAACAGATTTTGATGCACAATATACTGGAAAAATATACTAAAATGGAACCTGGAAGGTAAATTCACACTCTGGCAGCAGTGTTATGGTGAAACTATAGATTAACCTGTATGATTGAATGGTACAAGATGCATAATTGGAATGAAAGAGACCATAAATGGGAGCAACTATCATTGATGGCTTATAGTTGGACGTTGGGCAAGTCTGGACTTTGTTTTATTGTTATGCTAAATAGAAACTTTAGGAACTTTAGAAAGCAGAAATTTTATATTTGATGAAAGGATGGCAGAAATAGGCATACTAGACCCAAAATATCTCCACTTGCAAGAGTCCCCACTGGCCTCTAAGAAAACTAAATAGTTCCTGAAAGTAAATGTTCACTCTGATGGCATGAATTACGTACTTTCTCTAATAGCATCTGCTGTCAGGTATGATGACAGGCTAAAGTATAAAACTGACTGTTAGGCTGTCATAGAGTTGGCTAAGGTTTCCTTTTATGTTCTATCTCAATTTTGAAGAAAGCTAAGCACATACTCTTCTTTTTTTCTTTCCTTTCCTTTCCTCCCCCCACCCCTACCTTTTGGTTGAGTTCATTCACTATTCTTTCCTTAGAGTGTCTGAATTTTCCAGTGTACTGTTACAGCTTGATGATATGAGAATATAGACCGAATTCATTACATTGATTATATCATAGCATTATCTTTTGCAGAAGAGATAGCCAAGAAATTTTGAAAATGGAATAGCATATATGACTGAATGTTACAGCATATATACACTATATATTGGGATACATAAGTAATACCATCTGAAGTACAGGACCTAAATGATTCCGCCACATTATTAGAATAGCTTGAGCATGGCCCACAAAAGACATTCCACAGACAATACGATATACAGATGTACCGCCGCATCCTTCTAACAATAAAGTACTACAACACTATATGAAACTTGTCAGATTTTGGTGGACACATATACATCACGTATCCTGTTAACATCTATACAAAAAGTTACCAGAAATGAATCTGAATTTGTCTGGGGCTCAGAACAAAAAGAATTGTTTGAAAGAGTTGCAGTACCAGAGGTGCCATTAAGGAGATATGATGCTAATGCAGGAATGTGTCATCAAGGATTGTAGGTGGCCATTATCTTATCTGTGAGCTGTTTGCACCCTCCCTCTTGAAACCAATAGAACCGCAAAAGAATTTCACTATCTTGTTTGCTGACTGGACCAAAACTTCCAAGTTTCTCAAAAAAAAAAAAAAAGAAAGAAAGAAAAAGCAAGCTAGCTTACCAATGGAATCTTCCA
Source organism: Leptonychotes weddellii (assembly GCF_054177405.1). Taxonomy (NCBI): domain Eukaryota; kingdom Metazoa; phylum Chordata; class Mammalia; order Carnivora; family Phocidae; genus Leptonychotes; species Leptonychotes weddellii. The sequence continues at coordinate 141,563,093 of NC_138371.1, read as the reverse complement.
AATCTCATTTCCAGATTTCAGTTGGAAATTTATTGCCATTTTGCCTTCAGAAGTTAAAAAGTGAGACTTGAAAATAGGCAGAATTGCGGGAAGCATATATGGTTGTACAAGGACACCTAGAAAATTGTCCCCAGGGGTGATATTTGGGTATTTAAAATCAAATGACATGACCGAAGATCCTTTCTTATTGCCAAGCAAATGGACCCTCCTTAATTGGATAAATTAAAGCAGTTCTCCAAGGGGAACACAATCATAGACATTTCTGTGGAGAATATGAGGGGAGAATTACATTTGGCTATGTAGCTTCCTCCAACTCCAGAAAAGAAAAGAAAAGGAAGAAAAAAAAAAAAACGCAGTTGCTGATTCAGATGGGATTTAGAATTCAAAAGGAGATTGCCCTCTAATTCTTGGAGGTTGCTATTTGGATATATGAAATGATAAGCCATAGAGGTGCTTGGGCTGTATCATATCAATAGAACAATACATTCCTTAGTCACAAACTAAAGCTGCTAATGCAGTAAAATGCTGTTCAAAAATAATAAAGAAATGGGGTGCCTGGGTGTCTCAGGCACATAAGCATCAAACTCTTGATCTCAGCTCAGGTCTTGATCTCAGGGTTGTGAGTTCAGGCCTCCATGATAGGTGTAGAGCTTACTAGAGGAAGATGAAGAAGAAAGAAAGAAAAGAAAGAAAGAAAGAAAGAAAGAAAGAAAGAAAGAAAGGAAGGAAGAAAGAAAGAGAAAGAAAGAAAAGAAAAAGAAAAGAAAGAAGAAAGAAAGAAAGAAAGAAAGAAAGAAAGAAAGAAAGAAAGAAAGAAAGAAAGAAAGAAAGAAAGAAAGAAATTATTTAAAGATAACTTCGGAAAAGAGTCTTGGAGGAAAAGTTTCAGGAAATAGTTGGCAGTAGCCCCAAGTGACTTCAAATGGGTCCTAGAAGACATAGCTCTACCTCAGGTGCTGCTTATAGAAAAATAAGCACCTGAGAAAGAAGGACCTGAGACCAAAATAGCACCTGAGAAAGAAGTAAGCATTTGGAACAAAGGATTGTGCCTCTATGTGTTTCATTGGGTTATATGTCTTAATATCAATATAAATATTTCATTGAAGGCCATGTGGAAAAAACGCACAAAAAGGAAAATTTTGTACAGTCGGATTAGATCCTTCATAACCACCAAGTATCAGTTAAATTGAGAGTTGGAATGAGGAACTAAAATACCTGTTAACAAAAATGCAGCTGAAGAGTAACATTTATTTTGCAAAAACGATGTCTGTCCTCTCTCCTTTCTATGCCTATGCTTCCATTTGGATACTTTCAAGTGGCCTATCTCCCAGTTCACATTTTTTTTTGGGGGGGGGCTCTATACAACCTGTTAAATTACTGTTAGAGTTCTTAATTCGATATGTCCTAGAACATATAGATTTTTAAAAATCATTTTGTCAGGGGCGCCTGGGTGGCTCAGTTGGTTAAGCGACTGCCTTCAGCTCGGGTCATGATCCTGGAGTCCCGGGATCGAGTCCCACATCGGGCTCCCTGCTCAGCGGGGAGTCTGCTTCTCCCTCTGACCCTCCCCCCTCTCATGTGCTTTCTCTCATTCTCTCTCTCTCAAATAAATTAAAAAAAAAAAATCTTAAAAAAATAAATAAAAATAAAAATCATTTTGTCAGATTCCAATTCACTGTTAAATCTTCCATGCATTTTTTTCTATTTTCTAATAATTTTCTGTATATTATAGAAACTACTAATTGTGATTAGTTTACTCTTTATTAGGTAGCCTCAATACATGGATCACCTGTGGGTATAATTCTATTTTTTTTTTCTTTGATTTCGAGTCAAGTGGTACATTTTGTGTTAGTGTTTATATGTGTGTATATTTGTGAGTCTAGTAAAGTTTGACAATACTAGACATTTTGAAAATAGAAAAATTTTATAATCTTCAGACAATGTTATCCTCCTTTGGAAATAATTAATCTTTCCTTCTTTTAGGATGGCTATTCTCATTAATTATGGACTGTCTTCAGTTGAGGCTGTATTGAAATCCCTATAAATTTAGGTTTACTTTGGATTTGCCCTTGGGTTTCCAGAGTTTTCAACTATAATCCTCTTTTATTTTGTGGGCCCATTACTCTAATGGTTTTTGAACTCTAATATTTGCCTAATAAAGCTTCCAAAAATGTTCTGTTTGCTTATCAGAGACCTTTTGCTGATGATTTTAGTCATAAATCTCAGGCAATTCCAGTATTCAGCAAATGTATTAAGATGGAAACCAGCTATGCCTTTGAAGTCTCCCCCAGAAATTCATCTAGCATCTTTGTTTAGTCACAGTGCTACTCCCTGGGCTATCATCTGGATCTTCAATCTCCTGCTCTAATCAGCATTAGAGAATTCTCTTAGAGTAGAAGTAGCTATAGGAGGTAAGTGACTATGCCAAGATTTCTCCTGCTCTGTGCCTTTTGCCCCTCTAATTCTGATTGGCACAGTTAGCTCTTTGCTGCCTTCAAACAGATCATATCTATGTTTCGACAGCTTTTCTAGTTATTTTAGGTAGAAGCATGATAGGCTGTCAGAATTTTCTATTCTACAAAAAGAGGAAATATATCAAAGCACAGTTTATTAGACTTTTTTCATGTGAGGGGAATTAGAAGTCATTATTAGACTGCTTTGTTAGAGCTCAATGGCATATTTATGTATAAATTAAATATATAATAGCATATCAAACTGTAGAGGTTTGTATGTATATCTATACATCTTAAATTTAAAAAAATATATAGGAAAGAAAGTGCACTCAGAGATCTTATTTTCCCATCCATACATTCTTGTAAAAAAAAAAAAAAGTGTGTTTTGTTGACCTTACAAACTCCTATGTATTGATAGTACATGCTTTAATTTTTGACCAGCCAGGCTACCTGCGCCCAGCCTTACATAGTTATTAATGATGCCATTCATGATGCATGATGGAAGTATATAACTGCAGTGAGTTTTTGAGTGTGTGTTTTTTTCCTTCTTTTTTATTGTTGTATAATTAGCATACTATGGTATATTAATTTCAGGTGTACAAACATAATGAATCAACAATTCTATAAATTACTCAGTGCTCACTAAGATAGATAGAGTCACCATGAGTGTTTTTTGTTTTGTTTTGTTTTTGTCTTTAGTTTTTTTTGTTTTTTGGTTTTTTTTTGTCTTTTTCTGATGAAATATGTCAAAGCAAAGTGTTTATATTAGAACACTGAATTGTTGCTATTTAAAGAATGGCAAAAAAAAGTTTTATCTCATTTGGTTGTAAAATAACTATTTTCTAATAATAATATGTATTATATACATTACTTCAATCAAGAAACATTATTCATAGTCATATTTTACCTAGAAGTCTTATTAAATAAGAGTGAGTTTCTTTTCTTCTTAGTTCTAGCATTTGGTTCCTAATAAAAAATAATGTCACATCTTAATTTTTTTCTTATACCGTAGTATACATTGTCTCTAATGCATTTTATATTTAGCCTCTTATTGTGTAAATCATAAGCACAATATTGAAAAAATATTGTATTTGTTCTAGTATAGCCAATACTGAATTTTTATTACTCTTATTATTGCTAATGTTATTGTTACTAACTTCTGACCACCAAGAAAGGAAGCTAAATCAAATGGTGAGTAATTAAAATGCCTTCCCAGCTTGACCCAGTCTAATCAACCCCAGGACCAATGTCCACATTTTCTTTGAAGTAAACTGTAATGAGTTAGAATTGAGCCACAGTACTGTGTTGTAATACTGTGGCCCTTGATTAAATTCACAGCATCTTCCTTGCAACAGGAAAAGTTTAGTCATATGTTCTGACTGAAAGTGGGGCAAAAAAAGTCCCAGTGTGGGCTATTATCTGATCTATTATGATGGCAGGTCTTTTGTTAAAAGTTGATTTGTATGCTAATTTGGAAATTGTTCGAATGGATTATTTCTGCATGTTATCCAAAAGCGGCCTCGGGCTATTGGGAATTATGGTAGCATAATTATTATCACAGGGAGCTATATTTTGTTTGCCTGAATTCTGTTTCTGGCTGTTTTGTGGATATTCAAATTAGTGTCATTTCTGCTATCAAATAACACATGTGGATATTTTTGTGTCAATAAAAAGGCAAAACAATGATTATTAAATGACCAAGATATTTGATCAATAGGCATTCATATTATTGGGACCATAGAAATCGTAATATGATAATACACTTTGATTTTTCTGGTTTAAATAAATGCCCTTAATGACTTTCATAATTTCAATCACTATAGATATCTATCTGTTCCATTAGTAAATGTAGGTGCAGGAAACTCCCAGTACACATTACTCTGTAGTATCCCATCCCCTTAGTACCTACTCATGAGTTTTTTGTTTGTTTTGGTAATAGCAGATACTGCAATAAACATATAAAAATGATGTATTTATAATATAGTTAGCAGACAGAAATTTTGAATAAAAAGTATCAGTTTAATGTCTTCCCACTTAACCTATTATTCCAAAGAAAAATTTCTAGACCCCAAAGATCATAACCAGTTATGAACAAGAGAACAATGTTTTATATTAATTATCTCTCAAGTACTATTTCTAAGATGTATAGCATAGCCTCTGCATATGAAATCGATAAACTTAAAAGAATAATCTTCCTTTCTCATTGACTACCTTCATGTGCTTTTTGACTTCTATTTTTTTAGATTGGAGTAATTACTCCCAGATTTTTATGAAGTTGTGCTAATTATATACAAAAGTTCATTATAATTATCATCAATTAATGATCTGTCTTGGCCCCTTCAAATCCACTACTGTTACACGTTGTCGAGACTGACAGCCTTCTCTATACAAGATGAGTGTAGAGAGAGGAGGGATATGGGTTTTTTCATTCTGAAAGGTGTGGTTATTTTATATAAAGGTACAAAAAGAAAGAATGAAAAACAGATCATTTTTATTGTGTAAGGTTTTTCTCCTACACTAAACTGAAACAAAGAAAACCAAAATGTGGTGATTTCTCTAACACATGGAGTGTCCAAAATATAACATAACTTAGCACCCCAATTGAGGCATAAAGAGTATTCATTTCACTAGATTAAACAGTAATATGTTGAACTGTCACAAGAAAACCTCCTTGACTGAATTAAAAAGAAAGACATAAACACAAAAATTTGAGATTAGTTAAATTAAGTCGCTTCTAGTTGCAAGGAACAGAAAAACTGAAAAAGTAATGTGAAAAGGGGGATTTATTGCCTGGAACAAAACAATGAGAAGAAAGAGACACTTTTTTTTTTTTTTTTTAATTACAATAATAAAAACCACTTCTTGTGATTTCTTTAAGACCTACTGGTATGGTTAGTTACACCCTGAAGGACATTCACAATAATCAACACTATCTGCACTCCTTGGGAAAGGCTCCAACAGCTCAAGTCCAAAAACTACTGGGATTGGGGGAATCAGAGGCCAAGAGAGATTCTGGGATCCAGGAGGCCACAACCAAGCAGGAAAAGGCTCAGTACCTGAGTGGCATGAAGATGGCCAGGGTGCAGAGGGACTACTAGTGAAGAAGGCCACGTTTGACATTGAGGTCAATATGAGCCCGGCACAGGCTAAGCCACCTATCAGCTTCAGGCGGCCAAGGCTAAGGAGATCAAGGAGGAGCAGGTACAAGAGTGGGTGGTGGAGCAGGCCCACCAGGTGGCAGTGCAGAAGCAGGAAATAACCCCAGAAAAAGAGCTGGAGGAAGCCCCCAGAAGCCTAGCACTACAAGCTGGAGCCCTCGCCAAAGCAGAGAAGTCCCAGCTGATTATGCAGCCAGAGGTGGAAGATGAGTGTGCGAATATGCGAGAAATCCAAAGCCTTTGCTATAGAAGCAGGAGACCCCGGGGGCGCCTGGGTGCCTGAGTTGGTTAAGGGTCCTACTCTTGATTCTGGCTTGGGGTCATGATCTCAGGTTTGTAAGATCGAGCCAAGTATTGAGCCCGCTTCAGACTCTGTGCTGGGCATGGAGCCTGCTTAAGATTCTCTCTGCCCCCGCCCCCCTCTCTAAAATAAGTAAATAAATAAGAAGCAGTAGAGCTGGGTGGAGGCTGACCAGACAGCCAAGAAGGCAAAAGCATACCAGTTGTACCAGGAAGCTGCTCAGCCGGACATGCAACTAGAGGAGCTTCCCCAGGTGGCACAGGGGATCAGTAGTCCCTTGACCTTAGCCAATAAGATCACACTGGTGTCCAGTGGAAGCGGGGGCTGTAGGGATTGGCCAAAATGCCCCAGGAAGCAGCAGACATCCTAAGCTGCCTCCTTGAGAACATGCAGAGATGCACAGACCTAAAGCATCCCAGGTGAACCACAAGCTTCTGCCAACAGCCTGAACCCTCGACCTTCCCCAGTGCTTAGCTCCATGGTTCAAGTGGCCTGAATCATCCCCATGTTGCATAGACTTCAGTGGCCTTCCTGAGCATGTTCTTTGACAGTGGGGATCCACCCATCATGTCTCCTTGCCAAATAATCTGTACCTTGCCTTGGAAAGGAAGGGTGGTTCTCCTTCCCACCCTTATATGGCAACGGTGGCCAGTCCCCCTGGGGTCCCATGCCAGTCTTCTGATTATCCGATTCCACCCCCAACTTACTTTACTTCCTAATTAAATTCGACTGTCTGAGCCTGTTGTCTAGAATTCTTTCCTGACCATGACTGAGGGATGGCCTGGAGGTTCTCAACTTCTCTTGTCAAATAAATTGCTGTTGATAAGTTTTAAAAAATCTGGTAAATTATTTGTAACTAATGTAATCTCCATTGAGTAACATAAAAGAAAAACAAAACATTTGAGGCTGTTCAACATGATGCAAATATACTATTTTGGAGGGGAACCCTCCCCCCTCCCTAATTTTGCAAGTCTTGGTGTGAGATAGGGCCTATTTTTCCACTAAAGAATTGAATGAACATAAAAATCCCTTATTCTCTTATTGATGTTATGATCACAGACAAATGAAGCTCCTAAGTAAGAGTTTAAGTCTCGAGGAAATAACTCAAAAACAAAAGGTCAGTTTAAAATTCAACTACAGAGCCGTTTCTGAAAGCTGCAGAAACAGTGACCAGTGGTAGCAGCAATCTTCTATGTAGCAGCAACTGCAAACCATGAGAAAAATGAGGCTTTTTTTTTTTTTTTTTGGTAGTGTTGATGGTGGGGTGTCCGTATGTTTGTGTTGCTTATCTAAATGTGGTTACCAGGTAAAATACAGGATGCATGGTTAAATTTGAATTTCAGGTGAACAATAAACACTATTTTTAATCAGTATACCCCACAAATATTGCATGGAACAGTCACTACTTTTGTTGTTGTTGTTGTTGCTGTTATTGAACAGATTTTCCACTTTAACTGGGCACCCTGTATTTTTTTTTTTTTTGGTTCCCTTTGTGATCTATCCAGTAGCCTTTTATTAAATACATTTTTATCTTGTGTTAGCAGATTCTTTGCTACCAAAAACTTTGATTTTATAAGACTCCGTACCATGAAGGGGGAGCTTCAGCTAATAGGTACTAGTTTGTTCATTTTAATTAGAGATAGTGAGAAGATTAGAAAGGTATCTAATATATGCTGGGTTCAGAGGATGGCAACACTTGCTAACTAAGCATTGTGAAACACTTAATAAACTGGAACATTGTTTACTGTTGGAATCAAAGGATTTGGCCTTTAGGAACTGAGCAAGAAATCTGCAGTGTTGAAGTGCATTGGTTACTTTGAATCTTGAGTATAAGGAAGTCTGCACATGTGCCAAGTATGGTACAAAGAGAACTTATTTGAATAAAAGAGAAAAGAGAACAATATGGCATTGCTGGGAAAAGCCCGTTTTCCTTGCAGTTAGATATTAAATTTGACTGCTAAGCAAATAACCTAGAACCTGGCAGATTTAGAAAGTTGATTTCTCTATAACAAGGTAGTGTTCATAGGAGCAGACAGATGAAGACCAGAGACTGAAAAGAATTATATGGAGCACAAGATAATCCTGAATATGAGAAGAATCAAATATCTTCTCTCTCTTGTCCTTTAAGTGATTTTACCTGACAATAGATGCGGTATGTCAACATGTGAGGATGCAGCCACATGGAACCTAAAAGCAAAGTGCAGATTAAGCACATGATGTCGTTGTGATCTCTTCTGAGGCAGGTCTAGATAGAAGGTAAAGGACATATTAGGAACACACAAGCTGCAAAAGTAGAGTATGGAACCAGATGGTTCAGAATTAAATCCTAGCTTCCCAATCTTCTGGTCGTGTGATACAAATTATCTTCACTAATGTTATTATGGAGTCACTTTCCTAAATGTTAAAATGTCAACAATAAAAAAATGTTAGTAACAGGAGCGCCTGGGTGGCTTAGTTGGTTAAGCGTCTGCCTTGGGCTCAGGTCATCATGCCAGGGTCCTGGGATCAAGTCCCGTGTCAGGCTCCCTGCTAAGCTCCCTGCTTCTCCCTCTCCCTCTACCCCTCCCCCTGCTTGTGCTCTCTCTCTCTGTCAAATAAATAAAAATAAATCTTTAAAAAAATGTTAATAACAATTTTGTGTGACCCATAATAGTCTAGGACAATTAAATGCATTTTTATATCAAAACTATTTCTATATTAAGAATCAGTTGTTATTTGCTTCAAACACATATGTCAAAAGATAATATTCTGCATAATGTCAATGTTTTGAATTTTTTTGAAACCTGCTTTAAGAACAAAACTCTTGTCAATTTTTGTCAGGTAACATGATGCTGGTGAGGATGTGGAGCAACAGGAACTCTCATTCATTGCAGAAGGGAATGCAGAATGGTACAGCGACTTTGGAAGACAATTTGTGGTTTCTTATGAAACTAAACATACTACTTGATCCAGCCATTGTGTTCCTTTGTATTTACCTAAGAGTTGAAAAATTATGTCCACATAAAAGCCTGCACACAGATATTTACAGCAGCTTTACTCATAATTGCCAAAACTTTAGAAGCAACCAAGATGCCCCTCAGTAGGTAAATGGATAAATAAACTGTAGTACATCCAAGCAACAGAATATCATTTGGCTCTAAAAAGAAACGAGCTGTCAAGCTACGAAAAGATACGGAGGAAACTTAAAATGCATATTATTAAGTGAAAGAAGCCGATCCAAAAATCTGTATGATTTGGAATATATAGCATTTTGGGAAAAGCAAAACTATAGTGACAGGTAAAAAGATCAGCAGTTTGATGATGAAGAAAATGAAATATAACTCCTATTTGACATCATTCACAAAGATAAATTATATAGGAAATATAAAACAATAAATATACTAAAATTCAAAATAAAAATAATATAGAAATCTCTGGTCTAGGGAAAATTTCTTTATAGGACATAAGAACACTAAAAAAAGTCATTTTTATAATAAGAAAAATTTGTTTTTAAATAGGTACCATGGAGTAGAAGAATGTATTTGCAACATATGTAGTCAAATAAGGAGTCTAATCCAGAATATATGTTAAGAACTCCTTCAAACCATTAAAAAAAACCAGACATCACAATGTAACATCAGTCAAGAGAGTACAACAGACACAGTAAGAAGATACCAGACATAACAAGAAGATATCAAATTGGCCAATGAATATACGAAAATATTTTCACACTGCTTAATAAACCAGAAAATAAAATTCAAATTATAACAAAATCACTTCTTGCATCTTACTCTAGATGAGATATGAGAGAGAGAGAGACCGAGAGACCATCTTGATAAAATGAAGAGAATGTGAGTTCTTTTTTTTTTAAGATTTTTATTTTTCTAAGTAATCTCTACACCCAATGTGGAGCTCAAACTTAAAACCCCGACATAAGAGTCGCGTGTTCCACTGACTGAGCCAGCCAGTTGCCTTTGAGAATGTGGACTCAAGCATTGCTGGTAGGAGTGTATATTCCAAACACTCTTGAAGACCATTTGAATTAACTAAATTAAACATAGCCATAACCAGTGCTCCAAAAATTCAAATCTCATGCACATATTCCTCAAAAGTATTTGCACCTGTGCAGTGTGAGAAATGTACAGCGTTGTTCATTAACAGCATTTTTAATAATAGTCCCCTTCAGACAATGAATATATCATCAAAAATAGAATGCATAAAATTTTGCTGTATATGCATATAATAGAGTAGTACACATTATGCATCATGTGAAAACAGTCTATAAACAAACTCCAATTACACACAAAAACATGAAGCTGGGGCACCTAGGGGGCTCAGTCAGTTAATCGTCTGCCTTTGGCTCAGATCATGATACCAGGGTCCTGGGATCGAGCCCAAGTAGGGCTCCCGGCTCAGCGGGGAGTCTGATTCTCCATCTCCCTTTACCCCTCTCCCCTGCTTGTGCTCTCTCATTCTCTCGCTCTCTCTCTCAAATAGTTTTTAAAAAAATGTAGGTGAAGCTGACAAAGAATGTTGTGCTAAAGAAACAAGCACAGAAGAATATATGCAATGTGATTCCACTTACTCAATATTAAGAGTGGGGGGAAATCAGAGAAAAGTATACAATAGGTTTCAATCTGTGACTATACCAAGGGCAAGATGATTATTTTCATAAATGCCCACTTTTCAATGTATGTTATATTTATATATGTGTTAATGCAACTACATGCAACACAAAATATGTATAAATACAACTCTGTGTGTGTGTGTGTCTGTGTGTGCGTGTGTGTGTGTGTGTGCATCGAATCCATCCTTCTAAATCTCATATATCAAATATGGCACTAATTTCTTTCTTTTTGTTATCTGTGCTAGAATATAAGTAATCATATTCTGCTCTCAGTGATCACATTGAAAAAAAAATCACCAAATCTTGTCTTCTTGGATATAGCAAAATTGTATTTCCCACCACTCTCATCTTTCACGCTTCAGGTCCTCAAAGAATTTTTTTTAAACCTAATTTTGTAAAAAGAGCCTCCTAGTTGATCTTAATACTTCCTTTTTTGGATAGTAATTGAATAGCAGTGTCTCTCATAGCAAAATCACAGGATCAGCATGAGAATTTGGTCTTGTTTGGTATATGAGTCTGGATAAACTAGTTATGCTGAAGTTATAAAGTGCTCCACTACCAACCTTTAGTGATGCATCACAACATGTTTTATTTTCCCATGCTACATTACCACCTCAAACCTGGAGGGGCTGCTTATTTTCCTAAGCCAGGGATTCAGACAGAGAATGTTTATCTTGACAGGTCCTTGCACAAACTGTATCATGGAAGGGGCAGGTGGAGGGATTAGGCCACGGCCCTCAGAGGCTTCTAAACTGTGCTGTGGGTTACTTCCCTCACTCTCCAATGGCCGGGCCAGTAGCATGGCCACATCTAACTTTAAGGTGTGGAGGGGAGTTCAATCTTGTATACTTATAAGTGGGAGCCCCAATTTATTTGTAGGAGTCCTCATCATTACAGTATGGAGGCTTCTTAAATTTAGATTTGTGAGTAATAGGTGTTAGGTCTTAGAGTTCCCTAAAATGTACACACCATATTCTTTTTGAGCATGTTTTAAAGAGCAAGCACAAAAATATATTGTTAAAGAATGTTTTACCTCACATATATTTTTTGAAGGTGTCTTCTAAGGGCTAACAACCATGAGAAACAATTTGTCTTTTGTCTGTCTGTGTACAGTTATATTTTATCTAGTAGTGTACCACTGACATGGAGTCTTAAAATTTTATTTTGAATTTGTCTGGTTAGATTATTATCATATTAAAGGAATAGAGATGTTGAGGATGCTGTGTTATAAAATTACTTGATGGAACCACTTGAATTGCTATAGCAATATATTCAGTAATTAAGATGGTAACCTCCAGAACCATTTGCAATAGTAAAATACTGTCTTATATGAAGGCTTCTTATCCTCTTTTCTCTCCTAGATAATTAAAAAGTCATTATGTTAAATTGCCCAACTTGAAAAAAGTCATTGTCATGATTTTTCTACATTACCCTATTTCGTGAATACAGTGTATATACATGTATGTTTGTATGTTTTGTGTGTGTGTTGTATTATGTTAATGCAGAATAGCTGATTAATATCTTTTTAAAATACTCTATGATATTTAAATCCCAGATTCCCCACTTGAATTACAAGTCCCCTTCAATATCCTGTATGGGAATCAGAGAGGATAGGCACAAAAGAAAACACATGTATAGTTCCCTGGGGTCCATTGATTTTTTCCAGGGTTGGCTGTGTTGATAAAAAGCTTTTAGCTCTCTTTCCTCAGTCTCCTTATCCCTAGTCCCAGGTGTCAGATAGACTTTTATTTTGTTTCTCATTTTATATTTGCCTCAAGTTCTTTTCTGTCTGTAGCCTCTTGCTTGTTTGCTTTGGATTCTGCTAGCCTAACATTATAATCCTTTCAGACTGGATGGGGATTGGGTCCTAAAAAAGGTTTTGAGACTGAGGCTTTTTTTTTTACCTGTATGCCACCAGCTCAGAGGGAAAGTGTTATCTGAACCTATTCTCATTATTATATCCTGGTACCTAATTGTGGTGTAGCCTCCATCTGATTTTATTTGGGAAATCTATTTCAGTTTGCTTTTCTTTCACACTCACGAACTGCTACTCTGTATCATTATTGTCTTGGAAAGTGGGCTATAGCTTAATCATGATTCAGAACGATCAACATTATATTACAAGAATTTTTCTTCATTGCACTTTAAGACTTGTAAATGAAAAACAATTCACCTACATTTGAAAGGTAAGAGCTAATAAAATACTCAAAAGAAAGTAAAAATACCTGTAATTTTATCACTCATAGAAACATAAACAAAACAACGTTGTAAGAAAATATTAAATAACAGTTCATAAAAGTCATTTAATTTCTGATTTATATAATGCTTTTGCAAAATTTGATTATGGTCAAAGATTTTATGATGAAAAGTTGCATTGACTATGAGTAGAAAATATATTTTTTAATATATTTAAACAATAAGAACCAAATAAAGCTTTAACCCCCATATATATAGAAACTTTATAAAAGAAAAAAAATATGACTTGCCATGATGGCAACAATATAACTTGCCATCTAGCTTCAAGTGAATTATAGACAGGTGTCCTTCTATCAGAAAGCTTATAGTCTGGTGTGATAAAGGCATATATAATTACAAGTAATTTATTTTGAGAAACTTTATGAAAAAAAACAACAACAGAATAATGTGTTTCAGAGTAATCCAAGTTACAAGGGGCAGTCAGGTAACAATAGTCATCTAATGCCCTCTGAGGAAATTACATTGAAAATCATTGTCATTTTTGAAAAATAGGAACATGGGCCAATGTTATCTGCATAATAATAAAGAAGGAGAGGAGGGGAGGAAGCAGATAGGTAAGCAAGGTCTTGTTCTTTTATGACTTTATAGAAAGTAGTAATGAGTAATGAGCTCACTTACTCTTCTAAATGAAATGGAAAATTGCTCTAAAATTTAAGGAAAGGGATTACGTGAACTGAGTTGTAATTTTTAAGGCGATCTGGCTGGCGGATTAGGTTTGACTGTGATATGGCCATAGTGAAAAAAGAAAGGTCACATAGGAGGCAATTTTAATAATCCTTGTGAGAGGTAATTAATACCATAACAATGACCACAGCCACCTTATTTCTAATTCTAATAAATTTCCCACAGTATACCTTTTCAAATGCCAGTGTAGACAGTCTGCAAGAAGAGCCCACTTGAAGAGAGACCAGCCAGCCAGCATCAAAGCTGAGACCATTGTAGACCCTCTGGACTCACCTGAGATATCAGGGACTGGACCCAGGGAGGAATTCGTGTGATTTTTCAGGCCTGAGAGTAGTCAGCTGCAAAGGCTTTACCTGCAGGCCTCACAGAAGAAAGCTGTGCTCTTCACACCGGACCTAGTTCATAGACAATGCTTTGCAGAGTCTGAAAGAGTTGCTGTCAAGAACTCAGCATTACATTTGATTCTTAGGAATGAAAACATTTAAGATCCATTAAGCTTGTAGGTTCTAAGACATGTCTGCTTTCACCTAGGATTATCTACTTAATTATTTTCTAGGTCAGAAGAAGTTATCAGTATAACTATTTTTATAACCAGGACACAGAGGTACTCTGAGGCTAAATAATTGCCCAAACCCCAAAGTAAAAGAATTTGATTATTTTCCAAACACGCTTGTTTGCTAGAGGAGAAATCATGTAGAATTTGTATTTATTGAAGTATTTTACCCTACAATAAAATTCACCAACTGTAAGTGTAATATTTGATGAGTTTTGACATATGTATATAACCATGCAATGACCACCAAGATATAGAATGCTTCCCTCACTTCCAAAATACCGCCTGAGTTTTTAAATCAATCTCATCCCCGTCCCAGTTCCTTGAACACCATGGCTCGTTTTCTCTTATTACGTCTATTTATTTATTTTCAATTTAGTGAATGCAGTATAAATGCAATCATTCAGCACGTAGTCTTTCGTGTCTGGCTTGAATGCACTTAGCTTAACCTGCTTGAAATTCAGTCACGTTGCATGTTTAAGTATGTAGTTCTTTCCTATTTATTTTTCAATAGTCTGCAAAGGTACTGACAGCCCATAATTTACCCATTCACCAGCTTATGGGTATTTGGGTTGCTTCCACCTTTAGGTTATTATGAAACATACCCACACATGTTTTTGTGGAAGGTATGTATGTATGTATGAATTTTTGTGTTTCTTTTAGGTAAATATCCAGGAGTAGAATTGTAAGTGCATGTGTAGATTTGTAAGATGAGGCCAGATTGTTTTCCAAATGTTTTTACAGTTTTACCTTTTCACTAGCAAAGTATTATAGTTCCAGCCAAATAATTCCCTCACCAACAATTGGTATTGTCAATTGTTTCAGTTTAGGCATTCTAAAATGTGCACAGTAGTATCTCATTTTGGTTTTTTTTTTTTTTTTAAGATTTTATTTATTTATTTGACAGAGAGAGAGACAGCGAGAGAGGGAACACAAGCAGGGGGAGTGGGAGAGGGAGAAGCAGGCTTCCCGCCGAGCAGGGAGCCCGATGCGGGGCTCGATCCCAGGACCCTGGGATCATGACCTGAGCCCAAGGCAGACGTTTAACGACTGAGCCACCCAGGCGCCCCTCTCATTTTGGTTTTAATTGAATTCTCTTCATGATTAATGTTTGGCATTAAAGGAAAGGGGAAAATTGGACTAATTTCCTCAATAGACACAAGGGCCATTTGAAGGATGTATATTATTATTATTTTTTTAAAGATTTTATTTATTTTATTTGAGAGAGAGAGAATGAGAGAGAACACATGAGAGGGGATAGGGTCAGAGGGCAAAGCAGACTCCCTGCCGAGCAGGGAGCCCGATGCGGGACTCCATCCAGGGACTCCAGGATCATGGACCTGAGCCGAAGGCAGTCGCTTAACCAACTGAGCCACCCAGGCGCCCCGAAGGATGTATATTATTGATTAGATTCAAATTTGTTCATATTTTGGAAGCCAGAGAATGAAAGAAAACACTACTATTTTAGCTACGGAGAAGAGAAAATTAAATGTTGATTGCATTTTTACCATCATAAGTAATTTTGATTAAACTCATACTAGCTACCAGCTAAGGATCAAGCACTCATGTTAAGTGAACTCCCACCTCAATATTTTTATTACTTTTTAAGTGTGTTTTAGGTAAATATTCAATATCTTGATGCTTTTAATTTCCATTGAATCTAACATTTATGCAATCTAGATAAACATCTTTAAATAAAACTAGAAATGGTGAGAAGCAATAATACTTGAAAAGTGTTTTGCTTCAAAACCATTTTCAGGTGTGGCTATTCCAATTATCCCCACCCCACCCCTGACTGTCATAAATAATATGGAGCATGGAATATAGTTTAGTGGGGAAATTATAGGTAGCATTGGTGTCATAAAAATTTGGTTTCAAATTTCCACCCCTCCCCTACCTTGTTAGCTGTGTGATCTTGAAAAGGCAAAGTAACTTCTCTGATTCTCAGCCTCTGGTGTGTGACATATTGAATGAGCTTTGACTGGGTGGTCCTGAGACTTAAAAGTGAAAATGGGTAGAAAGTTCCTCTAGACTGTTGCTGCACAGTGAGGCATTATAAATACATAGACATGTGCACACATGTTCACACATTTACACACACACACACACACACACACACAATTTAGCTTCATTTCTCTTCAGTTGCTCTCTCAAATGGATTATTTCTATCTGCTCCCCAGAAAAGAAAAGAAATAGGTTGGGTGCCTGGGTGGCTCAGATGGTTAAGCGTCTGCCTTTGGCTCAGGTCATGATCCCAGGGTCCTGAATCAAGTTCCGCATCGGGCTCCCTGCTCGGCGGGGAGCCTGCTTCTCCCTCTGCCTCTCCTCTCTTTCTCTCTGTCTCTTATGAACAAATAAATAAAATCTTAAAAAAAAAAAAAGAAAAGAAATAGGTTGATCAATAACAGCAACAACAAAACTAGATATATTCCTTTAGGCTTTTTACTGACCAATATCTTAAGCATTTTGCATATCTTTGCTTATATTTAAGTAAGTTTCCTATGTTCATTAACAAACTTAATTAGGGAGATGATACATATACAAGTTAAATTATTCTTTAACTGAAATGTTATATTAAAAATATTCTGTATATCTTGAGTCACATTGCAGTATTTTTATTGTTTGCCAAAATTTTATACTTTCTTATAGCATCATATAAGGCAGCATTTTCTAATGTCAGAATACCATAGATGAGAGTACAATGATCTTTTACAAAACCCAGTATAAAGATAAAAATGTATATGATTTCTGTTGATGTCTGATTGTCTAATTATCTCAGAAAATTATGATAAAAAGTTCTGCCTCAGCCTTATTTTAGTGTACACGATAGGGTAATTGGAAGAATTTCTTCATACTTTTATGGAGAAAAAGAAGCATATAAAATTTGATAACAGTTGCTAAGATGTCTATCTTTAAAACAAAAGAGAGGGTGCCTGGGTGGCTCAGTTGGTTAAGCGACTGCCTTCGGCTCAGGTCATGATCCTGGAGTCCCGGGATCGAGTCCCACATCGGGCTCCCTGCTCAGCAGGGAGTCTGCTTCTCCCTCTGACCTTACCCCCTCTCGTGTTCTCATTCTCTCTCTCTCTCGCTCTCAAATAAATAAAATCTTTAAAAAAAATAAAAAAAATAAAACAAAAGAGAAAGATACATTGACTTTCAAAATAAATAAACCACAGGGAAACTACCCCTTATAAACTGTTTATAAAAAAACTTCTCCACAAAGCAGTTCTCAAGCGATGTATCCATACTAAATTATTATACTATCTGACATCTTCCTTAGTTCACTCAGTTCACCCTCTTCTCACTCACTGAATTTCCCTCTCTGTCTCTTTTTTCCAGTGCTCATCATTTCTATCACACTATTTTTAAAACTTCTTTAAAATTTTTTTAGATTCTGTGAACACTGGTATTTTATTACTATATTAAATCTCAATTCTAGGCTTATAGTAATCTTTCTTAGCATATTAATTTGACTGGCACTTTTTCTCAAGTATTTTTTTTCTTGCTGTTGTTCAGTAAAAGTGAAATGGTGAACAACAATAGGTAAGCGGTGGGAGTTTCTGCAGACTTAGGTGCCTTAAGAAGGACAACACTGATTTCTAGAACACCGAGAGATGCAAGGCAGAGAGTGATTTTCCACACACCTAAATACTTGTTACATTTGTGTTTTGAAATGCTGTTACCATAGGGAGAGTGGGAAACATATTAGTGCAACATCTTTATGTAATGTGGATACAAACTCGATCTGTAAAAGATTTAACAGCCTGCTAGTCAATCAGGGACACCCACCTGTACAGAGCATAGCTTTTCGGTATCCATAATATGTCTATTCTTTTTATTCCCCCTTCTTTGTGTAGGAATTGCTGTGAATACATTTCAAATTGAAAACAACTCTTTGTGGTGTGGGATATAAAGAGGATTCCCTACCCATTTTACCTGCACATCTTGAAAATAAATTATTGTTTAGCATTTTATAATTTTCAAAGTGATATGATTGATAGTAGCCTCAGAGATATTGAAATACAATTATATCATAATGAATTTGGACAGACAATTCCTAGCTTTGACACTAATAAATGGTAGGGTCTCTAAAAAGTTCAACATAAGAATGGTAGTATCTATTTCACAATATTGCTAATACTGAAAATAAATACTAAAGTAAAGGTGCTCTATAAATTGAAAATGCAATAACTACATGGAAGATTTTCTACATAGATATAGATATATCACATTTTAGTGAATTTTCGTCATTATTCCTGAGCAGAGTTAAAATTTAAAATACCTTCCATATTTCCATTCTATGTTCCCTTATCAGAGCTTTATGATTCATTTGAAATTTCTAGGTCTTCCCGACACTACTCATCCTCCAAATGAAAATATATTTATATATATATATATATATTTTTAAAGATTTTATTTATTTATTTGACAGCGACAGAGACAGCGAGAGCAGGAACACAAGCAGGGGGAGTGGGAGAGGGAGAAGCAGGCTTCCTGCTGAGCCAGGAGCCCGATGTGGGGCTCGATCCCAGGACCCTGGGATCATGACCTGAGCTGAAGGCAGTCGCTTAACCAACTGAGCCACCCAGGCGCACTATATTTATATTTTAATGTACCTAATGGGTTTAAAAGAGATAATTCCTATATTTATAAGCATAAATATTTGCTTAAAGATGCTTTATATTTCTCATGTTCTTCTAATATCAAATACACTTTTGAAATGATACTCAGAAATTGATTTTTGTTTAAGGTAAGACAGTATAATTTCTTATTCAGGTGTTCTTGGAAGCATAAATATTTGAACTATATACATACAGGAAACTGTTCATGAGAAATGCTGATAGGTTCTTTTTTTTTAACTTCAACGTTTTCATTTTTTCCCAATAAATTGTATTTGACATTGTCTGTATGTTCCCTGAACAGTTCACATAATAACAAAAGCATTTTGCACATTTTATCTCATTTTTTTGCCAAAACAACTCTTTAAGCTAGATATTATTAGGATCATTTTCCAAGAAAGGAAATTGAGGTGTGAAGCGTTTTAAGCAATGTTACCAGACAAGTCATACATGATTAGATTGTCATTTGAATTGAAATCTTTGTGACATCAAATAGTGTGTTTTATGGACATATATATATATATATTTTTATTAGTTGTATCAGAGGTTAATTAGAAACAAAACTACCAGGAGGTCAGGCAGGTGGGAAAAAAAAAAGATGAAAGCAATGTGGGAAAAGAAATGGCAGACAAACCTGTGAACATGTGTGGGATCCACGAAGACAGACAGGAATCAGAATTTTCTTCCACTCTGAAATCTTCAACTTCATTTATGGGATGATCTGCAGGAGAGGTTGGACATTGCACCATGGGTTTGATACCCAATGTGGCTGAGACGTCAAAGAAGCTGAAGGAGAAGATTCGTCAGGAGCTGGACTTGCAGCAGATCTGCTTGCTCTCCTAAGAAGAAAAAGACAAGAAAGGAAAAAAAAAAAAAAAAGGCATCCAGTAGATAATTGGCAACCTCTGTCAGCTAAAAGAGTTATCTTGTGCCTTGGTCCAAGCTGGAGGTATAAAAAGAATATGGCTGGGACACCTGGGTGGCTCAGTTGGTTAAGTGTCTGCCTTCCTCCCGGGTCATGATCGCAGGGTCCTGGGATCAAGTCCCAGCATCAGGCTCCTTGCTCAGCAGGGAGACTGCTTCTCCATCTCTTTCCCTCTGCTTGTGTTCTCTCTGTCAAATAAATAAAATCTTTAAAAAAATAAAATAAGGGGCACCTGGGTGGCTCAGTTGTTAAGTGTCTGCCTTTGGCTCAGGTCATGAGCCCCACATTGGGCTCCCTGCTCCGCGGAAGCCTGCTTCTCCCTCTCCCACTCCCCCTGCTTGTGTTCCCTCTCTCGCTGTGTCTCTGTCAAATAAATAAAATCTTTAAAAAAATAAGAATAAAAAATAAAATAAAATAAAAAGAATATGGCTATTTCACTTCTACAAAAAGCATCCCTTGTAACTGCATATATTTGGAAATAGAGAGCAAAGGGAATATTGGAAAAATATAGTTCCAGCTTAGCTATGTTGACACACTACAAACCTACCACAGTCCAAATTTTGTCAACTGGTCCTCCACATATACCACTTTTAAACATGTTTAACTTTTAAGTAAAGACATAAAGAAAATCATGATTATATCCAATGTAATTCAACTTTTCTTCATATAATCAAAAACATGCATGATTTGAAAGATGCTTCAACAGTTTCCTCCCAGACCTCTGTAACTATCTTTGGGTTTTGCTTTTTCCTCTGGTTAAGTCCTATGCCCCTTTGATATTCTTAAACTTAAAATCTTGAGATTCAACATTAACCAGTAAAGACAATACTTATGTTACACAATAGGGGAATGGAAGAGGGTAAGAAAAAATGATCACTACATATACTTAATATAACCATTTGTAATTTAAAAAAAAGGAATGTTTATAATTATTGGAACAAGGTGCATATTAGACATTTACACTAAAACCTCGCAAAAATGTGTGGGATTTTAGGTTTATTATTTAAGGTATTTGGGTTTGTCATATTTAACCCTAAGGTGAATAAAAATCTGAGAATGTATTTATTCATATGAATTGTTACTTTCACAATTATTTTATTTTCATTTAAGTCTGCTTTTATATTTAAATTTATTTTGTTTGCTAACTTAAGGATATAAAATTTATTATATGTTTTACTCTAATCTTCTGGTAATAAGACCAGCTTCACTGCATTTGTTTTTTAAGAAAATAATTCACCTTTTCACAATTCCACAGTAGTAAACAAGTAAAGGGTGATAACATTGATTTGGAAGAAATGATGACTTACGAGTTCCTTTCTAGTTTCACTCAGAATAATTGTGTATACATTGTTTGATTTGATAGTTGTGATTGATGGTAAAGTCCTAAAGGCACAGTTCAACATTTATAAATACATAAAGACTAATGAAACAGTAAGGCCATTAAAATGTAAGCAACATTTATTTAACAAAACCCAGAAAAAAAATCAAATCCAAGAATCCTATGAAATAAAGAGTATTGGGCTAAGACACTGACAGAAGCAGATGTTCGGGATTTCACAAGTAAACATGAGTGTTTTGTGGGCTTATAAAATAACATTCTCGGACACTAGGATACACTAGGTGATGATTAAACAGACAGATGATTAGATAGATAGATAGATAGATTCATAGATGCTTAGAGAAATACATAAAAACATATCCAATTGGGACGCCTGGGTGGCTCAGTTGGTTAAGCGACTGCCTTCGGCTCAGGTCATGATCCTGGAGTCCCTGGATCGAGTCCCGCATCGGGCTCCCTGCTTGGCAGGGAGTCTGCTTCTCCCTCTGACCCTCCTCCTTCTCATGCTCTCTGTCTCTCATTCTCTCTCTCTCAAATAAATAAATAAAATCTTAAAAAAAAAAAGAAAGAAAAAAAAAAAACATACCCAATTGCTGAAATATCACAGGAAGACTATACTAAATGTATTTGTTTAAAAATGCTGGGTGAGTGGTTGGCGGGGAGGGATGGGGCGGTGGAGTGATAGACATTGGGGAGGGTATGTGCTATGGTGAGTGCTGTGAATTGTGCAAGACTGTTGAATCACAGACCTGTACCTCTGAAACAAATAATACATTATATGTTAAAAAAAAAACAAGAAGAAGAAGATAGCAGGAGGAGAAGAATGAAGGGGGAGAAATCGGAGGGGGAGATGAACCATGAGAGATGATGGACTCTGAGAAACAAACTGAGGGTTCTAGAAGGAGGGGTGTGGGGGGATGGGTTAGACTGGTGATGGGTATTAAAGAGGGCACATTCTGCATGGAGCACTGGGTGTTATATGCAAACAATGAATCATGGAACACTACATCAAAAACTAATGATGTAATGTATGGTGATTAACATAACATAATAATTAAAAATAAATAAATAAATAAATAAAATGCTGGGTGATTCTGCAACAAAGGTGCAAACAAAACACCTTCAAAAACCCAATTCACTTCACATCTTCAAAAACTGGCTATAATATTGAGTAATTCAGAAAAAAAGGAAGGTGGCAAAGTATTTTTATTTGAAATTTAATTAATTTGCTTATTATTAACATGGTAAATTGTTGTATATGTATAATTTGAAGAAATGCTGCCTTCAATTTCAAGACTCACAAATTCAACTCGTTCTGATGTGAATACAACATGAAGCATTTCATTGTCAAATATCTGGACTAAAGTTTAAGTTTTGTATGGAAATATGTTCTGATTGTTCCCCAAACATAAGAAGATATTCTGATATAAAAAGTCAGTAATTGAATGATTTACTTAATAATATATATTCTGATATAAAATATTATATATTAATTCAAGATATTCTGATATAAAAAGTCAGTAATTGATTTACTTAATAATATAAAATACGAAACTCACAAAATCTAATGCATTACATTTAAATGTTATTCTTATTACAGAAGCTTGTATAAACACTACTGCATATTGAGATATTATTATTATTAAAGAGAAAATGTCTCTTGAGAATGTGAATGAACTCTGTATTTCTGTAAGATATCAATTTGGTCTCAACTTAAAAAACGGACAGTCATACTTGCTTATTCAATATTTTCAGTATTTTAACAGCTGCAAGGAGGAAGTGCAACATGTTTATCGATGTCAGATAAATTTAAAGGGCAAAAAAGTATGAGGTTGGAGACACTAAGATTCTGCAAATCTTATGACATGTTCAATAAGTCACCAGTAATTATCCATGAGTTTGTGATGACCTTTATATAGCATTTCTGTAATCAGTTATAACCAAACACGTTACAACTTTTTAATAAAATGTTTTATGTTTTATTTTTCAATAAAAGAAGATAAATGAATAGGTTACTCTACATATAGATTTTTGTAACATTATTATTTAAGCTTAGTAATAATTATACAGGGTACCTTATTGGAACTGGTTACAGATAGACTGATAATACATATTTTAACATTTTGAGAATATAGCAGTACCTCTTTTGTTTTGACGAGAAAGGTTTGGAATGACTTTCTTGAGATTGCTAAAACTAATTTAAATATTTAGTTCACAAGTTACCTTTTATACCTCTCTGAAACTTTATTATGATTATTATTAAAACAAAAGACAGAGACAATTTAGTTGTATTGTATCCCTTGCAGATAGTGCTGACATGAATCCAACATACATTAGGTAGGTTAATAAACATGAAGCAAGCTCATTTGTCACATTAGAAACATTTAAATATTTGTACACAAAGCAGTTATATAAGAGGACATATATAGGATTAATATAAGTAATCATTCTTTCATAATATTTTGTTCGCTTCAATAACAGAAAACAAACAATGTGAGTATAACAGAAATGTAGCATTCTAACTATCTTATGCACACAATTGCAGTGATCAGGGACTAATGTACCATTTTTGTAATTTTGCCCATATTATATTTGTTCTAATTATATTTACTGAAATATAATTTTATGTGTATGGAATTAAATAATTTGTTTTGCTTATATTTTATGTCATTTTTATGTCACCTTCTAAATCATTCTGTTGTTATTGGATTTTATAAAAAGTACTGGTATAGATTTGAATATAGTGGTGATGATTGAAAGGGAGAGCTGGTTTCCACACAGATAATTTGACACTAACTTAAGTTTACAGATGAAGATGGTCTTGAGTTGTGTCTGTGAGCTTTGAAAAAAATGAATAAATTAAAGAAATCTTCCTAAAGTGTAACTGACTGGGGCTTGTGATTCATAGATTATGGGAACAAAAAAAGTTAGTAAATGTCCACAACGTCTCATGTTTTGGACAACAGCAACCGGTGATGTGCTGATAAATATTTAACAACCATTTCTCGGAATAGGAGGGAAACAAGCTGATTCAGGATCTTTGCTGATTTCCATGGTATAAATACATGAACCATGGCTGATTTCAAGCCACTGAACACAGTATCACTAAATGTGGAGTTGGGGATTCATGCACACCATTGGCTACATGAGCCAATGCTAACCAGCTGCAGCAGATCACTGATTGTTACCGTGTCATTTACAGAAATACGCAAACCTAGCAGATTAATGGACTTGTACAAAACAACTATAAATTTTATTTTGGATCATTATATGTGTGCAGTATCATTATATGATTCAAGATTCTAGCACTCAGAAGAGATTTCTGGTATACAGAGATAAATCTATATGGAAATTCTCTTTGAAGTCACTGCAATATTTAAGGTCATGAAGGAAGAGCTTGTAAAATGATGAGACGCAAAAGCAGAAAAAAGCAATTAATAAAAGGAGTTAAAGAAAGGGCCACAACTGACAATAAAAAGAAACATCTAGAAAGTTAATAAACAAATCAGTAGAGTGAATATTCACAAACTTCAAGTGAACACAGTATTTCAATCAGGAGGCAATGGATGGTCTATGGTGGCAAATGATGAGAAAAGACTGTAATAACAGGTATAAGTCAGTTGGCAATAAGCATTTCATCCTATGTGCTCTTGGTATAGAAATCAGATTATAATGTTTATAGGAATAAATAAAATATTACATAATGAAGATGGAAAGGGGGAGTGGTTACCTACTATTTTGTATGTATGTTTGCCTGAAGTGGGAAAGAGAGTGAGTCAGAATAAGGAGCTTAGACAATTCTATTTTGATGGTTATTAGTATTTGATAAGGGAAGAATGTTGAGAGGGAAATATTAAGATGGGGTAGTCAAGAACCATGAGAGACGATGGACTCTGAAAAACAAACTGAGGGTTCTAGAGGGGAGGGGGGTGGGAGGATGGGTTAGCCTGGTGGTGGGTATTGAGGAGGGCACATTCTGCATGGAGCACTGGGTGTTATGCACAAACAATGAATCATGGAACACTTCATCTAAAACTAATGATGTAATGTATGGGGATTAACATAAGA